>NC_050177.1:39455537-39793037 GCF_008315115.2 Sander lucioperca
TGACACATAACAACATACTTTCCATTATATTTTTGATAAATTTTGAATTGTCATCCGTGCTTTTTTCTTAACATCTATAGGCTGAATAAAGGTATTTTTTTTACCATAAATTGGTGCATAAAAGTGTATCGGAATGCAGGAAATGAAGTCGTTCATGCTTAAAACTTCCCTGGGGGAGGACACCCAGACCCCCCCACTATGATATGCCCCCCTCCTCCCCCAAAGGCAGATTCTGGCCAATATACAGTACAGTACACCCACTATAATAGCCTACATTAGACTACACTGGTCACTTCCCCATCAGTCAGGCACAAGATCTGACCATAATTACACTTTTGCTTTCCATGAACTGTCGTTGCTTTAGCCTTTTATTTCATTTGCAACCCCAGAAGTGGTAAGCTGTGAGAGAAAATTAAAAAAAATATCAAAACATAATTCTAACCGATGTGCGCATTGGCAACACACGGCTGAAGAAGCCAACAAATAGCCTACATGTAATTCCCTCCGCTTAAAATCTATATCTTTCATGAAGATACCCATCAGTGAATGTTAACGGGGTTGTCGGTCTCTAAATGTTTTAACTTTTATGAGCGCACCCCTCTCTCCCCCTCTCTCTCCGCGCACCGAGCTCCGCCTGATCTTCTATAAGAACGGTGACGTCATTATCAATCGAGTATTGATTGGTCAGTAGGCAGTGCATTTACACTGGTTGATCTCTAATCTCCAACATAACCTGCTCCCGACCAGGTTAGGTGTTCAGCATAAGTTACCACGGCGATTGAACCCGATCACAAGTGATCCACCTTCGTAGTACAGAAAACCCTGGGTTGAACCTGAAGTTAGCTCGTTAACGCCAAATCTCGCTTCGTAGTACAGGCCTCAGGTGGAAACTTTTTTTAGAATTTAAGTAACACTTTACGTCATGATTGCAACAAGAACTGTGCAAAATGGCCCGTCATCAAGCCCAATACCTAATTATTTGTTGTTTATCACTTAGAGATACATTCAGTGCGAGTTATAGATCGAAAATCAACATTTTGGATTGTGCTTAGCTGTTCACAATTAAAAATGTGACCTTCTGTTTACAAATATGACTTTTTACAACATTTTTTTTTACAAAAAAATACTAGCAACTTAGATGCTGTAAGACTAGTTTTAGATGGGGTTTTAAATAATAGCCAACTACAGGGTTGTGTTTTAATTTGTGGTCATTGGACCTTTAAGAAATACATTGTGTGTGTGTGTGAAGGCAGTTCTGCCTTTCGGCCAAGACAGACCACTGGCGTGTCCTCGCCTACTGACCTGATGCTAGACAAACATTTCCGCTCGGTTAGTGAGCGTAATGATGCTTAATGTGTCTCCATGTGTGTGTATGGCTGTGACTGTTTCTGTGTGTGTGTGTGTGTGTGTGTGTGTGTGTGTGTGTGTGTGTGTGTAATCATGTGGATCTGTTGTTGTGCTGGTGTAAGTGCTCTGTGACTACTCCTACAGCAGAGAGAGAGAGAGAGATTTATGGCGATTTTTGCCTGATGAGCAGGGATCACTTGCATTGTTAGCATTAGATCAACAATACAGGAGTTTGCTTAATTAAGGCCTGACTGCTTTTGGAGGATCAGCACACATGCCTATGCATTTCTATAGGTAATGAGTATGTTTATGGTCACACATATTTTTTTTTAAACATTTAGGAGACAATGGGTAGATCATAGAGGGAACTAGGTTTAATTGGCCCTTCTGGATGGCATGTCGACCAAGTGGAGTTAGAACATGACGTGCACACATCTTAGGTGTATCACAAAGGAGTGTATATAGATGTAACCTGTCATAATGGTCCTGGGGTATCATTTATAAACTGTGCATAGGATCTTTACTAAAAGTCTACGTACGCCCAAATGCCCCAAACAAAATTCTGATTTATAAAACCGTGCGTACGCACATCTGTAAGCAATGTTCCCTTTAGTGTCTTTAGTGTAAGTGTGCATACGTGAATCAGCCTCTTATCCCGCCCTGTACATGCACATTTCTAACTATAAATAGTCAATGCAAATCACCTCATGAATGCTGATCAGTATGTTAATGACCCTGGCAGTTGTTCTTTCGTTACGCCGAATCATGACGACTGTCGGGGAAAAGGCAAAAAACTTCTCAGACGCTCGGGAATTGCTAACTATATTAATAATACCATCCAAAACGTCAGGCATTACGGCACTTGGGTACAGCTTCGATATACCAGACCTATATGATAAGATTTAACAGAACTATATATTATATCCAAACAAGTCTCAGTGATAATAGCCTATAGCATATAGCCTATATAATATTTATATAAAACACTTATCTGTCTGCCATTTCCCTCTGGAAACAGCAGGTTTCCCCCAGAGTGGTGAGGACCTGTATTTGGACCGGACTGGCACGGTCCAAATACAGGTCTCTACTGGACTCAGTTCAGTACATAGATCCAAGAACACAGCTTTAAGGAATTTTAATCGGCATGTTAGCCAGTTATCGTCATGGTTCCTGAAGTCTCTTTCTCTCCCAATTCTTCCATTGGCGTAGTCCTCCTGCAGGGCCAGCAGTGTCATCATGCAGCATTACGCACAGGCAACACATTCTCACTCCCATCTCGTAAAATATGGACGCGTGGTCAGGTGCCTTTGTAGTTGTTATTGATGCTAAAAGTCTCCTTTAGCGTCATATAACGCACTATAACTAAACACGCTTGGTTGGGACTATTGGCGTCCCTTTTCACGCAGTTAGGTTAAGGAAAAGCTCGTGGGTGGGCTTACGTTTCCATGACTCGTGAGAATAACGGGACGGTCTTCTACGGGATCTCTCTCTCTCTCTCTCTCTCTCTCTCTCTCTCTCTCTCTCTCTCTCTCTCTCTCTCTCTCTCTCTCTCTCTCTCTCTCTCTCTCTTTTTTTTGAGATTGTTGCGGCCCAAAATGCCTGATTTTGCAGTTGCAGGAGACAGTGAAAGTTGCAAAAAAAGTTGTGATTTTTTTTTTTTTTATAGTTCTTTAAAAATAAAAAGGAAACTTGTTTTGGGGAGAATGAAATTACTCTGGGCTGAGATTTCCTAGTAACCTTAGCAAAAAGGCTCAGGATGCTGCAAATGTTGGTATAATATGAAAATGGCTGGTGGATTTAAGACAAAAAATAATAAATTATTGAATGAATCAAATTTAAACATATCAGTCAGTGGCTTGTTGATCTTTACATATAGTTAATTTCCTAACCTGGCCTGGGACACACATTCATACGGTTTGATAAAGTAGCTACTTATTGGACTTTAACTTATCATTGCACTTAGAATAACGAGAGTAGCTGTCCTTAATTTAGGTCATCGTGTCGTCTCATCCGTGGTTTTTCCTGCATCTACCGTGTGAGTTTGTGTGTGTGCGCCACAGTAGCGGGGGAACTGTATGAGCAGCAGCCCTGCCCCCGCCCGCTGCAGACAGCCGACAAAATTAAAACAGCAGCCGCTGACTTTAGAGTAAAAAAATGTTACAGCGTAAAATTATGTTAAAATGTAAACAGGTTGGCAGGGCGTTCTTTCGCTGTACGTTTTGTTGGTAAATGTGAGATGTTCGAGTCTCGGCTTCATATCGGAAACCAGCTCTCTCTCACTCCCGCTTGGTCAGTGGCACTCAGAGTCACATTATACTGACGTAAAGTCTGGCACGTGGGACTGCTGGGATTGGTTGAAGTCGCGGGAAACTCCGGTTATTGGTCAAATTTGCAGAAAAGTTGCGGTGATTGGTCAAAATTGCGAGTCGCACCAAAGTCATGGTAATTGGTTTAATTCACATGAATTGGCGTGATCGCGACATCGCAACATCCTAGAGGGCCTGTAATCTGTAAAACAATGCAAAGCGCAGGCTCTTACATCTCGGGCAGAAAGGAAACCAAAATTGTAGATGTGCTAATTTTGCTGAGGAAAATGTTATTATCATGTTTGGAATTTATAGAGCTCTGCCTGCAAGTGTGAACGTAGGAGGAGCATGTGTTTCTTCTTGCCACGCTTAAGTGACTGAATCATCTCTGTGGTGGTGTAAAAAAAACTGTTTCACCAGCAGGAAAAAAATTGACGTGAAGCGCTTGTGTTGTTTCTGTTATTTAAAAAGATCTCACTGATGTCAGTTGGTCTACTAGCTGCGGCTGTGTGTTTGTTTCTCTGAACAATGTCTAGAGAGTATGTGGGTTGTGGAGAGAATCCATAATGCAGCCCTATAATTCAGGCAGAATGCTGATTCACGGTCACAGGCAGGACAAAAGCAGTAGGTTTGCTTTAGCTCACTGCATGGTTGTATGCTGGTTTTGCAAATCAGCATGTGTCTTACATCCCTGATTTGCTTGCAAGTGAATTTTCTATGTTCCATCAATGTATATTCATGCTTTTCCCTGCAGGTGTATGCAAGTATCTGTATGTAGATAGGCATGCATGCAAGAGTGTGTATAGCTGCTGTCAGGCAGTGAGGGCAGAACCAGGCAGATCTCAGCTGTGTATGAGTGAATCTGAAATGCCTTATGGAAACACAACTAGACAGAGAAGAACAGAGACCCCTGTAGAGAGAGAGAGAGAGAGAGAGAGAGAGAGAGAGAGAGAGAGCAAGGGAAAGAGAGTTGGATAGTGAGATAGAAACCAGAGTGGAAAAAAAGCCCCCACCCACTTCCCTGTAAGCTGCTGTCAGTCTTCTCCCCACTATCTGCTCTTCCATCCTGGTCTTTTCTTTCTCTCCATCTTGGCCGGAGAGGAGAGGGCAGAGTGTGATAAGAAACCAGGGGGGAGACTGATGAGATGGAGAGGTGAAGAGAAGAGAAGAGAGGATGAGAGATAAAAAGTGTAGACACTGCAGACAAGTGAAATTATGGACACCTGAAAGAGAAGACAAAAAAAACAAAGGGGATAGAAGGGAGGGAGAGAAGACAGTGAGGTAAAGGGTAGGAACTATTTTTAAATGTCTGATGCATGAGCATGCTTAACTGCTTCGACTGAGTAATTTTCTGAGCTTCATGAATAATGCGGTTTCAGAGCAGAGCAGGTGATGGACAGGCGGTTGAGGAGGATGAACTGTACAATGTAAAGATGTTATACTGTACCTTTTATCAACGCTGACTCAGGCCGTAATTTGGACTGGCACTCAAAGCAAAAGCCAGGACGATTTATCATCATTTTCACTCGTCATTACACCAAATTATTTAGTATGAAAAGAAAAAAAGACGACGCAGAAAATGTGCACTGAGAGATTGCTGCTTTGTTTAACTGGAGCATTTAGAATTTTGCTAGCATCAGTTCTCTGAGTGGGAAGAGAAATGGAGGCATATAAGTAGTCAGGGCAATAGGAGGAGAAGGAGTGGTGGCGAGAATGAAAGAGAGATGCATGTGTAGCATGAGGCAAAAAGTAACCCCAACTTTTCCCTCAGTCCATTGTGTTGTTGCATCTTGGATGCCTCATTGAAGGTAGTGTCACTCTTGCTCTCCTTCACCTCACATCCTTATCCCTCCCTCCATCTCTTGGAGCAGCAGCAGCAGTTGATGGATCGTTCAGGTCGGCAGGGTTGACAGGCAGGTTGATGCAAGAGATAGAGAGATTGAAAGACAGTGTGCACGTGTGTGTGTGTGTGTGTGTGTGTGTGTTCGTGAAAGAAAAAGAGGTGGCTACCCTCATTCTGTCCTTCACCCTCTCTTGTTGCCCCATCCTTTGATCTTATACATTCATCTGCTAATACTTTGACCCTGTCTATTTTTTCCCATCCTTCTCCCTCATTCTGTATCACATCATAGTTGTATAGGGGTGTTTGGGAGCAGCAGTAGCCTAGAGGCTAGATAAGCAGGCCTGTGACCGGGATATTGCTGATACAAATCTCTGGCTTGGCAGGGAAAACATGGGTGGGGAATGTGAATGAGAAACATAATTTTTACTCACTAATTACTCATGGGTGATAACATTTAAAAAAAAGCCATTTGTCATTTTGTGAAATAACTTTATTAACTTTTTTGCCGAATGATAAGAAGATTGACACTCATGTTTCTCATTAGCTTAGCTTAGCACAAAGACTCAAAATGGGGTAAAACAGCTATTGTGATGAAAGGTAAAAAATAATATGCCTACCATCTTTTTTTAAAGGTCACAAATGAACGTGTTATGGTCTTGTTTGTTGTAGTTTTACAGGGGTATATTTGCTGAAAGACGTTTTGGCCAGGCGCAGTGACGGGCTTGCTTCTTCCCCCGCTTCCAGTCTTTATGCTAACCAAAGCTAAACTGCTGCTGGTGGTAGCTTCATTTTTAACGGACAGATATGAGAGTGGTATCAATCTTTCAATCTTACTTCCGGCAAAAAAGTTAATGAGTGTATTTTCAAACTATTTCTTTAAATTGTTCGGAGGTGTACATGAAAGAAAACATTATGAAGATACTATATTTAGATTGTTCTCTACATTGAACAGTCCTTCCAGGATTTCACGATGTCGCGATCGCGCCAATTCACGCAAATTCAACCAATCACCGTGAATTTGGTGCAACTCTCAATTTTGACCAATCACCGCAACTTTTCGGCAAATTTGACCAATAACCTGAAGTTTCCCGCGACTTCAACCAATCCCAGCAGTCCCACGTGGCGTCAGTATGTGACTCTGAGTTGTGTAAAGTGATCATTTCCTTGTTTGTGATATGAAGACGAGACGTGTGTGTGACTCGAACATCTCACATTTACCAACAAAATGTACAGCGAAAGACCGTGCAAAACATTTCAGACCATCCTGCCAACTTGTATACATTTTAAACATTAATGTACGCTGTAACATTTTTCACTCTAAAGTCGCTGAAAGCTGCTGCTGTTTCAATCCTGTCGGCTCTCTGCAGTTGGCGGGGCTGCTGCTCAGTTCCCCCCGCGACTGACACACACACACACACACACACACACACACACACACACACACAGACACACAGACACACAGACACACAGACACACAGACACACAAACACACAAACACACACGATGGATGCAGGAAAAACCAGAGATGAGATGACACGATGACCTAAATTGAGGACAGCTACGCTCGTTATTGTAAGTGCAATGATAAGTTAAAGTCCAATAAGTACTTAATCAAACCGTATGAATGTGTGTCCCAGACCAGGTTAGGAAATTAACTAAAAATGTAAAGATCAACAAGCCACTGACACATATGTTAAAATTACTATATTTATTATTAATTCATTCAATAAATTATTTTTTGTCTTAAATCCACCAGCCATTTTCATATTATACCAACATTTGCAGCATCCTGAGCCTTTTTGGTAAGGTTACTAGGAAATCTCAGCCCAGAGTAATTTTATTCTCCCCAAAACAAGTTTCCTTTTTATAAAAAAATCGCAACTTTTTTTGCAACTTTCACTGTCTGAAACTTCATTGCAACAAACATACAAAAGACATCGCAACTTTTTTACAACAGCTCCCGCAAAATCAGGCATTTTGGGCCGCAACAATCTCAAAAAAAGGCTGCGAAATCCTGGAGGGACTGATTGAATAAAACCTGTTCAAAAAGAAAATAATTGCCATTTTCTTTTATAGTGTATGTAGCGCGGAGCTATTGTATTGCCATTATATATATTGCCCATTTACATGCAGTGCCTTATTTTCTACCATTACCACCTGATACCTCTCTACGCTCATTCAAATGCTAGTTAGCCAATCACATTTTAGCACATTACCTTAAAGTAATGTATTTCACCTTTAATTTAATCCTAAAGCTTTACTTTACACAATTAACCCTTTGACACAGGCCTATAATCTCAGGGATGAGATGTAAGTGTAGTGGTCACAGCAGTGCACCCCCCCCCTTTTCTTTCTACATTTTGGACTCTTAACTGGATGAATAAACACTTAAGCATGCATGAGTAAACAAAGCTGGGCCTTTAAGAGGTTGGAGAGGACTGACATTGAGCCAGAAGCTGTAGGCTATCTATGGCAGACAGAGGGAACTACAGTTAGTACAAACCATGATACAGTGGGTCACAGGAGGGATGGAACATCTTGAGAAAAATATAAATATATTTTGTATCTGTCATTTCTTTATTTAAAAAAAAAAATGTCAGACAAAAAAAGTCAAATTAGAGAGTTACAGTCCAAGAGATCAGCATACTTCTCTCATACTTCAGACATCTCTCAATCAAATTCAGTTTGGTGTGATTAGTTGGCATTATTACACAACATTTACAAAGACCTTTTTGTCCGTGTTGTGTGTGTGGACAGTGGGTCTGATCTGGGTTTCATATTTTGTTTCCATATCCAGACCCTCTGTCAGTTGTTTGTGAGGGCATGTGTGTATATGGATAATAAAGTTCAAAATTGGAATATACACATATAAGGATCACATGATTATTTTCCCTTTAATGTACTCTCTCATTGCATTCTCATGAGCGTGTCCTTATGATATATTACGAAAATGTATGCACACCAAAACATATGATATCCTACGAAATTAGGAGACTGCCGGCTAGTCACGTGATGCCGGGTGGTCACGTGACGCCAGCTAGCTATGAGTTCCATGACGCCGAGCGGCAGTTGCTAGTTGTTTCAGCTGCTACAGAGCTTTGTGACGCCGGCTACAGACCTCCGTTGTATCAGCAGTAGTTGGTGGTTCACTTACCCGAAAATAGGTGAATTTGAGCCGGGTACAAAGCACTGCAAGCTGCTAGTCGTTTCGGTGGACATTACGGTTAAGTTTAGTCCACAAAATATGTTGCGACGAAAATTAAGATTAGGCACTAAAATGACTAGTTAAGATTAGGAAAAAGATCGTGTTTTGGATTAAACACATATTTCCTGGGTAAGAGGCTTTAGGTGAACTCCACTCTCTGGCTTGATGGTCCTGTATGTTAACATCCACCCATCCACCCCGACCTCCTCCCTTCGTGGCCAGTCACGTTCTTATACAGCAGCCGTCAATGTAGTGAATACAGCAGAAAAAAAGGGGAATACTTACAAATTATAGTGCTTAACTTTTCATAACTTTTTGAACGAATGGTTCATGAGAACAGGCTGACTCTCTTACAGTTCTCATTTTCTTCTGTGTGCCTGCATGTATGTGTATGTAAGAGTTGATTCTTAATCCTGTATTAAAGGACTGGGCGGGTATATCTGTGGAGGTAATATGTCCAAACTGTAATGGGACTGCCAGTGAGTAACTCAATCATGAAACACACAGACCTTGATGATTGGGTATTGCTGTTTCTCAGGTTTAAGCAAAGTACTGATTTGGGACCTCTGTTTGTGATTTCTGTTTATACTTGTCAGTATGACTTTTCTCATCATCTTCATTGAGAAAACAACATCAGAGTCACAGACAGCACCTTTCATAGTATTATTATCTTGCAACTTTCGGATTCATATTCAGTTCTAACACAAATGTATTGAAATTTCTGAGTAATCCAAAGGTGATTAACAGTGCATAAGGATTTTTTTGATAATTTGATGAAGTCAATTTTTTGTCAAATAATTTTTTTTGGCTCAGATAAATGAAAGTCACTGTATGTAAAAGAAAGATGAAGAATGCTATCCTATAGCTATGAATGTGTGTACTGTACAAATGTTTTGGGTCTTAGATTAGATTGTTTTTATGGGACCTGATTGAACCACTCCCCTGGATTGAACCAGACATCAGTAAAGCCTGACACGGCAAGGGCTGCTGCTGAGCTCGCACTGCTTTATTTATCACCCCAAAGGGAGTTAGTTTGTGGTATGTAATGTGTGTGTGTGTGTGTGTGTGTGTGTGTGTGTGTGTGTGTGTGTGTGTGTGTGTGAGAGAGAGAGAGAGAGAGAGAGAGAGAGAGAGAGAGAGAGAGAGAGAGAGAGAGAGAGAGAGAGAGAGAGAGAGAGAGAGAGAGAGAGAGAGAGAGAGAGAGAGAGAGAGAGAATGAAAGAGAAAGAGAGAGAGAGGTTGGTGAGAAAGTGTGCGTGTCCACAAACAGGCACGTGTGTGTTTTGGATTCTGGACTTGGTCCAAGTTCTGTGTTTTCCTTTTCTTTTTTATACATGATATTTATACCACAAGGACAGCAATGAAGTCAGGAACAGAATTTTGAAGAAGCGTGTGTTTATTTGCCTTTGTGTGTGTGTGTGTGTGTGTGTGTGTGTGTGTGTGTTTGTGTGTGTGTGTCTACGTATTTATAACACAAGGACAGTGATGCAGAGAGGAGCTGCATACTGATTAAGTGAATTCGAAGAGAGGGCCTCTGTGTTGCCAGGCAGAGCCACACAGCAACAACAAGTCATTCACCTAATTTAGGACACAGACATGTTTCACTCGAAAATCTTTCTGATAACTGCACCACAAGATGTTTTGAAAAGAACATTTTTGTCTTCAGCTGCAGTGCTGTATGCTGTTCAACCTTCACTGGAGACTAATAGGTTTTTCTAATTTCCATTTTATATAAATAGAGAGATGCCATAAGTCTTCATAGCCTCTGAATCGGCATCGAGGTCATTAGAGATGGAGAGAGGAAGGAAAAGAAAAGAGCAGAATGAACGGAGGATAATGGATAGAGGGAGCGGAGAGAGATAGAGAGAGAGAGGGCGAGGGAGGATGGGAAAGATCAATATAGTCTGTACTTTGAGCTAAGAATCTGCATATCATGGAACAGGGCGAGGGAGGAGTAGGTGTAGAGAAACAGAAAAGTACACACAGTAAGTTTTCACATTTAGTTTCCTTGTGTTGGGGAAAGAAAGAGACATTGGCCCTCATTTATGAAACGTGCGTACGCCGATTACTACGCAAAGCAAGGGATTTATCAATTTGAACGTGAGCGTAGGCTGCGATAAAATCTCCCGTCTGGTCTGAACTTGGACTTGCGGTGCAGCATATAAAAAGTTTTACAGGAGAAGGAGAAGTCATCAGTTGATCACTTATCAGCAATGGCAGATCTGGCTCTTTTAAAATACCTCTATTCGCCGGTACAACACGGGCCACGGTGGAGCGCTCCATCGGATTGATTAAGGGCAGATGGCTCATGGTCTTGCATCAGCGGGGGGATCCTACTATACACGGCAGAAAAATTCTGTAACATTGTTTTAGCCTGTGGGGTTCTGGAGCCAGATGACCCGATGCCCAGAGAGCAGTGTCCAGCACAGCCCCAACTGGGGCTATACGACTGAGACAGGATATTATTCCTCGCTTTTAAAAGGTATATTGGCAATGATGGCCTACTCAATACAGGAAACATGACGATGCACAACATTTTTATTTATTCTTCAGGTTTTCGTTTCTCTTTTAAAGTGTCGTTAATGGCCACAAGTGAACGATTTATTTCTGCCATTGACCGAGTTATTTCGGCTTGTTTTTCCAGCCCCTCTGCTGTCAGGAGACAGGGTCGGGGTGGTGGTCCAGCACGGGGGGCGGAGGAGTCACAGCTGTTGCCTGGTTCTGACTCATGAAAAAAAAACGAGTAAAATAAAAGACACTGCATAAACTCCGCTACTGTGTGTTTATTTAAATATACGTAAACCATGTAGGCCTAAGAGATTGACTGCATCAGTGATCTCTTTCCATTCCGCATTCTTTCTACAGCCTTTAATAACAGCTTTCAGGCTGCCAAATCTACAAACGTAAGTGCAAGTGAACCTGAGATATCAGGGTTTCAATCTCCACCTCTGAAAAGTTCCGCTTCTCAGCCGGATTACGTCTCTCCATGTCGTAAATTGTAGGGGCAAGGCCTCAAAACCCAGAATATATTGGGGCGTGATATTTAAATTACGATCGTTTCCAGCCGCTGCATTTATCAATGTACGACCATTCTTACGCTCTGATTGGTGTGATACGAACGTTTAATGAATCACACGTGAAGCCTGTCCTAAAAGGATTTCTGCGCTCATATCTGCGCTGGTTTCTACGTTAGGTTGATAAATGAGGGCCAATGAATCTGGTAAGAGCAGAAGGGGGATGACAAAGTTGAGGAGTCCCTTTTTTAAGTGAAAGGGAAAAGTATGCAACAATGGCGTTTCTGAAGAAAGATAATAGAATATACAGAGAGAGAAGCTGAGAAAGAGTCACGCTGCTGGAGGAGGAAGAGTGACAGACCGAAAGGGGATTTGCAGTCTTTCTCAAAGATAAGCACACTGTTTTCTTTCTATCCTGCTAACACTCACACTCACAGTGGCACCATATGCAAGTGCACACACACACACACACACACACACACACACACACACACACATACATACATATGCACAAACGGGCACACACACACACACACATGACCAACACTACTCTATTGCAGCAAGCTCTTGGCACCTGACAAAAGATCACCCGCTCAGAATTGCCATGGCAACGAGGAGATTCGTTGTTGCTACCCATACAGCCCGACTCCCAGCCTGATGAGAGGGAGGGGGGGGGGGAGGGAAGAAATAAAACAGCTAATTGAACTTTAAATGAAGATGTTCATTTAATTAGGAACTGAGGAAATTGTAATCTCATGATACACAAATTCCATATTCATTTGTTAAGTGGTGTTTAATTAGTGTTTGACCAACATGTCATTATAACATCAAGTAACAACATCAAGTAAATACTGCAGTTTGTTTGTTGTTTTGTCAGAAACATTCATTATTTATTGGGCTCTATTGTGGTGTAGTGTAATCAGAGATCATACGATTGCAATCCATCCTCTGATCAAAATAGGCCATCAATAAAGATTTTAATAATCAGTTATATATATTCAAGCGTGTCTTTAACCTTAAAATACTAGATATCACTTGCACAGCCACATTCCATGAGTCCAATTCTGACAAAAAAAGTATGGAAAATATTTTATTTGTCTCTAGTTTCATTTGCATTGATGCATTTAGAATTTGGTCAAATATTAATAGACTGGGTCCTTGTTTGTTTTATAATAAATGTGTTCTGATCTTTTTTTTACTACATTAAATATAGATTAATGTAGATAGATAGATAGATAGACTTTTAGAGTTAGAGTTCTTTGTTGGGCAGAAATTAGGATTAATTTCTAGGATTAATAGTCTGCATAAGAATAGAAATATAATTGTATTTGCTGATATACTGCATATCTTCCTAACTTAAATAAGTTAATACCTAATAATAAAATTGGAAGATGACTATAGACATCCCCATATAACGATGATAAAGTTAAAATTAATGTACAATCTAAAACATCAATGTCATCTTAACATTTTCTAAGTGTGAAGCTATCTGAATGTGTCGATTGTCTGTGAAGACCTTTAACAGATGCAATTCCTGTAAAAACACGCATCGAACCAGAAAGATTGTGTTTCACCTAGCTTCTTATTTATGTATTTTGTATTCTTTGAGTTTACAGTCTCCAGGCAGGTTGAAAAAGATCAGCTGCACAACAGCACCTCTGGAGGGAACACTTAAGCAATGCCAATGCAGGAGCTGAACCCAGGTTCATCCGGTGACTGCCTGCCTGCCACCCAGCTAAATGCATGTGCATCAATCATTATGTATAAAACAAGCCTTGTCCATTAGTGCACCATCAATTATGGCTAATGTTATCTTCCATACTTCTGCCAACAAAGGTCAGTTTACTTTCACTGGAAATCTCAGGGTCTCTCTTACTGCAAATCCAGATGAAAAAGATTGTTGTGGAGTTGATTAGTGTTTCTTGTTGACCTCTTTCTGAATGATTGTAATATATATTGTGCTGCAGTGGGGATATAGAGGAAGAAAAGTGCATATCCTAATAATGAAACAATTATCTATGGATGACTGTGAGTTTTGTTGGTGCAGTGCTTATCCTTTGTATGGCATGACTATTATGCTATCGTCAGCACATTCAATTTAAGATAATTAGCTGTCAGATTATATTAGCTTTTAAATCAGTTTTTTTGGAAAAGCGGGGAGTAGTCCAAGAACTAAAGAATCTTTTTGTGCACATGCACACAAAGAAAGACACACACAAACCGCACACTTCCCTCTTCTGCTCAGCACACAGATATGAAATAATGAAATATTGATACTCCACAGACCGTGAGCAGCTCAGCAGCAGCAGTAATTTTGAGACCCCAACACATGAAAGGAGAGTGAAGCTTTTTTTTCTTCTTTTTTCCCTCCTTTTCGGCTTCCTGTGTGATACAACTCCACTGAACTCCAGGCCCACTGGAGTTCAAAAGGTCAGTGCCCGGTTTCAAACATGGCTGACATAAGACAGTGCCAAGGAGAAAAATTACAAATACTGACACTTTCCCTTCCCCAGAAACAAATAAATAGTGGTTAATCATTATACCAGATCTAGCCCACAGTGCATTTAAAGCAGCTATCAAAGACACTGACAGTTTTAGCATACTGATTATTTTATGTGAGATTGCGTGTGCACGTGCCCATGTGACTGCCTGTGAGTCTATTCCTGTCAAAACATGCAGAGAGCAGCAGCAGGGATGGATGGCTGACATTTCCCTTAGAAATGATGAAGTAGAAGCTGTGTGTGTGTGTGTGTGTGTGTGTGTGTGTGTGTGTGTGTGTGTGTGTGTGTGTGTGTGTGTGTGTGTGTGTGTGTGTGTGTGTGTATAAAGTTGTGCATATGCATATGCATTTTCCTCTTCATTCAATATGCTGTTTCTCCCCTACAGGGTCTAACATCTGTGCTATGCTTATGGGGAATACTGCATAATGGGAACACTTAGAGAGGCCACCTGCATATTATGGCTTGTGTTGTCATTGGTGATATAGCAGTTAGAAACACACACACACACATTTACACACACACACACACGTCGCACACACAAATTGCAACACCCAAGTATAACTGCTTGATGACTTGTCTCCTAGGAGGTTGAATGACTATATCAACACAGACAGTTGATTATTATGTTGCCATTTTCTGGGCTTGATTTCTGTGAGGATGAAAGCAAAGATAATAATTGTTCCACCACTAAATGTTGTTCTGTGCCAGGAAGGGGTTATCCCTATTAGGGCTGCAACTAACGATTATTTTCATAGTCGATTAATCTGTCGATTATTTTCTCGATTAATCAATTAGTTGTTTGATCTATAAAAATGTCAAAACATGGTGAAAAATGTGGATCAGTGTTTCCCAAAGCCTAAGAGGACGTCCTCAAATGTCTTGTTTTGTCCACAACTCAAAGATATTCAGTTAACTGTCACAAAGGAGAGAAGAAACTAGAAGATATTCACATTTAACAAGCTGGAATCAGAGAAATCTTGAAAAAAAAAAAAAGACTCAAACGATTAATCGATTATCAAAATAGTTGCCGATTAATTTCATAGTTGACAACTAATCGATTAATCGATTCATCGTTGCACCTCTAATCCCTATGCACATCACAAGCCATATTACAACATAGTGTGGATGATGCAGTGGGAGACACACCACACTTTAATGCAAATCAAAAGCCAATAAAAGCAGCTCCTAATCACATTATTTATTATTTGATAAATTTGGGATCTATAGATTTCATCCACACTCTCTTCTACCAGCCTTACGCACCGGTCACATTCCTTCATTTTCACATGCAAAAACCCAGGACAACAGGTTAATTACAGATGGTGATGTCTGAGTGTTGAGTAGCTTGAGTAGTCTGCATGGACTGTAATTACATCTCCTCCCTTTAACACTAGAACGGCCATGACGGTCATTTTGACCGTTTTGAAATTTATATGTGTAATAACTTTGCTGAATAAAAAAATACAATCCTGCTGATGCCTGACTTTTCCTAAAAGAGTCTGTATTTTAATTTAAAATTGTTTTTATATACATTACACAAAAGGCAAAGAAAATACAGTCACTTTTACCTATTTCAGCCAAACACGGTCATATTGACCGCTCGGATTTTCGCGGTATTGTTTTTAATTTTTTGCGCGGTTGAAGATGCATCTTGGTTGTTTAGTAACTACCATAGTCTCTGTCAGAGAAACGTAACTAGCGGTCTCAAGTAACAAGTGTGGGCATCACCGATGGGCCGAAGGCAAAGCCAGAGTCGGTAACGTAGGCTACTACGGCGACTCAGTTCTGAATCAGAAGGCAAACACCGGGCGCTCGCTCTGTGAAAGGCGCGGAACACGTAGATGGCCGGTGGCTGTTTACATGTTCATATAACTTTATACATCCTCGAACTGACTGGAATCATTGCACACATCCTCTCCAAGGACTGCACCAGTAGTAACATTGTCCGGAGGGAGTTCATGCAGCAACTGGCAGAGAGCTGAGAGCGGAGTTTATGGAGGAAAAAAGGGCAGCGGCTCACGGTCCGAGCAGCGCTGCGCACCGCAGCAGACGCCAAAATGAAGGCAGTGCCAGGTTAGGTTATAGCTAAATGTTCAAATAAGATACTTTTAATTGTTATTTGGCTGTTATGAGTTAAGTTGAATGTTTACTATGCCATGATATGAATTATTGAAACATGTATTACTACTCAAATGTATAATTAAACTCGTTAAAATGTACATTTTGGTGTTATTACGTTTTTCTAAAGATATCCTAACACAATACATAATACAATATCGCAAATAGGTATTTATCATGAGAGATTATAGAGTTTGGAATCTGGCGGTCAAAATGACCGCTCACGGCAGTTCTAGTAGTTATGGAATTCCGGCACTTCTAGTGTTAAGCTACCAGCAGAACATAGACCCTTGTTAAGGAGGCAGACCTACATTTAAGGAAACAACTTGCTAAATTGCAAATTCCTTAAGGGAGACTCTTTATCACTGAGGGGAGTGTACTGCAACACCAGGGTGCTTATTGGAAACAAAAAGATGTGGTTATTGTCCCATTTACATCTTTTTTTACTACGTAAGTGCATAATGGTAAGTAGCAGTCTCACCCAAAGCAGTTACAGAGACCACTATGGACTCAGCAGATTGCTGTTTTGATACCTGTCTTGATGTCAAGAAAGCCCAACACTGCTACAGGGGTCTCTGAATTCACAGTCACAGAATGGGCTGCTCTACAGATGGACTTCTTACATGTATGAAGTGGAACTTCCCTGTGAAGAGGGGAATTGGCAAACGAGGAGCTGGAGATCAAGCGCATAAAAAGCACCAATGAGCCAACAGCTGAACACTACATACCCCAGCAGGTAACAAGGTTAAAATGTGCGTGCACATATGATGACTGTGACCTAAAAATAAGAAATTGTGTGCATTAATTGTACCCTCAATCAGTTAATTCTGTGCAGAAATTGACTAAACAGAAACAATCTGTTCTGTACCATAGAAATAGGGATATGAAAGTGTTAACAGCCAAAACTCACAGTACTGTGATGCCACGCATCTCAGTCTACTTTAAAACTCCATGTCCATGTCTAAACTCCATCTACATCTTCCACGACTTGACAACTTTTAGCCTTTATTCCGCACTGTATTACACAGCAGAATGTGTGCACTTAACAGCCAAAGCTAGCCAGCGCAGAGTAAACAGTGAGTGTTGAAACAATGTCCATTTAAAAATGTATGAGAAAGAGAGTGCAGAGGGGTATCCGACAAAAGGATTGAATGCAATAACTATATTTATTAGTCTGTGGAAATTAAATCAGAAATTTTAAATCTTCAACACAGCTGCTAGGCAGCCACTAACACACTGGCCCTCATTTATCAACCTAACGTAGAAACCAGCGCAGATATGAGCACAGAAATCCTCTTAGGACAGGCTTCACGTGTGATTCATTAAACGTTCGTATCACACCAATCAGAGCGTAAGAATGGTCGTACATTGATAAATGCAGCGGCTGGAAACGATCGTAATTTAAATATCACGCCCCAATATATTCTGGGTTTTGAGGCCTCGCCCCTACAATTTACGACATGGAGAGACGTAATCCGGCTGAGAAGCGGAACTTTTCAGAGGTGGAGATTGAAACCCTGATATCTCAGGTTCATTTGCACTAGCGTTTGTATTTTTGTCAGCCTGAAAACTGTTATTAAAGGCTGTAGAAAGAATGCGGAATGGAAAGAGATCACTGATGCAATCAACAGTGTTGCCGTGGTAAATCGGACTCCAGCTGAAGTTTATTTAATTTATACATCCTTAACATATGCTATAGTCTATGGAGGAAATATTTATTCATAATTCAAATTGAAAGTCCAAAGAGAAAACAAAGTGAGATCAAATTAAAAATATTATTATTTTTTAAAATTTTCCATTGATCAAATTAAAAATATTATTATTTATTTTTTTATTTTCCATTTGGCTTTTCCATTTGGATTTAATATTTGGCTTTTGAATTTCAATTTAACATTGGCTTTTCCATTTGGATTTAATATTTGACTTTTGAATTTCAATTTAACATTGGCTTTTAATTTGGATTTAATATTTGGCTTTTCGATTTCAATTTAACATTGGATTATCATTTGGATTTAATATTTGGCTTTTGAATTTCCATTTAACATTGGATTTTCATTTGGACTTGTCACATGTCAATGTAAATGAGGAGGTGTGGCCCAAAGGTTGGTGGGAGGGTCTGAAACGAAAGGGGTGCAGAGGTACCTTATGAACAGCAGGGGGAGCTGACTGCTGGGGAGCACACTGTTGAGGAGCATCTGTCTGCAGCTTGGCCACCAGGCTGGCTTAGCCTCTTATTTCACATGATAGAAACTGATGATGTAGGCTAAACACAAAATATTAAATCCAAATGGAAAAGCCAATGTTAAATTGAAATTCAAAAGCCAAATATTAGATCCAAATGGAAAAGCCAAATGGAAAATTTAAAAAAAATAAATATCTTTAATTTGATCAATGGAAAATTTAAAAAAATAATATTTTTAATTTGATCTCGCTTCGTTTTATCTTTGGACTTTCAATTTCTCTTTGGACTTTCAATTTGAATTATGAATAAATATTTCCTCCATAATAGTCCCTATAGTAATATACAGGCTTATATTGCAATCTCTTAGGCCTCCATGGTTTACGTATATTTAAATAAACACACAGTAGCGGAGTTTATGCAGTGTCTTTTATTTTACTCGTGTTTGTTTCAGGAGTCAGAACTGTGAGGGAGAGCGCGTCTCCTCCGCCCCCCGTGCTGGACCACCACCTCGACCCTGTCTCCTGACAGCAGAGGAGCTGGAAAAACAAGCCGAAATATATCGGTCAATGGCATAAATAAATGTTGTGCATCGTCATGTTTCCTGTATTGTATGTAGGAATAATATCCTGTCTCCTTCGTATAGCTCCAGTTGGGGCTGTGCTGGACACTGCTCTCTGGGCATCGGGTCATCTGGCTCCAGAACCCCACAGGCTAAAACAATGTGGCAGAATTTTTCTGCCGTGTATTGTAGGGTCCCCCCCGCTGATGCAAGATCATGAGCCATCTGCCCTTAATCAATCCGATGGAGCGCTCCACCGTGGCCCGTGTGCACTGTTGTACCGGCGAATAGACGTCTTTTAAAAGAGCCAGATCTGCCATTGCTGATAAGTGATCAACTGATGACTTCTCCTGCTCCTGATAAACTTTTTATATGCTGCACCGCAAGTCCACACTGACTCGAAAACTTGCGTACACGAGTTCAGACCAGACGTGAGATTTTATCGCAGCCTACGCTCACGTTCAAATTGTTCACCTTCAGTGGTAACCAACGCAACGGCCAGGTCCATGTGAACGATTTGCCAAGTGTTTTTTGACTTGTGGCTACCATTTTTTTGTCTCTACCTTGCTCTAGTCTTCCACCGGTGTCTGAGTCGCTGTCTACCTGCTCTGAATCGTGTTCAGGAACACGCTGCACTCCAGCTCTCCTTTTTGTTTTGGGAACCTCTCGCCTGCCTGCCCGCTTCCCACCGTGACTCCTCAGTTCACCTGCCTGCCTCCCTTGCCTATTTAAGTTGTCATCTGCTTAGCATCTGCGTCTGGATCCCTTTTACAGAATCCAAACACAGTATTAGTTTGAGGGAGAAAAAATTGGTGATTCATGCACATTTATTTATCACTTCAAGGGTAAGAATAACTAATTTGTTAAAAACATATTACAAAGTGTGCCCTTATACATCAATTCCGACAACAGCAAGGTGATTATTGTATCATAATATATGAAGAGGTTTGTTTGGATGAATGTAAATATAGAAGCTGGAAGTGACATGACTGAACACATGACAAAAAAATAAATGCATCATGGAAATGTCTCCTTTCTCAAGCATTAGACTAGTAGTCTAGCTGAGTGAACATTTGCTATACCTTCATATCGTCAATTATTAATAGATCTGGCATTTATAACTGGAGAGAATCATTTAGTGTAAAGATACACAGAGCCAAGGCCAGATAAAAATCATTATAAAACACATTTATTATATTGAGACCTTGAGAGTGTTTTATTGTGCTTTGAGACAACAAAATGGGAATGTAGATGATAAAATGTTTCCAAAGTCAAACAATTGTTAGTGTTTAGGAGGCGCAAGTTCAGTTATTAGTAATTATCAAAGACATGTAATCAATATTAATAAAGATTTGAAAATGAAAAACTTCATCAAATGGAATAAATAATAAATGGGGGACCACCATGAACTCAGGGAACAATAACTGAACTGTGGATACAGTCTCAAAAAGGGGTGCAGATATTAATTGGCTATCTCACATTTACTTACCAATAACTTACCGATAAATACAGATTAATAATCACTAATTCTTCAATCAATAAACATTCTATTATTCACCTACAAAAAAAAGCAAGCGTGTGGTATGTGAAAGAGAGAAAGGTGGAGAGAGAGAGAGAGAGAGAGAGAACGTGCGTGTGTGTGTGTGTGTGTGTGTGTGTGTGTGTGTGTGTATGTGTGTGTGTGTGTGTGTGTGTGTGTGTGTGTGTGTGTGTATCTGTATAGAGATAGTAAAAGGGAGAGAGATAAAGAAGCACACAAGGCAATATAAAATGAACATGCGATTCTAACTTCCAATGGGTGTGTGTCGCCGGAGTTCTGATCTGACGAAAAGAGAGTTTATTAACCTTATCTATAGTAGCATATAACTAACACGTCCTAACAATGTGGGACAACACAATTAACGTAGCATATTAAGCATACATAAACAGGATCTGAAATCAGACCTAAAGGTAACACTTAGGTGAGACTTTGTCTGGAGTTTTTTGACACCTATTGGATTGGCAAGGCTGTGTCTCTGCAAGTAGGCCTTTCCTTTTAAAGTGCCCATATTATGAAAAAATCACTTTTTCTGGGATTTGGGGTGTTATGTTGTGTCTCTGGTGCTTCCACACACATACAAACTTTGAAAAAAATCCATCCATGCTGTTTAGAGATACAGTTTCTGAATGTGTCCTGCCTTCAGTCTCTGGGTGAGCTGTTCAAAATCGGCACGGCTTGTGACGTCACAAGCCGAAACGAGCAGGCTAACCGCAACCATTAGCTCGTAGCGTTAACATGCTAACGCTATGGCTAACGCTAGCATGCTAATGCTAGCATGCTACCTCGTTCTCAATAGCAAAGCACTGCTACAACACACACAAGTTCACCATAATCTACAAAAGAACTACTTACATGTGCGCCCTCATTTAGAAGTCTCCCAGCTAATCCTGCCTTGTAACTGACCAAAATTGTAGAAACAGCCTTTCTTTTACTGTCTATGGAGCTAGCTAGCTGACATGATCTACATCTGATCTACTGGGCATGTGCAGTGCAATCAAAGATAGTACAGAAGAAGAAGAAGAAGAAACAAGGTCTCACTCTGTAGCTAAAACAGAGACCAGCTGAAAAGAGGATCTGCAGCAGTGAGAGAGAGCACTGCAGTACAACACAAATATGGTGTTTTTTGAAAATTAAACCATGTAAACCTATTCTGGTACAACCTTAAAATACAATTATGAACCTGAAAATGAGCATAATATGGCTGCTTTAAGGGTAGGCCACGTTTGCACAGTTTTCTCTTTTTTGTCCACATGATTAGGTTCCAACATATCTGCCGAAAAAATATATATACTTCAAATAATACCAGTAAAGAAACATTTAAAAAATGTAATTGTGACTGCTGTCTAAAGGTAGCCTAAATCAGTCCCTCCAGGAAGTTGCGAGAGACAGGGAAAATTGCAAAAAAAAGTTGTTAAATAAAAAGGAAACTTGTTTCGGGGAGAATAAAACTACTCTGGGCTGAATTTTCCTAGTAACCTTACCAAAAAGGCTCAGGATGCAGCAAATGTTGGTATACTATGAAAATGGCTGGTGGATTTAAGACAAAAAATAATTTATTGAATAAATCAAATTTTAACATATCTGTCAGTGGCTTGTAGATCTTTACATTGTAAGTTAATTTCCTAACCTGGCCTGGGACACACATTCATACGGTTTGATAAAGTAGCTACTTATTGGACTTTAACTTATCATTGCACTTACAATAACAAGCGTAGCTGTCCCCAATTTAGGTCGTCCTGTACGTTTCATCTCCGGTTTTTCCTGCATGCACCGTGTGTGTGTGTGTGTGTGTGTGTGTGTGTGTGTGTGTGTGTGTGTGTGTGTGTGTGTGTGTGTGTGTGTGTGTGTGTGTTTGTGTGCGTGCGTCAGTCGCGGGGGAAACTGAGAAGCAGCACCGCCCGCTGCAGAGAGCCGACAGGATTGAAACAGCAGCAGCTTTCAGCGACTTTAGTGTGAAAAAACGTTACAGTGTACATTGATGTTAAAATGTATACAAGTTGGCAGGATGGTCTGAATGTTTTGCATGGTCTTTCGCTGTATGTTTTGTTGGTAAATGTGAGATGTTCGAGTCACACACACGTCTCGTCTTCATCAGAAACAAGGAAATGAATTTGGCGATGTACGTGTGTTACGTCAACCCGTTCTCACTCCCGCTTGGTCAGTGGCTCTCAGAGTACGCCTCAGAGTCACATACTGACGCAAAGTCTGGCACATGGGACTGCTGGGATTGGTTGAAGTCGCGGGAACCTCCGGTTATTGGTCAATTTTGCATAAAAGTTGCGGTGATTTGTCAAAATTGCGAGTCGCACCAAATTCACGGTGATTGGTTGAATTTGCTTGAATTGTTGTGATCGCGACATCGCGAAATCCTGGAGGGACTGCTAAATAACTGTTGGTTTATGCAGATCTAATATCAGGTAGATAATCCAGTTATTGATTCTTAAGGATACTTGTGCAGGTTCCCAGTCACAACCACATGCACACAAACAAACAGACACGCATGAACACACATACGTATATAATCTTGGTTGGTTGGCAGCTCTTAATGTTGAGTGCCTAGTCTTAAAGTGACTGGATCGATACAGGGGAGTGAATTGCCAATTTCAGTTTGTTTCATTGAAATCGGCTGGCGCTGCATTCTAGAGAAAGAGCACCTGAAATTGGCAGTGGCAGAGTGGAATTGGATTTGTAAGGAGAGAGAAAAGGAGAGCAGAATGATCAGAAACAGACTTCAACGCCTACAACTCCATGCACGCACACACACACAAGACGTTCCTAAGTCATAGCTGCATCTGCATCTTAGCCAAATAATGGTCACACTTGAAAGTCAATTGACTACCACTGTCTCACCTACATGGACCCACTCACACAAACTCAATCAGAGCTCATCTTGGCTTCTTTGATTGTACAGTTCATGGCAATCAAGAGCTGTGTTGGAAGAGCAGATGATTGTGTCTCTAGATAGGGAATAGCTCATGCAGTTGACCCTCTCAATTTGGTTTATTGGAGTGACATAGACTGACGCCATCATCAAACTACATAATGTATTGGAATGGATGGATGTCTGGCCATAGAAACTGTACACAATTTAAACCACAGCTATGCAGTCCTTTTTAGCCTGACAAACTAAATCAACAGACAGTGTAAAGTTTGCTCAGCTCTGCCTTTGAAGGCTGCTCCGAGCCCGTGGTGCTGGACCACACAGAATATTTGCTTTTTTTGGGCACGTTGAATTAAAATCCTGGGAAACTTCACATTTGTGACATTATGTTCAGAAAGAGACACCTGTCAAACAAACGCAGGTTGCATATTTAATCTCCGTTTGAGAAAGTAAACAGTGGAATTATTTGCTTCAAGGCAGAAAGCCAACTGCCTGTAAGTCTCAACAACTCCCATGTGTGATGACCAGAGAGGATATGAGTGTTGCTCATAATTGCTGCTGACCTCCTTCATGATGATGATTGTGGCATTGTATTTTTTGTCACAGCAGACAGTGCAGTCATCTGTTTTCACCCCACAAAGCATGGAAAGCATCATGTCAGTCTTATGCATGCAAATGAGTTTCCATGCCCCATTCAATGGCTCATTGCACTGTACGGTCATCATGCGTCAAGTCATCATTATGCCATTTTAAAATTGTCATTTCAAGTGTTGTATCTGGAGGAAATCCTGGTGAGATTTAGATTTTCATTTAGCCACATAAGCCCCTTAGCGTTACTTTAGCTGTTGTTATCACAGGGACAGAGGAGACAGACCATGGATGTATTAAGAAAACAGGTTAACACCTTTTTCAGAGACTACTTACTGACATTATGGCAAGAGTAAATATTGTGTTGTGTATTGCAGATACAAATACATTCAGTTGCTCATTTCTACTGCAACCAAACAACTAAATACTGCTAAATGTGTGCGTGTGTGTGCGCATGTGTGTGTGTAAATGAGTGGTGATGTGGTAACAGTGGTGTAATGATTACTCGTGCTGAGTCACAGCTTACATAAAACGACAAAACTACACAAATATCTCTGGGTAAATTACAACTATTCACGCACACATGCACACAAACTCTCATAAGCTCTGTGGAAATCAAACATGATAGCGGGATTGATTGTAACAAGCTGATATGAGGATTTTAGGCTGCAGTTGTTTTCTTACACTGTAGATGGTTATCTGACATTTTATGGCTTTGGGGGTCTACATGCTTGGACTGTAAAACACACACACACACACACACACGTAAAGGAGTGGTGAGCCCCTATGACCACAATACATCCTGTGGGTTATAAAATGCTATCCCACTTGAACTCAGAAGCACTTTGCCCCGTACAGTGGAGGGAGCCGAGGTAAGACTGCAGCTGCAGGCTGTCTACCTGTTCAACTCAAAAACTAATCTTTGTTTTATATTTCACTACAGCATTAATTTTGTTGATACAACATGATTTACTTATTTAATATGATGTTGGATTATAGATTACTACTGTGATGCTAGTGGGATTTATTTTTAATAACTACAGCATCAATATATGATTAATAAATAAAAACTATTTAGTTAAAAAAAATCATTCTTGTTACAGATACAGACTTAAACTTTATGTGGCTTGCAGATGTTTGCAGTTGAATCCACATTACTGTGGACAGACTGTGACCAAGTTTATTAATAATGTTGGTTATGTGTAGCTCTTTACCAGTAGAGTAAATAATCCACTCTAAATTACAATGCAGCCCTGAGAAACGTCTATGGAGGGCTTTGAATACCGATGTGTTGACTGACTTTATATTCAGATGTATACTGCACTGATCCACATTTTTTATTTAAGTCTTGAAACATAATTGCAGGTGGCAAACCTCCTCTTGGGCTGACATTAACTTTTAATGATCAAAGAAACCAGTGAACTAAGGGTATTAAGTAAAAGTTCAAATGAAATATCAGATAATATTCTAATCTGCCTTCACTCATGGGAACCTCAACGGTGCAGATATAAAGTGCCCGTTTATTTTTAAATGTGTGTACATCTGCATGTATCAGAATGTCTGTGAGTCGGGAGAAGTAAAATGATATGCTGTTATGGGTGAAAGCTATTTTTAGGCACTTAGTGTAAGCTAAATGGAAGAAGAGAGACGCTAAAAAGGTTTGTACTGTATGAATTTGTTTGTGTGTCTCGGTGTTGCATTGCATGTTTGCAAATGATTTTTGGTGCTTCTGTATGGTGTGCAGGGGGGCATGCACACGTTTGACTCTCAGTCTCTCTTTGCCCTCGCCTGCTCTTCACAGCACATTAAACAGGATGGCTATAAGCCTCTTGTTCACAAAAATAGACACATACCCACACACATACAGACATTCACCTTGTTTTTGTCTCCAAGAGTATGTTGGAGTGAAGCCTAATTCCGTTAGTGATATGATGGGGGCCTTTGCAAAGACTAGGCCTGGCCTGGCTATCAGTTTTGTAGACTCCCCGTTTCTTGTAATTCTTGTTCTCTTTCTCGTCTTCCTTTTACTGTTACGACAGGTCTTTCAGCGAATGTAGTTAGCGCCAATAGGGTCAGTACTGACATGTGACACATTTGGGGGGGAGGGGTGATGATGCTGATTTAACCCGGCCTGACCAGCAGGTGGGGGACCTTAGATTTATTGAGGAATTGATTCGGGAAGCAGAGGCGGAGAGCCTCAAGTGGACGGACGCTATAGGCCGCACACGCTGGAGAAAAACTGAAAGAAAGACTGTTTGATTGAAGAGACGTTTTGTTTTCCCACAATACAACTTTTGTAAATACACCTTTTAAAACCTGAATGACAACACCGAAGAGTGGGCTAGTGCAGACCTGACGGCAGCACATTAGAGGGTGCTGTCCGTCTTGACGAGAAAGACACCAAAAGCTAGCAGGCCTGGCTCCAGAACGTAAACTGAAACAGCGGCTGGGTGAGTCAGTTTAACACAGCACAAACCCCTCTAGAAGTAGGAAAGATATGCATTTATCAAGGCCAGTTTTAGTGTCACTCTTACGTTAAATGCAACACGCAGGGAGAGGAGACAATATAATTAATGTTACGAGTTAGGCTTTAGAAGCTATTTTCTACAACCCCAGATTAGCTTAGCCGTGTAACATTTACTGTCTGATTTTTTCAGTTTTGTGTTTTGTCTCCAACTCCAGAAAGCTTCTGCTGAGTCCAAGGTTAGTTTATGCGTGTTTACTATAGTTTTGGTGTGTGTGTGTGTGTGTGTGTGTGTGTGTGTGTGTCCTGCCAATTGACCTCATTAAGCAGGGAAGTTTTATGAGACCTTTGAGACCTTGCCTTCAGTAAACTTGGTGTCATTTTGGACGTTAATGATACTGGCCTTTGTACTGTAATCACTCTCCGTGTATGTGTGTGTTTGTGTGTGTATTAGATGGGGAGAAGGCGATTCTCAGGTTTGGAGGTGACCCTAATTGTCATGTTCACATTGATGTCCGTGGCAGCCCTCGTTCTCATAGTTCTGTTTGTCACCGGAGAACCTGGAATCATCAAAGATGGTAGGTGAACACATTTACACATAAAAGATACATACCTGTATTACTTAAACACAACTAAAAAACATTAGTCCTAAACCTTTGCCATGCTCCCCATGTATTTGTGCACTGTTAATGCTAGCTAGCCCGTTAAAAGATCAACACCACGTTTAGTTACATATTATAGGTAATCTTCAAGGGGCAACTAACATATATTCGGCCAGACTTCCAAAAATCAGGCACTTAACTTTATATTTTGAATATGGCAAAATGTCTAATAACTGGTCCAACAAATCCTCCAAATTAAACAACAAAATATATTGTACCTGCTCTTCAGAACAACAGATATAAGCATTTTTTGACTGTCCCTATTAGCAGGACGACATACTTTGTCAGTGCTTTCCAAAACTGTAAAAAATCCCTGACTAACAAAATCCATTTCATGATTAGTTATGGTCTCTTCCAACAGTAGGTTAGCGAAACTTCATCATCATGGTTACAATTATATCCAACTGGTTGTGGTCAGTTAACAATGGAAATGGAAAACAAATGGCAGTCTCCTGTGTCAATGTACGTTTTCTTTCTCCCATCCATCCACCCTGCAAAGGAAGGATGTTATTCTATAATAACAACATCACCTCACTTCCATATTTGCTTCTATCATAGCTATACAATCAGTAGAGGGCTTTGCTGAAATGACTCAGTTGTCTCTCTCAGTTGGTTAGGGTTCATTGCTTACATGGGTATGAATCATAAATAAGTGTGCTGTCTATTAGGTAGTTTATTATGTAAGATTACTGGGTTTTCACTTAGATTTTTTTTTTCTAAGTAAACATTTCATCTTTTGGCAGAAACTACTGAAGTATTCGTTCCGCAGTGTCCCAACATTTCTTTGGCTGAAAGAGTAGACTGTTTCCCTGATGCTGGAGCCTCAAAGGTACAAGTCACTATAATTTCTTCTAGTTTATAGAGAAAGTTTTCTCAAAGACCTTCAACTTAATGGGCGTTGAGAAGGAGCTGAGGATTCCATAATGACTGATTTTCTTACAACTCAATTCTTACTCTTACCATTGTCACAATTGAGATAGTGTTGTTGAAGATGATTTTGGGTACCCTGGTTGTAATGATTTTTAGAATGGCAATGATGATGATAATAATAACAACATTGTTTATAGTAGCAGCAATGACATAATTGGCAATGTGGATGATGAAAATGATAACCGACATTAACTACTCAAACAGCTGCGATGTGAGCAGCGTGGATGTTGCTGGAGCCCACTGGACGAGAGAAATGTTCCCTGGTGTTTCTTCTCAACCAACCATGGATACACAGTGGAATCAGTAGAGCTACCGAATCCTTACAGTAAGTCCCTTTTTCCCCTCTCTCTCTCTATCTATCCTGCTCTCCCACTCATGGGGTCTCCGAGCAATGAAAATATTTGGCATTCTATTATGTTTTTGTTTTTTTTAATTCCTTCAATCTGTCCGTCTGTCTTCATCACATCGTTTTTCCTTTTTCATTGACTTTGCCTCAGGCATGCTTTTCTGTGAAATATGACATGGATGGCATATCAGAAAACATGACTGACTTTGCAGCATGCAGGTTTTTCTATTTTCTGCTTGATTTCACTGCCTTATGTGAACTCCTTTATTGTGGAAAAAAAAAAAAGTAACATTGGACATTTTATATCAAGTCTGAACAACAAGATTTCCAGTCACATTGTTTGAATAGCATAAGAACATGTTCTTAATAGAAAAAACTATTTGTTAACAATATTTGTTTTGTGTAACAAAGGTGGTTAAATTGAAATATGGCAAATGCTTAGACTGAGAGGAACATTATCCAAAACCATTAACAATAACATTTATCTTAATGTTACTCAACAGGGACTTTAACAATTGCAAAAAAAATTAAAGCAATCCTTATAAGTTTAGCTCTCTTCAAATATTTTTACATGAATTCTGCCAGGACATCACTCAAGGCTCCTATGCAAATTACCCACATTTAACTCAAAGGCAACAGTGGAATGTAAGCATATTGCACCCTTTGATCATACTGGTAAATGGATAACCTGGGAATACATCTGCTTTTGAAGAGATTCCCATCCAAGTTCACCTGAACTTTAACATGGTATTATGATTATTGTTGCAGTTCACTCATCACTGTAGGGAATATATACTGTATTGGTCATGTTATGATTAAATGATCATAAGTGATCATTAAATAGACCGTTAATGTTAAAGGCCTCTTGAATAGTAATGCAGAATATATGGTCAGAGATGTAATGCATATTTATTAAAGGAATAGTTGAAGTTGTCAGGCAACTAGCAGCACATAATCCCCTGTAAAATCACAATGTCTAGTTTTTATTTTACATTTAGGTTTTTGTATGGGTTAAACAAACAAGTTATAAACATGTTAATTAGTGAGCTTTATAAGGTGATCAATTGCGTTACCTTCGGACAGAGCCATGCTAGCTGTATTCCCATTTCCAGTCTTTGTGCTAAGCTAAGCTAACCCACTGAGTGCTATTTTTATGTAATTTCATCTTTAAGTATACATTTGTAAAAATGAAATTTTTTAAACTGTATTATAACCTTAACCCTATTTTACCATGTGTTTGATTTTGCAGTAATAACAGCCCAACTGAAGAGAATGACATCTCCTTCTTTATTTGGGGCTGATATACAAGAGCTGTCACTTCACGCAGAAATGCAGTCCAACAATCGACTTCGATTTAAGGTAGACACTGACAGACACCATCTCTGTTAAACACCTTTTTTGCCTGCACACAAATTCACACTCACATATATACACACACACACACACACACACATTTAGACAGCAACAGAGGGAATTGTGAGATAAATCTACTCCAGTCTAATACATTTCAAAAGTATTTTTGTATCAAAGCATGTTTAACACGAATGCTGTACTGAACAAAAGAGGACAAAAATAGCAATGTACACAACAAAGTCAGAACGTGACTGTGAGATATGAGGCCACACTTACACTTGTTGTTTCTCTACTCAGATCTATGATGCCCACAGGAAGAGGTTTGAAGTCCCCCATGAGCACATCAGCAGCCTCAACAGTGACCACTCCAGCCCCATCAGCAACACACTGGAGTTGACAAAAAACCCCTTTGGCCTTATTGTGCGCAGGAAGGAGAACAACAAAGTCCTGTGAGTGTTTACGATGTGTGTGTGTGTGTGTGTGTGTGTGTGTGTGTGTGTGTGTGTGTGTGTGTGTGCGTGTGTGTGTGTGTGTGTTCATTGAGCAATTGTGTTGGACAGGGACAGGGTTGCTCATAAGAACTCCAAAATCACATTGTCCATGTGGACAGTGAAGGAACTACAAAAGAGAGCAGAGTATGTATACTGTTTATATTCAACAAAATAATGTGCATCCAGGCAAGTACTGCAAATTTACTGTGTTATAATATACTACATATACTGTATATGTCGGCTATATACTACTGTATGCCTTCACCTGTAGAGAGGGATGATTGTTGGAACATTAAAGTAGAAAGAGATTTTGGAAGTTGATTGGAGTTTGATAGAGATGATACTACAAGGTATCTACAGTAGCCTGTGTGGGTGTAATTCTGGAGGCAAAATACGGTTAGTGCCATAGTGCCCAAAAATATTATAAGACAAGCTGACTTGTGCTTCTCTCTGCCAGTTATCAGTCTTTTCACATTCACCTTATAGAATTGCAAATTGTCAATATATTGCCATTAATTATGTGCATCTCATTTGATGCAATTATGTCAGAAATTCTCTTTAGTGGTCTGTGAGCCACATAATCTCTTGTCATGCATTATTTCCAGATAATGACATATACAGTGTTGGGAACGTTACTTTAAAAAAGTAATTAGTTATAGTTACTCACTACTTGTTCCAAAAAGTAACTGTGTTAGTAACTGAATTACTCTATGATAAAAGTAACTCGTTACCAGGGAAAGTAACAATTTGTGTTACTGTTAAAAAAAAAAAAGTTGCTATATGTCAAAGAATTTGGATTTTTTTGAGCAGTTTTTTTGTTGTGAGGCAGAAAGATCTAGCTTTTGCTGCTTGGAGGACTTTGCTCCGAGTCCTTCTTTGCTAGTGGACGGCGAGCTATCCTCTGTGGTGGAGGTATCGGTGGTTTTGGCCACTAGCTTTGTAGATGCGTGTGTCATTGTGAGATGCTTCATTAAATTAGAGTTGTTTACAACGGATGTCGACAAAGTCTTCGCTCCTGGACATAATGTACACATTACATGCACGTTCTTGCCTTTAACCACAATGAATTTGAAGTAGTGCTTATATCTCCACCTTGAAAATGCCAACTTTTCATCGGATTGCTCCTGACTCGCCATCTCTGCTGCTTCATCGAATCTCTGTTTAGCTGTTGTGTGTGTGTGTGTGTGTGTGTGTGTGTGTGTGTGTGTGTGTGTGTGTGTGTGTGTGTGTGTGTGTGTGGCGCGTGCTGGCATGTGTGTAAAAACACTGGCTCTGATTGGCTACCATGAAACATGACTCTGCCTTAGCCAATCATAATCGCTTACCTCGTTATTATTACCCACCTCCTCACTAGGTGTGAGCCAGGGGTGCGTTCGGATTACACAGTTTATTCAATCAATGCATAGTAACGCACCGCATTTAACGTCCAGTAACGTTAACGGCGTTGTAACGATGGGAAAAGTAATTCGTTAGATTACCCCGTTACTGAAAAAATAACGTCGTTAACTAACGCCGTTCTTTTAAACTGCGTTATTCCAAACACTGGACATATAACACCTTGCTATGTGACATGTTAGTTTCCCACAGCGACAAGTAATTATGTTCATGTTGAACCAGGCTACTTGGTTAGCCCTAGGTGACATTGCAGTGATCAATTACCCCTCAGAGCTGTGTGCCCACACACACAGATTTCCTATTAAACACCAAAAGGCATTAAACCATTATTTTCATTGATGGTATATAGAATATGGCACTTTGTGAAAAATAGGGCTTGTGAGGGCACAAAACCCATATTTGTATCACTACTAGGATGTGATGCACAGGGATAAATACCATAACCATGCCAATCTTTGGCTTGCCTCACTGAGCAGCGTTGTCTTTCTCAACACTGCACATGACCTTCAACCAGAGGGAGTGAGATTGCTCTGAAGATTAGCAGCTATTTAGTATTCAATTTGCAACTTTGTTTTCCATTCATAACCCTGTTGTTAGAGAGCCACATGTGAATCATCATTATCAAAATGGAGGCAAATGTGTGATAATGGGCTATATAAATTACATTGCCTTGACTTGGTTTACTCACTGGTCATAGTTCAGGCTTTGGGGTTTCTAGAGATTTTGTTTTTGTTAAGATTATACTTCATTGACTCCAAAAGGTGACATTTTCTTCTCTGTATTGTACTTGTCCCATAGTGCACTGCCTAGGAATTCACTTTACTTTTGACGTCAGTGCAATTGTCTCTGTCAGTCCCAAGAATACAAAAACCCATATTAATTCTGCATTCATGTGGGGTCAGAATAATTGAAAAAAACTGGTCTCGACTGGGAAAATTTACATGAACGCCCCTCTACAACAACTCAGAAATTCGGCAAAACTTTTGTCACACGACTTTGCGAGTTGGCATCAAATTAAGCAGTAACATGGTGGATTTAAATGTTAGGTTAGGTAAAAAACTTTTTTATTAACTCACGTATTGCTCACAGATACATTTTTTGCTCACATGTAATTTGAAATTAGGTTGTTACCTACGTGGACAACCTGGATTAGTTAGAAAAGTTATGGATTAGCATTAATCCTGCTAACAAGTCAGGTAAAGCAATATTTTAGTGGTTTTAGAGAATGCACCGGTGCAGCACCAAGGCTGGGACAAAATCACTAATATAAAGCTTCAAACTGGAAGATGGCTAAATACTGGAAACAGCTATTGTTTAAAAGCTCTGTGCAATAAAATACAATGCATCTTCTTGCGTCATATTTAACCTATTGCAACATTTTTAACTGCTTATCAAGAACAATATCAAATGCACCACTTAATGTTTTTATAACTATTTTATAAGATTTCATAATTGCACATGAGCAGCACATAGCCACTAATAAGTCCATAAAGCAGAGTGATAACAAGGTTTATCTACTTACTTTACCAACCAAGTCATCATTAAATGTTTATTATGGTATAATTTTCTCCAGATAAAATTGTATTGATATTGGAGTGGAGTAGTCTCTAACATTTTGTGCCTCACTTGTTCTCTCTCTTTTTGCCACATCCCTTCACTCTCATTTCAGTCTGTCTTCTCACTTCCCAATGGTGACCCATTGTTTTTGTTTCCTGTTCTTATAAAAAACAAAAAAAACAACACACATTCAGGTTTAACACTACAATAGCTCCACTTGTGTTTGCAGACCAGTACCTACAGCTGTCTGCTATGCTTCCATTCCATCCAGTTTTGGAACAGAGGCAGATTGATAACTTTAGCTAGCTAGCTTCGCTAGCATCTCACTTAGCTTACCTTTCTTTATGCTTCCTTATGCAGATAAAAATCATAGGTGGTCCCAGCCATCAGTTAGTGTTACATTGCAGAATTTACACACTGCTGTGTGTTTTCTTTTAGATGTTTTGCAAATAATTTTTTTTTGTTAAATATAATAAATAAAATGTTATTACCAAGGATTTGGCTGACATCTCCCAGACAGCCAGAGCTTCTTCTCCTGTCACCTGCATTCACTTTGGGAGTCCGTGTTAAGGGGGGCGGGGAACGGGGATTAACAGTAACACATTTCAAACTAGAAATGAGTCAAGTTATTGGTTGCATTTGAAGCTGGAAGTTTTACATCCAATCCCTGTAATGATGTTAACACATAGATCAGACCATACACAGGCAATTTAGTGATATCCCTGCAGTTGTGGTCTTGAAATAAAATCTTGAGACCAAGAACGGTCTTGAGTACTACAACACCGCGGAGTAATGATACTAATAATCATTCTGTTCTTTGATCTTTCTGGCTGTTGTATGGGCATTCGGTTCTCATAATAAAAGCTACTCGTGAAAAGACTCATTCACTGAACACAAATGTAGCCTCTCCTGGTCATCCTTTTGACCCTGATTGACTGTGACAAGACACAACTATCATCATCATATGATTAAAAACGAATGCAATTAGTCTTTATTTTAGTCGTTTTTGGTGTTCCTGTGTTGTCATGACTATTCAATAAAAATGTGTATTTAATGCATTTACAACCTTTACTTACTATATTTTGTCTGCATAGCTCTGTTTTGGCAGCTGTATACACCTAGAGCAATCTCAGTATTTCAACTAACAGTGTACAGTATGTCTTATTTTGAAGAGAAATGCTACCCAGAGGGCTTATTAGAGCTTGATGGGATGGTCTGTCTTCCAAGTTTTTTTCTTTATACAACTCAACTCCTCAACATGTCCTCTTCTCATTACTACTCTCTTTTCACTGCATCTCACTCTCACTTTCTTTCTTACTTCTTTGTCTCTAACATTTTGTGTCTCACTTGTTCTCTCTCTGCCACATCCCTTCGCTCTCTTTCTCATTTCAGTCTGTCTTCTCACTGCCCAATTGTGACCCATTGTTTTTGTCTCCTGTTCTTAAAAAAAAAAACAAAAAAAAAAAAAAACAACACACATTCAGGTTTAACACTACAATGGCTCCACTGGTGTTTGCAGACCAGTACCTACAGCTGTCTGCTAAGCTTCCATCCCATAATATATATGGCCTGGGAGAGCATGTGCACAGACATTATCGCCATGACACAAACTGGAAAACTTGGCCCATCTTCACCAGAGATGGTTTCCCTAATGGGGTAAGGCGCGCGTGCGCGCACACACACACACACACACACACACACACACACAATGATAAATATAGCATATCTGCATCTATACATGTTAACCCCGTAACAATGTTGTTTTTTGGTTACAGTTGTCCCTGACATATTGTGTACTCAAATGCTTACACATGACAAGTCTACCTAGGGTGTGTGTGTGTGTGTGTGTGTGTGTGTGTGTGTGTGTGTGTGTGTGTGTGTGTGTGTGTGTGTGTGTGTGTGTGTGTGATGTTTACATGTGCTCCCAACACACACAGAAGTCACTTCCTCAGCTTCAATAAGTCTCCCACGTCCCTCCAGCACCTCACACCTGTTCCCTATATCCTCTCATCCCTTTGTCTTCCTACCTTCCCTGCAGGAAACACATAACCTCTATGGACACTATCCCTTCTTCCTCTGTCTGGAAGATGAGAGTGGAAAGTCATTTGGAGTCTTTCTCATTAACAGCAATGCTATGGGTAAAGACACACACACACACACACAAAAAAAAACATTTGCGAATTGGTTCAAGGGCACACGAGCCATCAGTTATGCCTCATCCTCCTAACATAAATGGATATACTGTTGCCTCAATCAAAAAATTGTGCTGACAAATCAAAGAGAATATTGCATGGCTGTTTTATTCTATGAAGGAGATGACAGATAGCAATGGGAATGCCCGTTGACATGTTTTTCTTGCTCATCTCTATAGTCTCATGATATAAAAGCTTTGTTTTGCCTCTCATGGATTGTCTTGACTGTTTCACATTTGAACCTAAAGTCCACACAACAATAAAGGTATTTCTGGTTAACAATAGTTTGAGAGGGCATTTTAGAGGGTTATAATTTATAGTTAAGGAAGGTATTAGGATTCAGTTTGCAGCATTTCCATCCGTTTTTTTTCAGAGGTGACTTTGCAGCCCGCTCCTGCTGTGACCTACAGGACGATCGGAGGCGTCCTTGACTTCTACATTCTCTTTGGAGACACGCCAGAACAAGTAGTGCAGGAGTTCCTTGTGGTGAGGCAAACAAATATTACTTGTATTTCTTTTTTTAAAAGGCATATACTGTATACAAGACTACAGGGTCGGCCTGGTAGCTCACCTGGTTGAGTGTGTGCCCCGTATACAAAGGCCCAATACTTACCGCAGTGGCCAGGTTCAACACCGACCCACTGCCCTTTGCTGCATATCGTCCTCCCCCCCACCCTTTCAAAAATCTTTAGCTATACTAAATAAAGGCAAAAATGTCTAAAAAGAATATTTAAAAAAATATATATATGGGCATGTTTTTTGGCTAAGTATGTTGTGCAAAAGTAGTGTGTATGTTGCCTTGGCAAAGTAATTGTATTAACAATATGTCCAATTATGTTGTCCAGCTCATTGGCAGGCCTGTCATTCCTCCCTACTGGTCCCTGGGTTTCCAAATTTCTCGGTGGGGCTATGGAAACCTGAGTGAGGTCCAGCAAACAGTGGAGAGGAACCGCGCCGTTGCCCTCCCATATGTAAGATCCTGTCTGCTTCCTTTATTTAAGGCTGTTTATATGCAGTATGCCTATCTAAAATTCCTATCGTATCTAAAATTGCTGCCAACGCAGTCTAATTTTGTGTTCATATTTTTGCGAGGAAATTGTGAAATAACGTATTTCAATTTTTAAAAATTAAAAAAAAATGTCATGATATCATGGATTCCAGGTGCATGAATGTCCTCAACATTTCTCAGTTTGCCACTTTCACAATCTATATCTCTGCTCTATGTTGTAAATCCCAAACATATAAAATCACATTGTGTTTGCACAGTGTTTATTATCACAATATAAATGCACAATAAAATCATATCAGACTAGGTGTAAGGGAAGGCTTACAGAAGAGAAATAAGCAATCTTTAACTGAGAACTACGCAACAAAATCCACTGAAAGTATTAGAAGCTTGAGATCATTGCCAATCAACAGCAGTCTGGAAAATGAAAACATTACATTGATTTTCCTGGCAAAGCAAGGAACGCAAATCAGGGACAAAACGGAAGCAGATCTTTCAATTTGACGTTGAGAGACACTGTACGTTAAAAGAGGTTGCAGGATTCTCCTTTTATGGAAACTAAATATGCATTTTAAATACCAACTGTCTGAAGTCATGTTGTGACAAGGCATAGTCCATGAAGTGGGGAATTTCTTTACAGCTGTATAGCTTTTTTATGTGGGGGAGGGGGATCAAAAATCAATACTTCACCTCGCACACACCTTGTTAAATTTGAACCTCATGCACTACTGTGTGGTTCCAGAGGTAAGAGCCTTAACCACTACACTATCTGTGGAAACGTGATATGAAGGTTGAAGCAGGAGTTCAACAGACAGACTGATAGGGATGGCCTTTAGCTTAGATGGGGTAATCCAGCTTTCTGTCAAATAATGGAGAGTCTGCTGGGCTCTATAGGTTCAATCCCAGGACAACTATTTTTCAAGCATCACTGAATGTTAGCGCTGATCAAAGATCAATCAACCGAGTTCCTTTCATTATCTCATTCATCCTGAGCTGAATGTTAAAACTACTCCAACACCTCTTCCCTTCTGAGACACTTCATAAATACCAGTTCTGGTTGACATTTTCTTGGGAATGAGCCTTACTGCTTATCTTCGTCTGGGCTTGCGAATACTAACTGTAAGAAGTCCCTTCCACACAGAGCACTGATGTTTGAGGTACTTTGCCATCCTTAATTACTAAGGTAAACGCCTAATCTTCATATGTTCTAATAAAACACATCAACTGTATCACAACTCAGCAAAGACTGCACTAACCAAAGACGTGGTTTGAACTCGGTCTTATTTAAGGAACAAATGCAAACACATTTCTAACCTATCTCAATATTTCACTCTGGTAATCTCCAATCTCTCGTTCATTTTAAAAGACATTAGGATGCAGCTGCTTCCTCTCCTGCTGTACTCAGAGACATATTTGATAACCATTAGATAGACCACAGAGGGCATTATCACATTCTCCCTAATATGTCTGGAGCTGATTACCATTAGAGGAAGGATCTGGCAGAGCCTTCCAAACCATCTGCTCTATCGATATGAAGTAGATTTTGGCAGACAACAGACAGTCAGAGAGCAAGCATAATGTCACACACACAAAAAAAGATTGTGCTAACATTCCCATTGTCCTCCCAAGGTTTAGCAGCACATCATGCAAGTTGTTGGCACTCACATTAGGTCTCCAAAAATCCAGCAAAGGCAGGTCAGACAAGAAAGCAGTTAAAATGTTTTTTTTTTTCTTACAGTGAGGCTCACATTAGATGGAAATATAACGTGTTAGGAGGATGCATTCAAGTCATGTTAAAGATACTGAATTTTGAGTGGATCTGTTCAAGTTATAGGGCTGTATACGATATAAGGTAAATATGCGATTACATTGTGGAATATCCCAATAACAATTTTACTTGCGATAAATAAACAGATATTAAAGTGTAGTCAGTTCTGCATTTCTGCTGCCTTCAGTATTATTATTATTAGCTAAAATACAATAAACTGCTTGTTGAATTTAAAACAAATGAAAGGAAATAATTTCCAACATTCTTTTATTGAACAAATTGAACATTGATTTGAATATAAAAAGGCATCACTAAAAAAAGAATGACAGTTACGTTATAAAGTGAGGTTTCTACTGATATTTTCTTTCAACTAACACGAAAAAATCTCCATGTTGCATAGTTGATATTGTTGATATATACAGTTGATACTGTGATGCCGATAAAAAACATATTGTCCAGCCCTATCAAGTTATGCATGGAAGTGGAGGCATTAAGAGTCATTTTCAAGTCATTACATCAATGCAAGATGAAAATATTATTTTAATACATGAAAGCCATGCCAGCATTTTAGCTGAATGGCATCTAACCTATTTGAAGTAAATACTTTTTTGTAAAGAATTTGTAATTTAATTAATTAATAATAGTTAGCCTATTGTATGTACATAAGGTGACCATACACTATACATTTTCTTCTTTTTCTGCAGGACATTCAGTACACTGACATTGACTACATGGAGGATAAGAAAGATTTCACTTATAACAAAGTCAGTTTCAGCGAGCTTCCTCAGTTTGCCGACTACCTTCATGAGAAAGGACAGAAATACATCCTCATCCTGGTAAGAAGTACCTTATTGTGAGTGAAGCAATTTGTGTATTTCATAATGAACAGAAAATATAACCATTAAACAACGACAAAACAAAATTTTAACTTGCATTTCAGTGTTGTCTATTGTTTGGTAGTATTGTATCATTAATATTGTATTACTGGCCAAATGTTGGCTGTTGTGATGTCAAGTTGATGTACTCCAGTTGTATAAAGCTCGACAGATATTTAACTACAGGAGCTTGCTGTCTATACAAAAGCAAACACAATCTCAAATCATTGACTCCAGCCAACCAGTGAAAACAGCAATTTCGAAACATTTATGATATAGTCAGCCTTTCAAATGTACCAAATGAATGTTCTTCATTAAAACAGTTAAGAATTTGAAATAGCATTGATGTTTTTTCATAGTCTCACGAGTGTATTTCATTGCCCCCAGGACCCTGCAATAGCTACCAGTAAGAGGGTAGGGGATGCCCCATATGGCTCCTATGACCGTGGGACTGAGAAGAACGCCTGGGTCACTGAATCAGATGGGAAAACTCCTCTGTTAGGAGAGGTGAGCTGCATTTGGGTGCAGGAGAGAACTGGATAATGCATACAGATGAAATGTAGTGGCCCCTTGATTAGATACTTCTTTTCTTTCAATCAAAGACTTCCCTGCTCCAGATGGTAATGTCTGTTTTACACCAAGCTTCCATTTCACATATGTGCAATGTCTGCATCTGGAGTAAATGGCTCGTCACAGTGATATTCAGGTCATCAGCTTGTGAGGAAGTCCTACAAGGGCCAAGCTTAATGTTGCGAAGCAGGAGTCAAACACAGGTGTAGGAGGGTTGTTACTTATTATAAATGGTCATACATTCATATACTGTAAAGCAAAGGTATAAACCAAACAGCAAAAGATACGAGCCATGCATACGTTTGAGAGGTACTTTCTGTTCCACTTCTAGTCTAGCTTTTCTGAAATGAATACTCATCAGTGAAAAAATTATTTCCAGGAACATGGCATTAATATCAATTCCAATAACCTATGCAATACAAGGACAGCCATCAAATAATTAACATAAATTGAGTAACAATTAGAGCTGCATGATATGAGGAAAATACGTGATAACGTTTTTGAATAAAGTGATAATATTACTTGCAATAAATAAACCGATACTAAAGTGCACTCAGTTCTGCCTTTCTGCTGCTTTCAGTATACTTCTTAAATACAAGAAAATTGCTTGTTAAATTAAAAAGTTGAGAGGAAATTATGTTTAACATTCTTTCATTGAACTTAACACAAAAGGCATCAATAAAACAAAATGAATGATAGCTACATTTTTAAGTGCAGTCTTCGACTGATACTCTCTTTCTACTAACTCACAAAACCCCTTAGTGTCTTTTGCAATGCGTTTGTTGCGCAAGTTGATATCACAGTGATTAAAAAAACGATATGGTGAAGCCCTAGTAATAAAGTTGGCGAGATTTTTCCTGCATGTCTGTTTTGCTGAGGAGTATTTGAGCCTTTGAATTATACAATATATGCAACATGAGCATACATATGAGCATTTGCTGTGTGTATATGTGACTCCATATTCTCCAACAAACCATAATATTCCCCAATGGAAGTTCAAGCCTCCGGTATAAAAAGCTTTCTCCTGCAGAGAGAGGTGGGTGGGGGGGGTTAAAGTCTGCTGCTCCCATGCTTTTATAGTGTTGCTTTTGATTACGCACACGATTAGGCGCAGTCCCTCGGCTAATCGCTTTTTCATGCTGTTTATAACAGGTCAAACATATGCATTGATTCCACATTAGTGTTTAATCTTAAAATGTTCTGCATCAACGCATCACAGATTAGGGGTGTGTGTGTGTGTGTGTGTGTGTGTGTGTGTGTGTGTGTGTGTGTGTGTGTGTGTGTGTGTGTGTGTGTGTGTGTGTGAAAGACAGAGAGGGAAAAACGTGAGTCTCTGTGTATCTGTGTAATGTAAGCTATTCTTGGTTGTTTGTGCTTCATGTCTGTGCATGCATGTATAGGATTATAAGTGATTCTAGTTCATTTCCATATGAATATATGTGTCCTGGTTATGAAAACAGTGAGGTCTTTGCAAAACGACCTCTGCAGTAGCTGTGTCAGTGATAAAGGAGATACAGAGACATGCTGGTAGTTATTAGCTTTTAGGACAGTGTTACAAAGCTAAGCTAACCTGGGCTCGTATACCAAAGACAGACAGCTCTTAAAGGCTAACTTAGCTCGTAACATTAATCCCCCCGTCTCGTTTTACCTACGTGTTGCATTCAAGGTGAGAATGAGACTAAACTTGCCTGGATGAGTGTATGGCTTTTCTTACTTCTAGAGGGGGTGTGCTGTGTTAAACTGCCAGACACTGCATGGTTTCGCTTCTGAAGATGGCTGCTTGCTTCGATAACCACGCCCTCGCTCCGTGTCCGCTGCCCCGCGTGTTCCGTTGCCGTCCTTGCCGGGCCAGCCCCGCTTTTCCTCGTTGTTGTAGTTCAGGTTTTAAAAGATGTATTTAGTGTTATGGGAAAACAAGAATAGTCTTTCAGCATCTTTGATTCAATAGTGTTCGCCGCGTAAAAACGTGTGGGTTGCAGCCGTCAGCTTGCAGCGCCCTGCCTCCGTGGCTGTCTCCCTCAGGACACAATCTTAATCTGAATCTTCACACCTGCCGCTTTGGCTAAATCAGATCAACCAACACACCTCCCTCATGTGACGTGTTAGTCTATCCCTGTCAATTAGCCAATACAAACACCCACTTCTCTAAAGGCACTAAACTGATATCAAAACTGATATACCAACAGCTAACTGGTTGCAAAGATAATTATTAAATATTTTCCTGATGGCCCATATGTTTCAGTGTGTGGGTAAATTCATAGCAGGACCTCACTCATACAGTTGAACTTTTTAGCTCAGAGTCCAGAAGGCAAAAATGAATGACAGTAAACAAAGCAGCATGGAGAGAAGGGAGTCTATGTGGGTTTAAATGTAGGAATGACAGACAGAAACATGGGAAGAGAAAGAGGCAGGTATAGGAAGACAGACAGTCACAAATAACAGATTACAGAGGAATGTACAGGGAGACAAACTGGCTCTCTTTCTGAGTGGTGGAGTGACAGGGAGGTGCACAGGAAGTCTGCCACAATGAGAGACAAGAGACAAAAAGACAAAAAGGGACAAACAAGACTGAAAAACGTTTTACCACTGAAAAAAAACAAAAAAACAATAGCCTACACAACCCTGGAAGACACGTTGGAGCAGAGGCAGGCAGAGGGACAGATAGAGACAGCTAGAAGAAAAGATACAGGTAATGACAGTAGGGCTGTGATGGTATGGACGGCGTGGCTGTTAATACCAGTCGCGCAGTTCTCCACACCGGTCACATAGCAATCCTTCTCCTTTCCATTCTACAAAACAGCTCTCTCTCCCAGTGAGTGTGTGTGTGTGTGTGTGTGTGTGTGTGTGTGTGTGTGTGTGTGTGTGTGTGTGTGTGTGTGTGTGTCTCTCTCTCTCTCTCTCTCTCTCTCTCTCTCTCTCTCTCTCTCTCTCTCTCTCTCCATGTGCCTGATCGCGTGTCTCGCTGTAGACACAGCTGAGAAGTCAAGACACCCTAAACCTGGGTGTTTTATTTAGAAATTTGGTTTATTTCGTAAAGTATCCAGATACACTGTGGCCTTAATGTATGTGATTACAGTGAGTACTGAGAGTAGCATACAAGTGCGGCTGTGAGGAAAAGCGAGAGGAAAAAAGGGATAGGAATGACAATGTAAAGTGAGTTAAATGTGAACAATAAAACAAGCTTCTCAAGACACGGTGGCTTCATCTGTTGTTTATACTGCCAGTAAAGTGAAGGGTGTTACCCCCCGACAAGAGTACTGACTTAAAGCTTATGACATGTGTTGCAGCACAGTGTTTCCATTTCAGCTCAATGTGAGAGTCTTTACTGCGTTTTGCTGTCATTTATGGTCATGCTGCTCTCTCCCCTCTCCTTTGATCGATTTCACAGACAGTTTAGAAAGCTCTATTGTCAATAAAGTGAAAAAAAAAAAGGTTTGCCAAGGGCAGGGCAGAGGCTAGCAGCTGAGCAGAGAGAGAGGGTGACTGCAGTCCGCTAGGTTGATGCTCTCTATAGTAATATAAGCTGCTTCGTTTAACAATGTTAGGCTACAAAAACGTGCATGCAGGCTAAACTTCAACTGTGGTGTTTTTTCGGGATTAAGCTATAAGCAGAAAGTAACTTCGCTAGCTGCTAGGCTAATTTATACAGTGTAAAGTGCAATGGTAAAACACTGCAGCGCTACTCCGTCCATCTCAGCTGAGAACGATGAAATGTCTGGCTGAGTCCTTTCCTTCCCTACTATGTATTACATATTCAATTAAACGTTACCTGTAGATATGTAGTACTCAAGCCTAGAAATAGTTCATAATAATTTGTCACATCCATAATCTCTTGAACAAAGGATAGAAGACAGTCAATGATGGTAACTAAACAATGATTATTCTGTTAGTTACACAAATGTAAGTCATATCACACGACATATGCACTCCTGTAACTTTCAGTAGAAAAATTAAATATAAAACATATAAATAAAAAGTGCGATGACGAAGGTATTGCCGGTATTGCGTTGATGTGGTTATTGTTACAGCCCTAAATGACAGATGGGCAGACTGACAGACGAAAAATATAAAAACAGACAAATAGACATAAACAGAGTGAGATATGCAGCTACAAATGCCAGCAGATTTGTTGAAAGTGTTTACTGGGCTGTCAGTATTAGCAAACAGCTGGAGATGCCAGAAAGACAAAATCTTATGTTAAAAGAAGAAAGAAATGACTTGAAAAAAGGAAAGATGTGAAATGTGAGGGACTATCAATAAGCTCCGACCTTGGAGTTCTGACCACCTGCCAAAAACATCTGCCTGTAAATCTGTGTGTGTGTGTGTGTGTGTGTGTGTGTGTGTGTGTGTGTGTGTGTGTGTGTGTGTGTGTGTGTGTGTGTGTGTGTACATGAGCATGATTCATGTCTTTGCTACAAACTGGGTTGTAAAGTTATTGGCAGAGGAAGTAAAAGGTAAAAAAATAGCGTTCGTAAGGCAACCTTTAGATTTAAAATCTACTGTGCTTCACTGAAGGGTTCACACACAGAAATGTGCACACACACGAAATCTCCGCCTTTCTCTGTGGATTAATCATTTTTCTCAATGCATGTCATTAAGGACGACTTCTAACACACAGTCACGTCTAGAGATTTCTATTACATTATCGATTTCTCCTCTCCTCTGTTCTCTTCCTCAACTCGTCTGTCTCTCTATCCCCTTTTTCATCTCTCTCTCTCTCTCTCTCTCTCTCACACATCAATCCCGCCCCCTCCCGTACTTCATCCCTCTTCTGTTCTCTTTTCTTTGTCACTTCCAGATCTCTAAGCTGTTTCTCTGACATTTCCATGGGCCTAGCTTTTGCTTCAGTGGAGTTCTCTATGCCTACACTGTCTTAACTGATCATGCCCCATCATGTTGTTGACATGTACGGTATTGTGCTCACTTCTCGCCTAATTAAAGACATGCTGCGGATGCTTTTCAAACTGAAATAAAAAGTATAAAAAAATTCTGTCAAAACAAAACCTGAAGTTAATACTGTCAGCAGGGAATCTCACATACAGTAGTGATGCCAAACTAATGTTTTCAGAGTTTTACTCCAGAAATATTAAAAAGTTCTTGTTAACGTATTTCTCACATTCTCTTCGCCTCAGGTATGGCCAGGAGAGACTGTATTTCCAGACTACACCAGCCAAAGCTGCATCGACTGGTGGATTGATGAGTATGAGCAATTCTCCAGGGAGATCAAACACGATGCCCTCTGGATTGTAAGTCAATTTTTAAATACATAAAATGAAGGTGTGTATTCACTGATAAGCTGTTAGCCACCGAAAACCCTGAAACCGACATTATTCTGCAGCCAATTACACACACACACAAGGGTAGTGAGCTAACATTTTTGTAATTTTTGGTGGCACTTCTCTGTGGGTTAAACATTGGAGGCCAATAAAGAGCAACACAGACGGTCACAAAAACAGGCTGGAATTCATATTATTCTGTTAATGGTTTCTCATGTGAAAATTTGGATTTGGCTCACTCATTACTTGGGCTGTTTGCTACAACACACACACAATTTATGGATAACTCTTTTTTTTCAGCATAGAAGAATTCTGGATCCACATCACTGTTATGGCATGTTGTAAAGAATTTATGAATAAATTAAAATGCACTTGCAGGATATGAATGAGGTGTCTAATTTCAAGAAAGGATCAACTAAGGGCTGTGCTGATAACAACCTCAACTACCCTCCCTACACTCCAAGTAAGACACTTTTTTTATATGTTGTTCGCCACAATCATATTAAATACTTGCCGTCCTTGTACAGTTTTACCCTCCATCTTTTAGAGACATGGTACGAGTATCAAAACTTTGTCACCGCAGCATTGGTTACAAGTTTGCCCTTGCATGTCATAAATCTACAGTACATACCAAAGAAATAGAGGATGTCATGGGCTTGTAGCTGTGGGCCCAAATGCTGTGCACAAGTTGATAAGTCCACCACAATAGCTCATAAAGTAAGTTCAGGTCCAGAGGAAAACTCATCTAAAATAGTGGGTCCCCGGTGAGGAATTTTGAAAATGAGTCTTCTGCCATGTCTTTTTTTCCGACTGTGTCCCAGACAGGATGATCATAACTGGAAAAGGCATGCTCCCCTGATGCCACCGTTTTATTGCACTCCCCCTTAGTCATCCTCTTCCTCCATTGCTATGTCTATCTTTCATTTCCTTATTGTTCCCACTTCCTATTGCAGTATATACATATCAATGACTCTTGTTTCTTTGGTCCCCTTCTTCCTCCTTTCCTTTTATCACTAAATGTTATATATTGTATTAATTTGATACCTCCTGTCACAATACCCCCATCTCTTTACCTCCATTTTTTTTCTCATCATCTTTTCTCTCCCCCCAGAGATCCTGGATGAGGTGATGTTCAGTAAAACTCTGTGTATGGATGCCAAGCAGGCCTGGGGGAACCACTATGATGTCCACAGTCTGTATGGCTACTCTATGGTGCTGGCTACTGAAAAGTGAGTGCATTCACAATAATAGAAGGAGTTTGGCCAGCTTGTGCGGAGGCCAACTTGCTGCCCTCTCTCCAGAACTGTAATGGCAAAACAGGGGCGACACACAACATCTTTAAAAATCAAGTGTGGTAGAATAAGAGGCTACAGAACTATGGAGCCGACACGGAAAAGAAAAAAAGTGCAACAGAGAATTCTGTCAGTTCAGTGCAGCACAGTGATGTATGCCCTCTGCTAAATCAAAGCCTGTGACTCTTGTAGACCATTTGGAAGTTGGATCCCATGTGATAAGTGGAGAAATATGTTTTAATGAGCCCGGCTCCCTGGGTGAGTGAATGAATTTCTCATCTGGGTCTGGCGCTGAAACAGTTTAAGGGCCCATTACTTACACGAGAGGCATCAATGTGATTACAGAATATAAGCATTGAGATATAGAAATTGATGAAGCATTAGGCAGGTGAAAGTTGATGTATGGTTTATGTAAAGATATATCGGCATGGTACTCATAAGTTGGTAGTGTTATAATCGATTTAGGGCACAACATGGACATCTGCTATTTGAGTGCACACGCTAGCTGGAGTGCAATATAGCTGCAGTTATACATCCAGATCATAATATCTATGCATAATGTCATGTGCATGCAGGACAAGTGGCACTCCAGTTTTTGTATACAGTATCCTATAATCAAGTAATGGCAATGGATGTAAAGCTTGTTAAGTTACACAAGGTATGCCTTGCCTCTGCAACTGTGCTTGGGTAGCACACAAATGATGATATTGTGATAAGTGAGGTGGGTCTGAAATGTAGCTAAACTCTGTTTCCATCACAAAATTGCAAACAAGCACAGAGCAATTTGAAAAGAGAGTAGCAGAGGAGGTTCACAAGAGAACATCGGATTCATCATTCCAAAGACTATCAAAATAGTACAGTCAAGATAGTCAGCCTGGCACATGAGCAAGTGCTGCACAAAAGACAAACCATTCCAATGTCACAGAGGTAGGGATGGGATGCAGTCACATTTATCTTAGTACAGGAAGTTCTGTAGTCTCCAAACCCCCAGCTAGTCATTTCACACAAGGCTAAAGTTGGCGTCAGTTGCCGGAATTTTGATATGCACTAATGGTGATGGTATGGGAAATTGCATCAATTAGAAAGGAGCACACACCTGCACTAATGGGTTTTCAGCTGATGGAAAATAACACCCCATAAAACTAAACAAATTAGGGCTGTCAAAATAACGCGTTAATTTCGATGAATTAATCTGAGAAAAAATAACGCGTTAAAAAAAATAACGCAGATTAATCCATTCCATATTGACGTTTGACCCGGAGCCGTTCTAGCCACCATTCGACAGTAAAATGGAGGAGGGAGACGAGAATGTGCTGCCTGGATCATTAACTGGAACATTTACTTGTAAAAATCTTCTTCCTGCCAACTCTGGCTACCGAAATCTGGTGCCACTGATATGTCTGTGCTTCTCTCTGATGCTCTGAAACAGGCAACACAAACACCGCTGCACATGACGCTAGTTAACACTATACTCAACAGCAGCTAACGTTAGCCTACCGCTAGCTAGTACCTGGAATAAACATGGTTAAAATGCTGAGAGCTAACGCTAAACGGTGTAAAGTTTGACTGTGTTTTACTGTAGAGGATTCAACACCGGTATGTAACAATCTGCAGCTGCCGTCGGAAAAACAACACAGACGGTGCGTTCAATCAAACTGGTAAACTACAGCCTCGTGGTGCATTTGAAGTTATTGTAAATGTCCTTTTCCCATCTGGTGGTTGTTTTTATCGTTCAACAGCAATTTACTAGTGAAATAAGTTAGTTATTGTTATACATTATTATTAAATCATTTCATTTTGACCATATGGCCTTAGCAATAAACAAGCCGTTCTTTAATGTCACCGACTGTTGTTTAGTACCCTTTTTTTCTTTTCTTTTTTTACTTTCTTAAAAAGTATCGGTTCAGGCACAGTTAATTATGTATGCGATTAATTTCGATTAATTAATCACAGAGTATGTAATTAATTAGATTACATTTTTTAATCGATTGACAGCCCTAAAACAAATACAATGCGCACACCCCTTGATGCAGAGATATAGTATATCATAGATGTTGAGGTTAAAAGTAAAAAAAGTAGAAAAGATTAAAAAAAAGTACCCTGTACAGTATTACACACAACCACACAGTATACACATATACTGTATATACAGCTGCATAAAGACACACAGAATACACAAAGTGATACACCAGTGTTTCCCCTATGTTGATATTAGGGTGGCAGGCCGCCATGGTATCAGAAATAGGGTAGACGCACAACAGGGTTTCCGTTATGTACACCGTGCACCGCCGCTCCTTCAGCTGTTTATGAAAAGTCATAAAGTCGTAATTACACGACACTGCAGAGCCGTGTGCTCTACTGAACTCAAGCGAACTGTCATCCGCTCTCTCTCCCCTTTAGGGTGAGCAACTGGAACAGTGACAGGACGTCATCACTTGCGAAGTCATGGCAACCAAATAAACAACAGGGAGAGTAGCCGAGTACTACTTGTCACTCAATTTTAGGCAAAGTGACAAACAGTGACGAAAGCCGCGTCATGAAATCCGCACTCACCCGGGTCCCGTGAAATATGACAGCTACAGTTTATTGGAAAATAGCATTGTGGACACTGAATTTGATGAATTTACTGTTTATCAGACCCCAGATGAGACAAGAAGCTAACATTAGCAAACGCTGCAGTGACGGTCCCTCTGCCTTTGACTCCCCCCTGTAGGAGACGCTGTATTCCTCCGACACGCTGTATTAACGTTACTGTTTTAAAACCGTTTTCCAGGTTTGTGGGGGTGCATACCGCTCAAAACCAACATGAAAAACGTAGCTAGTAATGTTCACTCAGCATTTTTTTTTTGTTGTTAAACTGTGTGTAAAATGAGCGTGACGTTCCTACACGAAACTACACACTGTTTTCAGGTAACGTTACTTTTTGACGTTCAACACCCCCATCCCCCCGCCGCTGCTGAAAACAATTCTAGAGGAAACACTGTACACCTTACATACACATGGTCACACACATGGGCACATACTGCACTGGAGACCATACGAAATACAAGCCCACTGAAGTCGATTTGCTGATTCACTCCTTTGGTTTTAAAGCTAGTTAATCTTTTTGTCTTCTTTCCGACTCCCTCCTTATTTACCTCCCTCTGTCCACTAATTAAAATGTACTATTGGCAGGAGACACATTTCGTCAACATCATCAGGGTTTTCGTATTGTCATGGAAATCAATGCGGGTTCGATTTCCTCATCAAACAAAATAAGTATATATATATATATATATATATATATATATATATATATATATAATGTGCAACAGGGAAGGAAAAGTACAACTAGTTCTGGCTTTGTTCCCACCTAATCTCTCTCTCTCTCTCTCTCTCTCTCTCAGGGCTCTGCAGCGTGTGTTTGGACGGAACCGTACCCTGATGTTGACCCGCTCCTCCTTCCCAGGTGTCGGAAAATATTCGGGTCACTGGCTGGGGGACAATGCTGCCAACTGGAACGACATAAAATGGGCCATCCCTGGCATGCTAGAGTTTGGGCTCTTTGGGGTTCCCTATGTGAGTAGCAAACCCTTACAGAAGAGCAAATACTGTTTGTATTATGTTTCAAGTAAGTGAGTTTGACGAGAGGGTGGCTTAACAGGACTTAACAGGACTGCAAGGAGTAATCTCTTCAGCTTTTCACTTGAGCTACAGATTCAAACATCACATCATACAATTAAGTGTCAACATTTTAATTTCTACCTCATTTCAAGCCTTTCTACTTGTATTGTCACAGTACACACAAAATGCCATGTTTTGTTTGATTTCAATTGCCCATACATTTGGGGATAAGAAAACGCCAGGCACCCAAGAGCTCCATGCAGTCTGGCTCCCTTTTTAGCAAATATCCATTAAGGCAGGCACATTTTACTTGAGGCTCTGATTCCCCTCAGATAGTCTTAATGAAAGACAAAGAAAATGCTATTATGTATGTAGAATGCATGTATCATACAAAAAGACCTTGTAACAAATCTTAGAAAGTTAGCTAGAGCCAGTTGTAGCACTTATCACTTATCACAGCACTTGTAGCGTTTTAGTTTAGTTAACATGTTGTTCTGGCATTTTGAAGTTTCCCTTGTTTGTCTTTTTAAAGAGGATTCAGCTGCTAATTGAGATCTATGTTCAGGCGTAAGCATACAGACAGAAGGGCAGGCAAGAAAAAGTGTGTCTGGAACGAGATCCATTAACATGCCTGGAAGAACACTGGTTCTCATTGCTGGAACACCACCACGTTCAAAAACATAAGACTCGAAAAAAAACACACTGCTAGTCAGTACCCAAGTGCACTCTGTGCTGTGAACTTGCAAGTGTGCATCTGTAGTGCAAACAGCCATAAGAAAACAACAGGGAGTCAAAACACACGCACAAACACACACACTTACAGCTGTGCACGTCAGGTGGTCTTATAGATGCCAACTACATCTTAGTCGGACTGGATGAAGCAGAATTTAGGTTATTCACCACACACACCACACACACCGCACACACTGCACACACACAGAGAGAGAGAGAGAGAGAAGGAGAAATAGGATTTGGATTGATTGCCTCCCATTGAGTCCATTGTAAAATGTGGCCAGTAGTAAACAATAGAAAGCAAGCAGTCCCTGTGGACTGGCCTTTTCTTGGACTCCACTGTGAAATTAATGTAAATATAGATCACTGCCCATCTACTGTCTGCCAGTAAATCTTGACTGAATTGAAAAGACATCAAGAAAGACATTTTAAAAGACAAATATGTGGCCAGCTATCACATCGGTGCCACTTATTTACTAGATTTGTTGACCTCAGATTCAGTTGGTTTGTTTTCTTCCTGAAGGTGCTTGGATTGACATTTACATTATATATAGAGCTATGCTATTTTATTTCAGTTTCAACACACAATTTTCAGCTGGAATCCACAGCACCCTTTTTTCTCTGATTTTATCAAATGGCATGCCAACTGTACAATTCCAATACACGGAATTTAACATTTAAGACATTGATAGAAATATATTGTAGGTTCCGGCTAAATGTCAAGCTGCCGTCTCCTCCTGTGTTTTAGATCGGAGCTGACATCTGTGGATTCTTTGACGACTGCAGTGAAGAGTTATGCCGTCGCTGGATGCAGGTGGGAGCTTTCTATCCCTTCAGCCGGAACCACAACGCTGAGGGCTACAAGGTACTGTAAAGGCATTTTGTTCTACAATTCTTGTATTAGACTCAGTCAGTTTTAGATTTATGTATCACACAGCCATTGTTTGGTCTAAAGTGCTGCAGGGTTTAGCCTTCATTTCATAACATTGCATAGGTGTTATAAAAATGCCAAGTGATTAAAAATAGAAATTCTTTCAGTATCCATGAGATTGTCATCATACCAGTACTAGTACAACTGTGTTATGAAATGGGAGCTGTGGGACCTCTGATTTTGGGTTTAACACTGGGAATGTTAGCAGTTGAAAATCCATTATAGCCGCACAGGGTATTGGAACATCTGAGTCTGAAGTAAAACGAAGCTCAGTAGCTCAGTGCCAGACTGATACTCATCAAAGACCTTGAGTTTTCACACTTTAGTAAAAGATAACAGTAATACTAAATTATGTTAAATTACTATAATATGATGTGCCGTATGGCGGATATATTGTAAAATATGAATGCAGTTTCTGCTTTGTTGGCAGCCTTTAGGCATCAGGCCCTTAAAGCTGTGGTAGGCACTTTATTTTTGGCATCGTTGGGCAAAAATTCCATAATAATCTTTCAGCATATTGTAATTCAAGTGGTCTGAGAGAACACTAGACTTCGGCACCTCCACCTGGCAGTGTTTCCAAGCATTAGATAATATAGTCATTTAAGCTATAGTTTAAACCAGTAGGCTACGTTTCACTTCAATGTTACAAGAGTGTTAAAAGGCTTTTATAATAAGGACTAACCAATGTCTTTAACGCAACCTGAAACTCCACAAAATAATGTAGTGTGAAATGCCCCTGTCCTTCAAATTAGTGCTGGGTTACTTCTGTAGTTAGTAGGCTTGCTAACCAGACATGCTCACGTTTGTAGCTAATGTTGGAGCCGACATACACACTGTGTAATCCATCCATTTCAGTTTTGGTATTTTTGGTTTTGTAGATGGTACAGTAAAAAAAACACCATCCAAACTCGTGTATACGTAGTATCAATTTTACTACAACCCCATTCATGCTGCTTTATAATACAGAGGCCTGCCTGTCTAGGTATGGTTGCTAAACTATGAGATGACAATCACTGGTGAGGGGAGGGGTTTGGCAAATGGTCAATTAGCTAAGGTTAGGTACTGTATCTTTAAAACGTTTTCTGAGCCAACGCAGCCCAGATTCACAAAGACAACTCTCAACAATTCTAATAAAGGTTCTAATAGTACTACTACTACTAATAATAATAATAATAATAATGACCATAATGAGGTTAGAGAGATATTTGTGTTTATCTTTAAGAAGCACACTATAAATGTAAATGTCAAATCAAATGTCACAGAGAGAGAAAAGCACCCACTGAGCATACAACTATGTTTATATTGATGCTACATACCAAGCTATTATTGTAGATGAACACAAATGACACGGTCGAGAAAAGTCTGTCTGCAGCATTGAATAGCGTGAAATTTGATGCTCTCGCGACATTCTTCATGTGACATTTCCATGCTAATGCTTTTGGGGTGATGGGTGAGTAAGACTTGTGTGTTTTAAGGGCAGGGGGTGTATTTGCTTGAGGAAAGGGACATGATGATGATGAATCTGAAGTACAATTTCCACTAAACGAGACAGCTAATGTGTGACCTTTGCTTTGCCCTAATCATGGCCATGCAGGCCAGTCCAAACACACACACACACACACACACACACACACAATCTTCATCACATTCTCAGAGGTGCTGAGGGCATAAATGATTAGCCAGATGAGAGGAGCACGGCCTGTAAGCAGCTAATCACCCTCTCACTCTCCACTATCAAATGAATTAAATCATACTTCTGTTTCTTTCTCACACACTCTCTCCCCACCCCCTTTATTTCTTTCTCTCAAGTTCTCTTTTGCTCATTCTCTTGGCAAACTGGTATAAGATTTGTCATATGTAAAGTTAATTTCCATTTTAATATTTACAATTAAGGTTAATGTCTATGTATTCATCATGAATAAATTGGTGATGTAAAGAAAAAATTCTTTCTTGTTTTTATTCCCCTCCTCGATATCACACCTTTCTTTCCTCTCACTTCAAGTTTGTATGTCTCCATTTGCTTCATTCAAACAAGGTCTCTTCTATATTTTCAATTAACCCTTCTTCTCTCTCATTCATCAAACCCATCTTTCTGTCTACAGCCCCAGGATCCAGCTGTCTTTGGCCTCAACTCAATGCTGGTGGAGAGCTCTAAACATTACCTGAGGATACGTTACACACTTCTTCCTTACCTCTACACACTCTTCTACAAAGCCCACACCACAGGGGAGACTGTTGTACGTCCTGTCATGCATGAGTAAGTCATTCAAAATATTGCGAGTATAGTGTCCTCATAATGTCAGTTGAAGCAGAGACACTTGCGTCAAGAAATTGGCCATTTATAGCAAATGGTCATACAGTTAGGTTTGGTGGTAAAAGCTCTGTTTTTTGAGGGAGCTGTCACAGAATTAGAGCAGCAATATGTAGTCAGCAGAGAGAGCTAATCCCCCTCAATAAAATACATACTGTATGTGGACAGCAATCTTAGTTACATCAACAATCTACAGTACTACTGTACTACTGGAGGTACATTTAGCTGTGGCAGCAAAGATTGTGGAAAGCCAGGCCTCATCCACACAAACCAAATTAGCAATAAGCAGGAGTTTAGCTTTATATGCCATTATGACACACACAAATGACCATAAACCAAAGTTTGAGTAAAGTATTCTCTAGTGATCATATTTTTTAGTAGCCTATGCATATGGTAAAAACACATTGAAACTGCCAGGGGAAAATATTCCCAAAACCAATTCAGCCCATACAGAAGCATAGGCTACTTCAAATCATCATTTTGGACATTAACACCAAGGCAAGCACTTGCCAGACAACACCACAATACTTCAACTCAACTGCTACATGAACTTCATATTTTGGTTAATACCAATGCAAATGAGTACATGCCTACACAAATGCATACACAGAGATTTCAAATGAATGTGCACATATTTAGCATCATAACAGATTGCAAACAGCCAGCAGCACATCACATAGGCCTACCTACAAGCATGCAGATGCTAAATGCCAATAATTCATGCACATAACAAATTGAATATTGAACAGCAACAGCAGAGCAGCTAAGCTGAACCCAGAAATAGCCAACCACAATGCAGCCATAGCTAGCCAAGCAAACACAACCTGAAGCAACCACAAAGTAACGAGGAGAACAGCAGCAGACACTTACCTTTGACCCCGGTGTAATGGCGAGTAGGAATCCGGTGAGCAGTCTACCGACAGGGTGGTCCCAGGTCCTACAGTAAACACAGGGAAACTGTGCCAGCTGTTTAACAACCAGCTGACCACGCGCCGACAGCGGCAGCGGTGCACCGCAATTATATTAACGTTACTCCTTTAAAGAAAGTCATCAAAAAAGAGAAGCACAGACTGTGTGCGGTCAGCTGTGTACAGCAAACGGCGTTTACATGAGCATAATTAGCAGAGTACCAGGTTGTAATGTCCGCGCTCTACACCTGCATGAATATGATTGGACGTTACTCGTCACAGAGCTAGGGATGAACCAATCATTGTAGCGCATACTGATGCCAGTCAGCCAATACAAGCGGGACTTCAGTTAAGTTCAGTTCTCTACATGAACCGAAATCACTTTTAAATATTATTTTTTTGGCCTTTATTTGATAGGCAGATAAAGACAGGAAAAGGCCAGAGAGAGAGAACATGCAGCAAAGAGCCTCGGGTCGGACTCGAACCCGAGCCACTGCGTTAAGGACTGAACCCTTGGTACATGCTCTACCAGGTGAGCTACCAGGGAACCCCAAACCAGTCTCACATTATGCTTTATTTAGCATTGCACTTTGGAATGGAGAATTTTATTTGACTAATGAAAAACATTTTCCGTGTAGGCTATTATAATTATTTTTATATTTCTTAAAGGTGATGCCAGAAATAATTAACACTTCCCTGTGAGGGCCATGAGGCATTAAATTGTCCAGATATGGAAACTTTGTGACTGTCAGAATTATGTGGTGATATAACAAGCTGGGTCAACATCCCTGCATCCAAATAATAGGTTGTAAACTTTAGTGGGAATTTTAAGTGGACTACAATGTGTTTGATTTTGTTTTTCTTTCAATTTTGTTGAATTTGAATATTGAATAATGAATGATGAGGTTGGACATAGTGGTAATATAATGTTTAACAAAGTTAACATACATTGCTCCAAAGGTTGTAATAAAGCAGCATGCAATATATAGACAGCTATTTACTGAATGAGAGTCATGGGGCATTTACACAATGAATGTAGTCTAAAATGTGTTTTTGTTAGCCAGAGCATAATGACAAAGATATTGTGGTATCTTTAGTTTCGTTGCTCTGATGCTGTATGGAAGAAGTATTCGCCGACACTGATCTTGATAATAAAAAGGTTTATTACAACAAAGATTTCAGCATCATGACGGGTTCTGCAGAACCCGGAGAGGACAGTTCTCAATTCTCAAAATGGTCACTCTGAAGATTTTCTCTTCAAACATGAGGTTAAGTACTGTCCTATGTAACATGAGACGTGGTGATGGGGGTATGTCAGTCCAGTGCTGGGGCCAATCTGTCAGTGGCCCCCATTTGCTCCAGCAAAGTCACTTCCTCTAGAAGGTGACCTCTAACCATTTGTTTTAGCCAAATTGAACCATGTGTGTAAGTAAATCATATACTACAATATCTAATTGATTCTATACTCTTCTTTGTCACATCCAGGTTCTACTCTGACAACGCAACCTGGACAGTGGACCGCCAGTTCCTGTGGGGAAAACACCTGCTCATCACACCTGTACTAGACCCGGTCAGCCACCACACACAAAAAAACTCAACGTCCCAGAATACACACATACACATACTGTAGGCCTACATACTGTATATGAACATGATTTGGTCCTTCAAGTACCTGCGCTGAATCAAAATCTACTTGCATGTACCATATCATATCTAGATGCAGAAACTATCATACAGTACATATAGATTTGTACATGTAGTACATAGAGAAAAGTGTCTTGCAGATTATGCAGATGAGATGATCAGTTACTCACTCACTCACACACACACACACACACACACACACACACACACACACACACTGACCTCCACTGGGAAAACATGACATGGGATTTTCTTTGTTGCCCTTCCCTCCTCTCATCCCTCTTTCTTCTCTCTTTCATATCCTCCCTCTTTTCTCTCAGCTCTAATGAGAGCACTGACCTCATTACTAGAAGATTAGAAGTGTTGATGGAAGTGTGAATATGTGTGTTTGTGCATGTTTGTCTCAGTGTGTGTGTGTGTGTGTGTGTGTGTGTGTGCGTGTGTGTGTGTGTGTGTGTGTGTGTGTGTGTGTGTGTGTGTGTGTGTGTGTGTGTGTGTGCGCGCGTGTGTGTGTGTGTGTGTGTGTGACGAATATGCATATGTCTGTGTGCCTGTCTGTACGTGCATGTGTATGCGTGCATACACAGCAATTGCGGTCATGTCAAAGTGGCCTGATTAATAAGCAATTTAGCATGGCCTCTTGTGAATTACAGAATAGTGGAAAGCAATTGGATTCATAGTGGGGCCGGGGATAAAGTAACTTCAGTCGTGTGATTGTGATAAAAGTTTCAAATACAAGAAGTGGAGGGTTTATGCTTGCAATGCCTAAGCCAGGGTTTGAGCAGTCCTAAGTAGGGACACGGATAGGCTATATGCTATGTTGTTATTTTTGCAAATCAAACAGATAAACAAGACAAACAATAGCAGTCAACAGTGCACCTACTTTTAGTCTGTTTAAGGCCAGAGGCACAGCTGAACTGTAGTGCAGTTGTAAACAGGATAGGATTAAAAGAAATCTATTATGAGTGGTGGGTTAGGGGTTGGTGTCAATTATGACCAATCACTTGTTTTCTGTCTCTTTTAAAGCAATGTGCTCTGCATCACCAAAGTGCCCTGATAATTGAATGGAGGGAAATGTCTGCAATAGAAATGCATCTCCAAGGAGCCAAATTATGACATTGCTTGTAATGGTGCAGAAATATCATGAATTAATTCACAGTGCATTAAATAAACTTACCTGTTTGCTTACCATGTTGATGTCATGTGGGAGCTCTTTGGGTGACACTGTAAGCATCTGCAGGGACAGTTTGGTTATAAGGGAGCGTCTAATAGCCAGTCACTGACATGTACAGATGCAAATGCATTCGGCCAGACAATTCTCACTTAATGCATCGTGGCACATTCTGACAGCTCTATGTTTGAAACCCGTCATTCACAACACAGCCACATGTGCAGTATACTGTACAGTTGAAATGAAAAATACAAGTTATGTTTTTTCTATGCTTGAGGGAGTTCAAATTTCAAATCAATTTGGCCAACATATCCACAAACAGAGTTTGCCGGCTTTTGAGTAACATTTGTTCATGTGCCCAGAATTTAGGTTAAACCAAACCTGAGCAAAACACCACAAATACACCATGCTGCTTGATCAATACTGACAATCAATACTTACAAGATCCCACATAACCTCCCCTCCTACTTCTGCATACTGAAGTTCATGGCAGGCAGAAAAATACCAAATAGGTCCAAGGTAGCAAGAACAAAAATCTGTATCTGATAGAAATGCAACATTAATGGAAAAATACAGCCAATACAGTCACAATGGGCTATCCCAAACAGGTTACCCATTGAAAACTAGTGTCAAGGTGGTTTTGAGCAATGTGAAATAATGACATTAAGTATCTCACACTTCAGGGTGATAATGTAACCTAAATCTACCCATGTATGTTCAAATTTTATAAAAGTTGTGAGACTAACTGTAACTTATGATTTTCTTCTCTCACATATTAAGTTTTATGTTTTTTCATTACTAAACATGGCCTGTTTTGACAGAGCAGTGTGGCACACTGAGAACAGGAGTCTTCAACGTATTTTAAGCCAATGACCCCTCAATTGAAAGAGAGATGGATCATGGACCCCCTACTACATATATTGTATAAAATTAAGTTGCATAAAAAACTGGGCCTACAATAACGTGTAGGGCGGCCTAAAGCTTTTACACATACCTTTTTAGTGCATAGAATACTAAGCTATTCAAATAGCTTAATAATTGTTGGCATGGTTTTTTAAATCATGTTTTAATAAATACATGAGTCACAGTGAATCCTTAGGATTAACTGTATCCGTGGATGGCTACCTTAGAGACTACCTTACCTTGAGGCCAGTTAGCAGTTGGGATTTATATTTGCTAATAATATTTTGGATTCATATTAAGACTTTTTAGTTTTTAACAATAATTTGGAGGACCCCTCTGCAATGCCACTTGAAAAGGATTCTTTCCAAATGACAGATCCAATGTGGCTGAATATTCATCTTTTGTGGTGACAGGGTGCTGCTGAGCCGCGATGCTGTGGTTTAAGCCAGGGTAAGGGCAGGCATTAAGAACAGAGCGCCCACTATCTGTTACAGATGCATCCGGATGTGAAGGGCCAACATGAAGAGATAGTGTCAGTTGCTTGAGTGAGGTCACAGGCTGTTCTTTAACAACCCTTCACATCCTACCTTCTCTTTTCTTTTTTCATTATGCTCATATCTCTCTGCCTCTTTGTATTTATCACTTTGTCCGGCTGCTTCTGCCTTTCCCTAATGATGCTCTTGCTCCGTCATTCATCAGTCGATGCTTTAACCTTGATCTGTGTGATCTCTGTGGAGATCTCCTGTCTCGCTCTCTGCCATCCCCTCCGGTCTTCATCCATGCTTCCCCACTTGCTCCCTTACTCACTTTACTTTTTAGCTCATCCTTTCATCAAACGTCGACTCTCTTATCTCATCTGCATTATCTTAATCAGCTGCTGCAACTCACCCTTGTGATCCCATTTCATTTCATCCCATCTCTCTTTCCCTCTCGCTCACTCTCTCTCTGCCTCTCTCATCTACCTCAGCTACCATCTGATCATGCTGCCAGTATGAATCTTTAGCCCACCTGATCAAATCTTACCTTATGGCTAACTGAGCTTCAGTACTCTAAATGAGGATACAGGCCTCATGACTTGTCCCTCTCAATCACAGTTAGCAGACATGCTTAGTCCTGCAGTCCCTTCCCATTAGTCAGTGTGGTGAGTGATATGTGCCGCAAGCAAATCAGACACCAGAAAACGAGGTATAGAGGGAGCATCCATTTCCCCAGGCTGTCATCCCACAGGCTGTGTAGCGGTTCTGACAGGTGATCTGCCTCAAACTGCGAATGTGGACCCCAAAGAGGGCATTAAGTCATTTAATTTAGTTAGCAGGCCATTAAAGAAATATGTCTTTATCATATTTTACTCTTTATAGAGTTTCACGTGTTTTGAATTTCAAATTTGCTCTTATTTGCCTCTGTTTGTTTATCCTTTGTTCCTTATTCTCTTACCTTTGTTCGTTCTTGGCTTCCTGTCGACCCTCTTTCTTGTTCCTAATAACAGGCCTCAGAGGGCCACACAATAGAACATGCTGCTGGAAAGAGAGAGAGAGAGAGAGAGAGAGAGAGAGAGAGAGAGAGAGAGAGAGAGAGAGAGAGAGATATGTTTGTGCCATCGATGACTTTGACAGACGGCCTTGCCCTACACAGCTGACATAGTGTATTTCACAATTTGGTCTAGTTTGCTCTTTCTTTTGCTGCACTCTCTGTGTTTATCTCCCTCTCTCTCCCTCTGTTCTGCCCGCCAGAAAGAGCAGGGAAGTGACAATGCTATCAAAGGCTTGGCACTCTTCTATTGATTGCTCCTGTCTGTCAACCACCTTAAGCTATCAAAGGCTGTCACCTATCAGTCGTCGCTTGATGCTGTCTTTTCCATCATCTGTACCATCATAGCACTGTAGACTAAAATGTCACAAGGGCTTTGTGAAAACTTTATATCAGATGGTAGGCAGTTTTGAAATAACTCTCCTTGATGGAAATATTTTATCTTTTTTTATTATTGTTAAGTTGCAGTGATTTATAGCGGCAAGAAGGATCCACGCTTCCTTTGTAGTGTATTGTAGCTTCTCTCCTCGTGTTTAACCCTGTTAAGAAGATTAAAGTATCAGGATTGGTGCAGTGAGCTAAAGCAGGTGTTACTGGCTGCTAACACAAATCAAACACAGGCATGCTTCACACAGAACACAAAGCTGTCATCTTGTGATGTCTACTCTACAAATCAGAGCTTTATAATGTATTTAATAGCAACAACAAATGTTTAGATTTGTTAAAATATGCACACATATGAAGAAATATGTTGTTCTTGTTTTCTGCAGGGTGTGGACAAGGTGTGGGCATATATCCCAGATGCTGTGTGGTATGACTATGAGACGGTAAGACTATATTCTGCTCACTTTAAAATAGTTTCTCGTAAAGCATCCTTTTCCTCTTCAGATAAGAAAAGATCAGTAGTTGTTATAGATGCAAAATAAGGTATATACTTACAGCAAACACTTCAAATCTCCCAGCTCAAAATATTGCTGATATATTTTATTTTAGAGAAAAAAAGGAACTTTACCTGCGACAAACTGAATATTCTCCAAGTTAAGTGCACATCACATTCATTCTTTTATTGTTTTCTCTGTTATGATGGCCATTAAACGATGTCTAATCTGTGAGAAAACTAGATTCATACTTTAATTAGACAGCACAGTGTGGGTGTTTCTTACGTTTTTCCTACCCAATTTACATACATGAAGAAAATGGAATATTAAAAACACCTGTCAATAAAATGCAATCAGATTCAAAACCACAAGGCATAAAAAAATACCATAGAGTTGAATCAACATCTCTCTGATACAGTCTTATGAAACTGAACGTCATTAGCCTTATACATATGGTAAACAGGAAATGGGATGACAAATAGGCTAAACATGAATAATTGCAGGGTTACTGTATTAATGCATTATTTTGCATGGGTGTACCTGATTATTTGTAAACATAAAAGTGTAGTGCTCAACAAAAATGGTTGCAAAATCACTTTTAATTATTATGTTAGTGGAATGAACACATACAAAAATAACACGTGTCACATGAAAGTCTTTGCCTTGGAGTTCTTTGTCTGAGACTGAGAGACGAGAGCGATAAGACAGAGCGAGAGTAAGGACAAAGATAGAGTGAAAGAGGGGACAGGAAAAAAGAGTGGAGAGACTATCTCCCTGACAGAGAGATAAAAGAGGTGTTGAGCTCCTTTGGGACCTTATTTGGTCGTCACAGTGGCGATGTAAAGCGCCCACTGATCAGATGAACGATTAGATTGGCTGTCTTGCCGCCGGCCCCTTATCCTGGTTGGTCCCCTGTGATTATCTGGGTAGGAGGATGGAATCGGGGAATGTAGTGAAAATGACCATGAAAAACAAGTTACAAAGTAATGAAATAATAGAAAAAAAACAAAGGGATGAAGGAGCAAAAACAGACAGGATGGGAGCTGAATTAAGACAGTACGTGACATGGAGAGAGAGAGAGAGGAAAAGCAGGGGCAAATCTAGAAGATGGGAAGAAGAAAAGGGGGATGGCATTAACGGTATGTAGAGGAGTAGGGAGATGGGAGGAATGGCCAGCAGGAATAAAGAGAAGAGAATGCACAGCTAGAGAAGACCTCCTTAAGGCAGACAATGAGGGGGTGATAAGATCTGAAATTGCTTGTAGACGCTCCACTAACTTCAGCCCACACACTGGCCCATACTCTACTGTATTGTACCACACACACACACACACACACACACACACACACACACACACACACACACACGCACACACACACACACACACACACACACACACACACACACACTCACTCACTCACACACACACACTTCCATGGGAATAGAGGAAAATGGGATAGAAAAAAGAATTAGAGCACCACAAGAGAGAATAACATGACGTGGAGAAAGAAGGAGGTTAAAGGAGAATGAGAGGAGATGGAGAAAAGACAGTTTTAAATTGTTTTAGGCTGGTCTGAGGATTCAGTCCTCAGGGGATCAGAAATTAACTGTGCTCTATCTGGGCCCTCTGAGAAATGAGTGGAGGGGCTGAGAAAGAGACACAGAAAGAGAGAGAGAAATGTGTCTCCTCATGTCAAATAAGTTATTCTTAGCAGTACAGAACAATACCATTACAATGATTATGTCATTATGCAAAACAAATTAACACATTTGACATCCTCCTCAACTGACTCAGTCACAGCACTTTTAAACTTTTTTGTAACCATTTAGATTTTTTCTTTTCTTCAAAACTTCAACTGTGATCAAGGGCAGTGGCTCATTTTCCAAAATGAGGCTTAGGTTTGATAACTATGAGCTACAAGAACAAGCTGTATTTTTCTATTTCACTGATAACTTATATGTAAAGGGTCAGTTCACCCAAATTACAAAAAAATACATATTGTCTTACTTACCTCTACTGGTAGCCATGGATTTGGCTTCATTCCCTTAGGTTTTCACATATCCTTCTCTGAGATTTCTGCCACAACCCCAATACAATGAAGGTGAATGGAATTTTATTTGTGGGGCTCACAGGTTTACTAATTACAATAGTGCATATTCCACAAACTTTACTTTGAACAGACATATTTTTCTCAGTAGAAAGTAGCTCCAATGAAAAGTGTCCACAGTAAGGCCTGTGGCGTATCCAGAGTAAACAAAACCGTAAACCGGCATTTTTTAAATGCTCTTTAAATTATTCTTTAAACTTATGCAATAAAACGTCATGCAATAACTGCAGCAATCAGGTTCAAATATCTCAAGTATTTCTAAGAGTGGAATTTATAGCTGAGAAGGCCTAAAGTCATCATTAATGGCTTAAGTTTTCTATGCTGTAGTATCTTGTTTTCACTGTTGTAGATTATAAAACAGCTTTGGACCAAATACATGTCCTAGCAGGGTTGCAGACCCAGACTAAAAACTGATCCATTTACACCAATGGTACACATAGGTGTTTCCTGTGTTTCTGTGTCAGTGTTTAAGGGGCCTCACTCAGAAAAAGTCAATTCTAGAGAAGTAAATTTCATGCAAGCAGCCCAGGCTTGTGCCATGGCCACTGTCTGTCCTAACCATGAAATGGGCAACACAGAGATTGTCTTGCCCACAGAGCATCATACGGTGGAATTTAGGTAAGTTAATAGATTCTGTTCTCCTACCAATCAGATGGAACGGTTGGCAGACCGCAGAAAGTATGTTGATATGCATCTGCCAGCTGACAAACTTGGTTTACACATCAGAGGCGGCGCTATCCTTCCCACGCAGAAACCTGATGTCACCACTACATACAGGTACACACACACACACACACACACACACACACACACACACACACACAAACAGTTTTAAAGATTTCAATAAGCAATCACGTACAGTAATTACATGCGATGTACATTCATATTATCATGCACACAAAAGCATACACAGAGCATCAACAAATGTACATAAATCATAATCATAAATGCATCAAATTGTGTCTCGTGTTATATTTGATTAATATGCACAGATAGTAGTTTTTTGATTCATTCAATTGGAAATACACGTGCGTATGGTGTTTGTACTTCAACCTGTGTTTATGTGTCTCTAGTCGGCGTAACCCCATGGGTTTGATCGTCGCTCTTGATGACAACAACCAGGCAGCTGGGGAGCTATTCTGGGATGATGGAGATTCCAGAGGTATTGTATGCAAATGTACTGGTGTGTGTGAGACAGGATCATCCACATCTTGTTATTATCATTCATTACAGGCATGTTTTTATGAGCATCAAATTGAAGCTCTTGTCAAGCACAAAGCATCACATAAGTCAGTGTGACTGTTCAAACACTGTTAGTCAGCTAACACACATTAACAAGTGAAGGTCAGTTCTCTACTGTGTGGCAGTACATCTGTTGTCAAACTGCTGTGAAAAACATCTGCTCTTTTTTTTCTTTTTACAGAAACAGTTATAACAGGCAACCACATCCACTACGAGTTCTCCACTGTCAATGTAAGTTTCCCTCGCACACATCCACACCGTCTTCTAAATCCAGCCCACATAGTCCCTCTGATCTGAACTTAAGTTCAAAACCCCCAGAGACCACACCACTAAGCATAATTGGTCCATGTTACACTGCTGAAGCTTTGTTGGAACAAGTACCCCATGTGCCTCCTTCCCAGCACTGAGAATTGGCTTGCATGTTTAATGAATGACGGTGATGTTCTTCCTGTACGTTAGATCTATCAACCTATTATTCTATCTATTGAAAACAAAAACTGAAAAAAAACTGAAAAACATTATATGTTTCAGAATGTAAATTCAGCAATTTAGTTTGAGAGCAAATTAGGCATATCATTGTATGTCCTCTGCCTTATAGGGAGTGCTGAAGATGCAGGTGACCCATTCCGGCTACAGGGACCCAAACAACCTTAAGTTTGAGAACATTACTGTCCTCGGTGTGCCTCGACTTCCTATCTCTGTCTCTGCGACTCACATTGGCACAAATGGAAACTCTACCACCATAGTGCCCAACACCAACATACAGTATGATGAAGCTAAGAAGGTAAACAAACACATAGACATTGCCATGTAAAAATGCAAAATAAAAACAGCAACCATTATCTTTTTGTATGCTAGGGGAAAATACCTTTACAGAAAATGCATTAAAATATTGCATAGAGCACAATGTAACAATACCAACAATGTAAAAAAAAATGTGAACCAAGTCAAGCATTTAGGAACTCAGATATTTCCCTCAGGAGTTTGATGGAGACCAGATCAGTGCAAAACAGTGTGTGATTGTCGGACATTCATCAGGTGGCCAGAAACGTGACTCAAAATAAATGCTAATGTTGCTCTGTGTCTGCTGAATGCGTAAAATAGGTAACTATTTGCAACAAGTTTGCCATATCAACTTTATATGTGATAGTATGTCATTACTATTGTATGTTTACTAAGGGTGTCACGATTTTGATTTAAAATCGAAATCGACCAAAATTAAGTCACAATCTTGAATTTCGAATAAAAAAAATGGAATCGTCGATACTGCCACACCCCCATGTCACGTCTGATCGGCTTGTCAAGCGGAAAAAACACACGTGCTGAAGTGCTACGAGTCAGTCAACCTCCTGTAACTTAGCTACAGCCAGTCAAAAGTTAGCATCGCAACTGCAGATGCTGGAGACCCATCGACAGAACTTGAGCCCCCTCCTCTTTCACTGAAGTGTGTGAAAGTGTGGAAGTATTTTGGATTTCCAGTGAGTTAAACGTTTGCATTGTCGACAAAAAAGCCACAGTTTGCAGGCTCTGCTATGTGCGTGTACCATATTCTGTGTGTTTACCATTGTAGTAGTGCTCCAGAGGCGTGCGACTTCTGATATAATTGTAAGTCGCTTTGGATAAAAGCGTTAGCTAAATTACATGACATGTACTGTAATGTAACATTGCGAACAAAGGTCAGATATTATATTGCATAAAAGTCTAGTCTAAAAATGGCATAGCAACCTGTGCTTTTAAAAAAAAAAAGAAATTTAAAAATCGAGAATTTGGAGGATTTGGAAAATCGTGACACCCCTAATGTTTACAGCTTGTTCTGCTGCCTCCAAGTGGCCAAAAAATAATCTTCTTTTGTCCTGCTTTAGAAAATTAATTATAAATATAATAATTATTTGTTATTGTTTGTTACATTTCTGCTTTTAATCTGCATTCCCAGGATTGAGTGAATCACATTTGGTAATGGGAATTTTATAATTGAAAATAAATAAGGAATTGTATTAGTAGGTTAGAATTGAATAAACAATGGAATAATAGGCTCAACATAGACATATCATATGAAAAACTCCCATTTTCTCATCCAAGTCAAGTTAAGCTATTCAAGTATTTTCACTGTGAGGAAAACCTTGCTGTATGATACAGGACAGATTTAGAGTGGATGAGTTCTATGGTGGCCACTCTTGCCGACTTCTGCCATTTGTTTCAATAAGACCAGGATTGAAAACATAACTGTACATTTCAAGGTTAGCCTCTAAGTGTAAGAAATGATAACAATTTACGTTAGGAGAGGATCGTAAAAGCTTCCGTGTGTGTGTGTGTGTGGGTGTGTGTGTGAGAATGAGTGAGAAAGGGTAGGGAGACTATGTTGTACTTGTCTGTGTGTAACTAATAAAAACTATGAAGAAATCCATATGCATGTGTGTGTCAGCAAGAGAAAGAGTAGTGAGAAAGAATAACAATGGTCCTACAGTAACTGCCCAGGGTTATAAGCAGGAGTCTATAAAGTGTCAACAAGGTTCAGTTAAGTATTACTATAGAGCTTTACCTTTTGTGCTTGTGTATACTTGCGTGTGCACATGTGTTTATGTGTGTGCAGCCAGGGCTATGCTTCTGTAAATCGTCAAGGTCTCTCTGGTCACACACACAAGCATGCATTTATCAAATGACTCTCAGCGGTAATCATTTCCTGGGGGTGAAGGGTAAATGTGCTGTTAAACCTAAACTCTGGCTTGTCATGTCCATCAGTCTTTGTATGCCTAGTCAGATTGGGCCTTGAACATAGCTCACAGCCACGAAAGATCATTACTTCCATATACACTAAAATAGAACAGTACTTTACTACACAGGTCACGTTGGCTCCCTGTGTTTTATTGTTTTTTTACTTGAGTGTGTTATGTTTTTTTCAAAAACATTTCCTACCTGCTTTATAGCCTTACTGCCTTCAGATGGTGATTGTAGTGGCTAGAGTGAAAGGTGCTCCCCAAGATTTGTTGTTCCTAGGAGAGGCTGTTGAAACATAGAGGGAAATGAACAGCTGTCTTAATTGATAGCACACAGCAAGCCTGTCTGGGCATGTCCTGACATTGGCATTCTTGGATTTAATAATCACTGCTTTCACCCACCTTAGTCCTCACCTTAATTTCATCACAAACACACAGGTTATGTCCCTGCGTGGCCTCTCCCTGACTTTCGGGGAGACCTATGTGGTGCAGTGGGAACTGGACCCGAAGGAGAGCCAGCGCTTTGACTGCTATCCAGAGCAGCATGCAGATGAGGCTAAGTGCAAGGCCAGAGGCTGCATCTGGGAGGTGAGGGGTGACACAGATGAGGTTCACATGCACATACACATATTATTTATGTATTCTATCACTAAACAACAGCTTCAAAATGTTGATATGCTTTCTGTCCCCATTCAGCCAAGCACCAGTGAAGGTGCTCCATGGTGCTTCTATCCAAGGGACTTTGGTTACACTGTTACAGAAGTAAAAAACACCAGCTCAGGCATAACAGTTGATATCACTCGGAACAAGAAATACAGGAGCAGTGGACGCCCAGATTCACCAGACATTGACACAATTCGTGTTAAGATCCATTACCACAGCAGCGACATGCTACAGTTTAAGGTGTCTGTTTCTTCGTGCTAGTAGTGGTGCATATCATGTTTCTTTCCCCGTGCTGCTTCTCTGACTATTTTTCTTTATTTCAATGCATTCATCCTGCTTGTGTGCTCCACATAAACACACACACACACTGACACACTATCATTCCCTCCCTGTCCAGATCTGGGACCCAGCCACAGATCGTTATGAGGTTCCAGTGCCACTGTCTGTTCCTGCTGCTCCTGAGACTGACGAGAGCAAGAGGCTTTACAAGGTCGAGGTTACCCCCAACCCATTTGGCATCCAGGTCACAAGGAAACGCACAGGAACCAAGATGTAAGTATTTCAGTTGTACAAGTGGTTCAGGTGGGCTGAGGTTGTTGTTGTGTTCTAGATGTTTCATTAATTTTTGGTTTATCACTATTGTTTGGATCTTTCATCATTATAAAAAACTACAACTTCTCCAAAATGTTACCAGTTCAGCAATTCATATATTTTCATATCATCTTTATCTAAACCTGTGCAGTGAAATGTCAATGTTCCAAGGCAAAACTTTTAGTGTTATTACAAATGTCAATGTGACTTTTAATGAGGTTTTCTTACTTCTGCAACATAACCTGGTCCAGTTTCACTTCAGATCTCTATTGGAATATTAATCTTATTAAAAAAGCATATTTGTCATTAATTCTGATGTGTCGACATATTTTGTCTGTTGTATGTTGTTAGCCTTTAGCTCCTTATTATTGCTCCCTACCATGGCCAGTCACTCTTAAAAAAGAGAATGTTAACCACAGTTATGTTTAATAAATAAAGTATATACTTTCCTAAACATTAAGGTAAATGAATATGCAATGCATTCATTTTGTTTCAACAAGCTCGATGCAATCCCTTCACTTTGTCCCTTAAATTGTCCTCTTTAGGGCAGTGATTCACCAGGCCATTTTGGGCAATATAGATGCTCCCATTAACAAGCAATAAAGTGAGATGTGGGGTAAAATTTCTATTCTACCATATTTTCAGGCAAGAAACACATTTTTACCCTGTGATATTAAATTAACAACGCTGAGTCAACTCATCTGGCACAGTTACCCAATCAGATAAGCTCAGGAAAGTTTCCCAGTGTATCAGTGCCTAAAGTAGTTTCCTCTTGTTCAGCAGTCATGATGATGTCACATAAAGCAGTCCAGCATTGAAGAGTCTTTTCAAAGCATATCTTTAATCTTCTTTTTGTAGTTAAGCCTTCCGTGTTTTTTAGAAGTGTCAGTAGAAAGTTTACTAATTAAAATGTATGAAGTATGTTGAAGGAATGCCTGCAGTTCCTGCGGGTTATTATGCTTATTTGTGTCAAACATATTGTGAATAACTTCCTTTGACAATAATTCCCTCTCCCCCTCTCTCTTTCCATCTCTCATTGATTTAATCCTCTGTCACTTTTCTTAGTTGGGACTCCTCTGTGCCAGGTTTTACATTCTCAGACATGTTCATCCAAGTGTCTACTCTACTGTCATCAGAGTATGTCTACGGCTTTGGAGAGACGGAGCATCCCACCTATAAACACAATCTCAGTTATCACACCTGGGGTATGTTCTCCAAGGACCAGCCTCCTGGTGTAAGTATCACACTGAAGCTCTCGTGCTTATCAAATGTAGCTGCTGTTGGGATTGTCTGACTGATAATGATTTCCATGAACAAAATACTAACAACCCCCCCTCCTTTTTAAAGCATTGTCATGTTCCATCAAAACCAATTGTGGGCTGGTTATGGCATATGTAACATCACACCCTGCACTGAATGTCTTTATCTAACATCACACCCTCTAGAGACTGCAGAGGTGACTTGTAAACAACCTTCCTGTGCAGTATATAAACATGCCTTTCTCACATTTGTGTCACTTTGATGTGGTGCTGTTGATATGAGTGTCATCATGTTTTTCCTACTGGTGTCAAGGCCAGACAGGATGAGGTTTCCAGCTGCATCAGCATTATCAAGCCTAATTGCTGAGCTGTCAAGACAGCTCCACGGGGTTCAGACAAATGTTATGGGGCCCCTCGGAAAGCAAGGGAATTTGAGTTAGGAGGGCGGAAAAAAGGGAGAGCAGATGAAAATGATAAAAAATATATCAAGCAGACAGGGTGACATGGACTCTGTATTTGTATCTGTCTTTGATATACTAATATTAAACTGGATAAGACAACAATCTATATAGGAGTTTGCCATATAAACACATTTTTTTGATTAGTTTAATCTAAATTAAGAAGGAAGTTACAAATGTAACTATGGTACAGTGAATTATGGATGGCCACAGGATCGAGGCAAAAAAAAACTGCTGGAATGTGTCAGTGGGGGGAGTCTTGGTTTTAATTTTTTTTCATTCGTGAAGGGTGCATCGTCAAGCTAAAACTGGGTGTTAAATTGCTTTTTACGAGCATTTTACCTAAAGCACTATCCAGGTAACTGACAGCACTGGCCAAAAATGTTCCCCGGAAAGACATTTAACTCTTTTTCTTTCTTTTCATATTGATTCACCATTAGTAGACATCTCTACCACTACTGAGTGTTGCTTGCTTTAATTACTAACAATTACACAAAAAAGAAGGGATAATTTCAAAGAAAGTGACAAAAACCCAACAAAATAATAAACAAACTGAATGTAAAACTGCAATGTAGAGCACGTCATCTGATTCTACTCTCATGGGTCTTTTTTTTTTGTTGAATTTGCACAGACATACTCTACAGTAACCACAACGATACACAGCTGCGACATGAAAGAGATATGGTTTGAGGTTGAATACTTGATAGTTGAGGGAAACTCAGACTTTGTAGTGTACTCTGGAGGGGATATCTCCAGTCACTAACTAGGTTGTGTGCCATAGAATATAAAGGAGAATATAAATATGAAGTTTTATAAGGTAAATTGCTTATTTACAATCCTGTTTTATTTAGAAGATTGTCCATAGTTGGACTATTACAATCCATGTAAATGTACCCTGAATAAGTGTGTCTCTGTCTGTCCATACATATGAGTGAGAAGCCAAGAAAGACCGTCAGAGAGAGACCAAGAGAACACTGTCACTGACAAGCTAATGACCTTTCGCCTACTTGAGTCAGGCCATCACACCATGTAGCAGGGCCACAAGGACACAAGCACACACATAAAAGCACACATTCACACAAAGATGTCACAGAGACAGAGCAAGTCATCAGAGCCATTGTATTACAGTTTAACAGCTTCTTATGTACCAGGGGTGCAGGAGGCTGATGGAGTGTGACGTGCCCATGAGTTTTCGTTGCAGGACGGTGACATCTAAAAGTGGCAGATTTCCTGTCCCCTGCCACCTTTCTCTCTGTTCCTCTTAGCCTAGTCTGTCTAGTTCAATCCTCATCTAAACACTGCAGATAACAGTGGGACCTTCACAGTAGTTACAGAAGGAACACACTGTGAAACACAACTCAATCTCTCTAGAACCATATATTGTTACGGATGCATAATTACTAAAGCACACTGCAGTGTATACATGTAGAAAATCAACGCAAGCAAATGCAAACATTTATAGCATGTGATAAATTGTCACAGAAAAAGGTAAACATAAATAAATGTCTGCCTTCAGCCACACAAGTTGATTAAAGTAGTGGTTAAGTAGGCATTAAAAACTATTTTGGAAAAAGCACATTTGCCAAGTTGTGTCTGGTAAACCACCAACCTACAGCTTTTGCATTCAATTTTTATCTCTATGCAACATTTAGGACTTCCTGATTTTGGTATAATACCCAGCAGCAACTAAAATCCCAAAATAACTTCCCAGTTAGTTCTCCATCGATGTTCAAACTCAGGCCAGAGGATATAGTGAGAATTTGGAGCACTATTGGGTGCTATACCTACCAAAGAAAGTATATATTTAAATACATGTTTTATTCAGTGCACATTAATTTGCAAAGATAATAGTTGTAGAAATATTTGTTCCCTACCTCTGGGGAAACTGTTGAAGTTTGGAATGTTGACAGCACTGGGAGCAAGCCCATCAGTGTTGTCACACCTATAAATGCATTGACAAATGCCCTGTCAGGTGTAAAGAAAAATACTCATGAATAAACAAAGTGGCACACAAGCAAACATTTGTACAAGCCACAGAACAGATTCTTTACCCAACATCTCACACTTTTCTCCTTTATTTTTACTCTCTGTCTCTCTGCTACAGTACAAGATGAATTCTTATGGAGTGCACCCTTTCTATATGGGCCTTGAGACGACTGCTGATGCTCACGGTGTGCTGCTACTAAACAGCAATGCCATGGGTGAGAGGAGCACACACGCAGACACACATGCACAAAGGCACACACATGCTTGTACATGCACATACGCCATATGCAAATGAGACCAACCATTCTGATGTACACATAATCACACTCAATTACATATGCAGCGAGAATGAATGTATTAATGAATGAGGCTATTTCCCATGTTTTAAGCAAATGTCCTTTGACAGGGAATCTTATATAAGGCCAACACAGCAGAATAAGCACTTTCTACTCCACCTTTGTGTATTTCCATACTGAACAGTAATACACACTTTAACACAGGCAAATGAACATGCATCACACATACACACGTGCTGCTATATTGATATCTCACTTTACAAGAGCTCAGGTACTCATCATGTGCCAATGAAATGAAAGTGAAAAGAAATACCTAATTTTGAATGTATTACAAACAGTTTTCATAAATACGCTTATACTTCTGTAGAACAAAATGTCTTGTTGTTCTCCTGTCTTGTCCTCTCTTCCTGTTTTCCTGTTTGTTTAAACTTTAAGTACTAAAATATGCATGTGCCACACATAGTATGGACACAACATGTACACACACGTACATAACAATTCATTTACATTTCTAAGGGACATTAATTCTTATTTGCTTTATGTCCAGATGTGACTTTCCAGCCTACTCCAGCTTTAACCTACCGAACTGTGGGAGGCATCCTTGATTTCTACATGGTCCTGGGACCTACACCTGAAATGGTGGTGCAGCAGTACACTGCAGTACGTCTTCTTGGACTTCTGGTCTGCTCGTGTGTGTTACTGTTTGCATTTGTGTGTGCTTCTGCGCCTATGTGTGTGTGCTGTGTGTGTTTTGTGTCTGGCCCAGGGCCGCTGTTGATGGACTGCAGCAGCTGGGAGTTCCTCGCTTCAATGCGCTCTCTCATTTAGCCTATTCAAACACACACACATACACACACACACACACACACACACACACACAGATGTACGCACAAACAAACAATCAAATAAACACTTTATGGACGCCGTCCCATTTTCCTGCAAAACAACTTTTTCTGTGCTGAACTGTTTTGACTTCCTTGTTTGTTTTTCTTCTTAACAGCTGATTGGACGACCTGTTCTACCTGCCTATTGGTCCCTTGGGTTCCAGCTCTGTCGCTATGGTTACGCTAATGACACGGAGATAGCAGATCTATACAGAGACATGAGGGCAGCGGGTATACCCTATGTAAGTTCTTGGACAAATACTTAATATTAGAATATTTTCAGCATTAAAAAATGCTACAAGAAAACGTAAATCCTCATCTCATATGTTCTTATTCAGTTCATATGTGACGATGTGAAAATATCAAACCTCATGTATCACAACTTCATAAATGTGATTAAAAAACAAAATGTTACATTTTACAGGACACAATGCTGATGCTGCCCACATACATTGTATCCAATTACATTCCAGTATGTTTGGCTGCTTTTGCCGGAACACTGATATCATTCAACGAGTGTCCCAACACAAGGAATCATGTAATTGCCCTTATACAAACAAATGCAGTCTGCAGAGCTTTTTCTTGTCTGCTCTGCTGTAGGTTGTACAGCATAGGGACATGCACTCAGTGGAATAGACTGAGCTTAATTCACTACAGTATCTACCCATATTTTACAATATGAGTCACTGTATGCGGACAATAAGTATATAAAACTAAATCAGATAAAATAAGTTATTGGGATCAAGCAAAATGGACTTCATGGATTACATTGGGTACATCCAGTTTAATTTAATGAAATGTGACCTCTAATTTCATTTGAAATCCATTCCATTGTAGGTTTCACAGCCTCTAGACATTTCCAGTTTTATACCAGAAACAGTAATTCTCTCTGACAGGGAAATCAAGGGTTCAGATTTGAATAACATAATAAGTAAAATACATCTGTGAGAGCATTGTCTTTGACCATGGCAAGATGTCCCATGTGAAAACAGGCCAGAATCCTCTTCATCATGCAGAACAGAACATAAGAATCCCCATCGATAATCAAGTGATCCCATGAATATGCTTCCTCTAACCTGCAAGGAGCTGACACCAGCCAAAAATAATCCTGCATCAATAACTGGAATGAAAGAAGCAGAAAATACAGCTACTTACAAAAGCTACTCATCAGCTAACTTTACTGTCGAACCACCCTTAAACTGCCACCGCACACCAGGCAATCGAAGTAGATGAAAGTGTTGTTCTCACTGTAAGAAATAAAAGAAAGCTGAATTTAAAAGCAAATTAAACGCATACTTCTACCATATCTCAGGGGTTGTATGCCATACTTTTTGACAGAGTTACATACATTTTAGTAGGAATCCTAGCATTTGATATCACTGTATCAAAATGTATTGTGTGCTGTTTTAATTCCCGTCTCGTTCTGATATTTTTAACAAAACAAAGTCAGTCTACAGTTAATTTGAACTTTAACTGCTGTCTGTTGCAGGATGTGCAGTATGCAGACATTGACTACATGGACCGTCAGCTGGACTTTGTTCTGAACCCAAAGTTTGCTGGACTGCCCGCCCTTGTTGATCGCATGAGGGGAGAGAGCATGAAGTTCATCTTCATTCTGGTAATGCCATTATATCATAAAGTATTGATACAGTTACATGATTGGACTGGTTTTGAAGACCTTACTTCACAGCGCTGCGGAGGAGGGTCTAGCTAGTCCACACAGCATTCCGGGATGGGAGAAAAACATTTTCTGGTTAATCAGCATTTCTTTAAACCAATCACAATCGTCTTGGGTGGTGCTACGTGGCGCGCAGAGCCACGGTGCCACTGCAAAATAGCCTCGGGAAGGAACTTGTTTTGGTGAAACGTGCACGTTCAAAGGTTGTTTTAGTTGTTTTAGATTGGACAAATACTCTAGCTAGCTGTCTCGATTTACCCTGCGGAGATCTGAGGAGCAGTTAACCATTACAACACAATAAAAACAGTAAGGTGAGGGACATGCGGCCGAACAGAGTGAAATCCGGCAGAATTTCAGGCGGCACCGGAGCAATCCCGGAAGTGGAACCTCACGGATATAGACCACATGATTGGGCACTCAAGGGTCAGCAGCCCATAGGGCAGGTGTAAATCTTATATACAGAATGTGAAATTACTGAATCACTAGCCTCTGTAATATGACAAACTGAATGAATTGAATTCCAGGATCCAGCCATCTCAGGCAATGAGAGTCATTATCCTGCCTTTGAGAGAGGTAAAGCACAGGATGTCTTCATCAAATGGCCCAAAAACATCAGTGATGAAATTGTGTGGGGGAAGGTAAGAGGGAATGGATGGCCAAACAAAATACACATGCATGTATTGATAAAGAGGAATTGAAACCAACAAAAATCATTTTGCACATTGTGTGGTGGTATGATTCATATTTTTCTTTATTTGCAGGTCTGGCCAGATTACCCCAATGTCACAGTAGATGAATCTCTGGATTGGGATACCCAAATAGAGGTACAATATTTTCTGTATTCACTACTCTGTTATACTGAGTTTCCTATCTTCCGATATATTACATATTATATTTGTAAAATGCATGAGATCTTTGAGACTTGGTTAGGTTGTTAAGTTTCCAGCATTTCATTTCCTGATCATTTGACTGTCCCATTTCCAGTTATACAGGGCATACACCGCATTCCCCGACTTCTTCCGCAATAGAACAGCAGCATGGTGGCATCAGGAAATCCAGGATCTCTATAATAATCTAAAATTCGATGGCCTCTGGATTGTGAGTGACCAAAAGAAGACATTTTAAAAAAGTGACCTTATTACCTGATTCTGCCTGACTTTCTTTTCACTTTTCCTGCCTGCATTTCCTGCACTCTGTCTTCATCTGTAGGACATGAATGAGCCTTCCAGTTTTGTCCACGGCACAGTTGGAGGGAAGTGTCACGGTAATCCACTTCTAGAGAACCCTCCATATATGCCACGTAAGACACACACGTTTCTGTTTTGTTCTCCTGTCTCATGTTGTAATTAGATTATTAAGATGTGATATCAACATTGTGCGTGTGCCTTTAAAGGAATCTATGTGTTTGTGTTTTGTCTCCAAAAGCCCTGGAGTCTCAACATCTTGGTTTAAATCATAAGACTCTGTGCATGAACAGCGAGCAGATACTCAGTGATGGAAAGACAGTCAGACACTACGATGTCCACAACCTCTATGGCTGGTCACACACCAAGCCCACTTATGAGTAAGTGAATATATATTTATATTTGTGTGTTTTGTGCATGCATCCCAGCTTCTATGTTTTTGCTGAGTCTATATAGTAGGTGGTAGTATTTTACACTTTACAAGTAAGTATATCACCTGTAAAAGGGCAGATTAAACATATTATTGTGCAAAAGTATCTACTAAAATGCCCATATGAGCCAACACAGATGACAGATGTGCAAGTTTTAATAATATTTTTGTGATATTTTAATTACAGCAAACAGGGCACATTATCTGGAAAATATGCATTATCCCAAAGAAATATGTTTCTATTGCCTACTGAAACAACCTACATTTGGAAGTAGACAAATTAGGGTAGGGTCCCAATCCTATAAAATCTAAACACAGTCAAATTTGATGTTGGAGAAGAAATAAGAGAAAAGGAAGAGCCGAAACTAGCACTGCAAACACATTTAGGAAGACACTGCAGCCACAGGAGAGGCATAATTAATATATTCTAGCTCTCCACATAAAATACAGTTCAATCAAATCTTTATGAAAATAATCACCATTGTGAAACTACATTGGTCCTTGTGGTGGAATTTCCCTCTCACCACAGGGAGGCCAGATTGCAGAGTTAGCTGCAGAATGGGGATGCCTGGGGATGCTCAGCACCACTGGTCCCTGAGCCCTGGTGCTTTAGTTTAGGAATTGTTTCATGTTTAGCCGTGCTAAATTTAACAATCACAATTAATTGGCTAATTTGGTTCCAAAATGAATGTCCCTTATTTAAGGAGGAGAAGACACTTTTACATTTTATTTTTTGCTAGTTTGTTGTGTGTCTGTGTGTTATTTCTACGTGTAAAACAAATCACTGAGTCGCTTTCTCTGTGCAGCGCCCTGCTGAATGTGATAGGTAAAAGAGGCATAGTGGTGACCAGGTCCACTTACCCCTCCAGTGGAAAATGGGCTGGACATTGGCTGGGAGACAACAATGCCAGTTGGGACCAGCTATACAAATCCATTATAGGTACATATGGAAACTATGCAAACCTAGAAACATACTGTAGAAAAATAAATCTTTAATTTGACATAACTCCCAATTTTCCTTTGCCCTACAGGCATGATGGAGTTCAGTCTGTTTGGCATCTCTTACGTAAGTATCATCATCTGATCCTGGTTTTGACAAGACATAATCTTATTGATGTGACCTTGTCCTCTCTAAGTAGATTAGAGCAACCTGAGTGATGTTATTTTGTTTGATCAAAGGACATCTTGAGACACAATGTGAAGCATGTCATTATAAGCCCCACCCCAACCAAGAGGCCTAGAGCTAGTTCTTCAGGACCTATATAAACTTAATAAAACTTACATTTTTACATTGTTGTCCTGGCTTGCTGTGACTTTGCATGTTTGCCCCGCTGTCTCTTTGTGTTTATTTATGTCTCTCTCTCTCTCTCTCTCTCTCACATACTGTCCTGTCGTCTCTCATCTCCTCAGTGCGTCTAATAATAATTATAATCTGACACCTCATCGATCCCTATATGGTAAATGTTTTGGTTGCCCCCAGCCCAGCCACAGGATCAGACACACAAAATCCCTCACTCTTGCGGTGTCTTGCTCAAGGACATGTTTGGAACATGATGCTTGGAACAAAAGTAGTGTGACCCCAGTTACTGTGGTTGGAGGGTGCTCTTTATAGTCAGACCTGCACCCTGGTGACCATCTTTCTGTCCATCTCTGTCCCCTAACACACACACTGACACATTTTTGTCTGTCCCTCTTTTTCAGACTGGGGCAGACATATGTGGGTTCTTTAATGCAGCTGAATATGAGATGTGTCTGCGCTGGATGCAGCTGGGTTCCTTCTACCCATACTCGCGCAACCACAACGGCAAGGGTAACAAGGTGAGCAAATTCAAAAAAAAGAGGAAAACATAGAGATGATCTGGGCTGTAAAACCTTTACACACTTTAATTCAGTTTCCTAAATACAAACTTATTTTTCCTCTTATTTGTGCTTGTTTGTTTTATTGTTGTTTATGGCTTGTACATTCAAGCTAAAACAACAAATTTGTAAGGGTTTACTATAATGCTGGTAATTAGGATCCTGTTATTGCCAGGGAATTCTCACCATATTTTACTCCTATTTCCTGGAAGAAAACCTGCAGGTACACCTACATGTCGAAAGCAATTCTCCTTCTGTAGTTCTTCAAACTACAGAAACAACATACCAAAATGGCAGTTTGCTTCACATTTGTTCTGCCACTTCACACATTATAATGGTTAAGGTAAAATTGACTGAAAAACTGAGGATCAGATGATTTGACTGTAAATGATTGCCATTGTGTTTTCAAGATTCAACATTCCCTTAATTGTCATTTGTATGCTTTACATAAAAAAGAAATTGTGTTTCACACATCCACCAGTCAGTAAATAAATCAGTGCAGACAGAATACTAATTCCATTAACCACGTCTCCATAAAAACAAAGACGCAACAAGTCTCTTACTCCACACTGTAGCGATCTCCATGGGCTGATGGATTTTTTCTACTTCAAAGATGGAGCACTTTTCAGTGTAATCGTTCAACTGCCCATAACCTAATGAATATGAAAGAATAACACCAGAGAACTGAAACTATATATAATTGAATGTATAAATTAATTTATGGGGAGAAATCCTGTTCCATGAAAAAGTTAACGTTAGCTTACTGCCTGTAGCTTGACTATTCCAGACACCATGGCCCATGCCGGAGATGGTGGAGAAACAACAGAAAATCCTCCTGCAGTGGCAACATTTTGTCTTTCTCATGAGTTATGTAAAGAAACAACAAAGGTAAAGCATGTGGGCTCCGACAGGACTCCATGGTGCCTTGAGGTACACCCATTAACTAATGGTGCATTCAACTGCGCCACGAAAAACACTCTGAGAAACTCAAACTGTTGTACCCTTCTGCTATGTAGTGGCTCTTATTGTGGCATCGCCATCCCTGTTGAAAAAAAAATATTTACATCAAAAATTGAATTGAATCTTGACACCCTTCGAAAAGAGTGATACAGTACATTCCCAGGAAGTAATCATTTCAGAAGCGCGGAGAGGCCTTCAACCCAAAAGTGATATATGTTTATAATACAAAACAGGCAACACAGCACAATTGTTGCATTCCAAATGTGCATGCATACAACTCTGTAAAAGGAGCCACATGCTTTCAAAAGGTAAGTTGTCAAATGTTACCAAACTGGTGCTCACTGTAGCTCAAGAGAAGACAATAAATCTGCTGTTGTGCTCTGAAAATGGGGGATCAAAAAGCATTTACCAAGACTTGGCAAACTATTGTTTGCAAAAAAATACAAACCAAGCTGCTTTCTCTACCCGTCTTTCTCTTAATCTGCGTCTGACATACACAAACACACAAAAAGATAGACCTGCTTGGTGGTGTAGTGTTGGTGGCATTCTTTCTAGCGGTGACCTTTAAGACCGTTGGAACACATCTGAGAAATCCAATAACGCCTGTCCGGAGATCGATCCCACCAGGCAAACTTTCTCTGCACTAGAGTCTGCAATACTAGACTGGACACATATACGGCTGTGTGTGTGTGTGTGTGTGTGTGTGTGTGTGTGTGTGTGTGTCAGTGCTTTTTAACAGCATGGAGTGGGGATATAATTGAATTCTCAAGGTGATCTGGGCACCACTGCACACCACCTAACCTCCACTCCACACACACACCCCATGATTCCAATCATTTAATAATGGCTTGCAAATGGGTGTTTTAACATGGAGAAAATTGTCAGAAAACACACACACACACACACACACACACACACACACACACAGGGCAGTAGAGGGCAGCACAAAATGACAGTTCGGGAACACAAAAAGTAAGAGGGATGGAGATAGAATTGGTGGAAAAAATGTACAGGTATTCATATCAAATAGGAGAAAAATAACAAAGGGATCAAGTGGTGAAATACTGACATGCAAATACAGAAGAAAGGAATAGAGTGGGGAAGAGAAAAGAAGTTCAGAGGTTACGAAACAGAAAGAAAAAATGATGAGGGATAAAATTGGCGGAAAATAAAACAAGATAGCAATTTAGCAAGTTAAATGGTTGTGACACAGAGTGGGGATGAGGACGTGAGAGCTGGAACTAGGCTAAATAAACAATTTGTCGATTTTTAAACACCTGGGATAAAGTGAGGGGGCAAAAAAGAAGGGAGAAATGGGAATTAAGGTCAGCTATTTATGTAGTCTACTGTAAAAACTGTATTATTTTTTCAGTCAGCCATATAAATCAATCATCAGACAGTTAGTGACTGTAACCTTGGGTCTGCTTAACAAGGCATTTGACAACAAAGTATTAACACCACACACCAGACCAGAGGGTACACACGGTCAGAGACAGTGGAGAGAGAAAGAGAGAGGAGAGTTTTTGCAGAGTCATTCCCAGAGCTTCGTCACGCCTTGTGTCTCTTTGCCCTCAGACAACTTTCAGTGTTAACCTTGAGATAATTTCACTGTACCAGCAATATGCTGCAGTGTCCACAGTCATATCAGAACAATGCAAAATTAATTAAACAAGATATGCATTCTTCGCCAATAGTTTAAGCAGCGTAGGGATATTCAAGTCATGCATTTTGCTCTTCAACCATAGGGAAATATTGTTCGTCAAAATATATTTTTCTTTTTATGATGTGTGCTCTGCAATGCAAAACAGAAACTCAAAAAGTTTATGAGATGGGGCGAGGGAGTAGATTCCAGACAGATAAATGAAGAGAAAGACCAAGCAGAGGAGAGAAAAGATGAGAGGGGCTGACACAGCCAGATAACCTCATTTTTCCTAGAAGCCGTACGTGCGCACACACATGCGTATCTGTCTACTATCAGTGTGTCACAATGTTTTTCACCACTTTCAATGTGGCCATAAATTAGGTGAACTCATAAGATGGATTCTCTGTCTGCTTCTCACTCTTCAGCACTCCCCTACTTCCATCTCTTCATCAATCCCTCCTCTGGTTTTCCATAGATGAAAACTCTACCTTGAGGGCTCGACAGACAGTGGTATAACTGTCAAGATTTGTGCGACTGAATGTTAAAAAGTATAAACCAAGCTTTTGGGAGATTATCCTGTTTGTGACCTAACTTATTACATAATAACAGCAACAACACCCAAATCATTTAAGTGTGCACGCCGAACTAGCATTAATAAACATTATTATTTTAAAGTAAGAAAACTGTACGTCTACATCTGTACACATTAAAATATTGTCAATATTGCTATTATTGGCCATTTTAGTAACTAACTAAAAAGGCCAATAATAAAAATATTTATGTCCTTACTTATTGGACATGAGTATGCCCTTATTCATCCATGTTCACATCCCATGGCAGAATGAGAGTACAGGGCACAAACTAAACATAATGGTAACTTAGGTTACGTCTGTGGAAAATGACAAACAGGAAACCTAAACATGAGGCAACACATCATCAAATTCTGAAACTCATCCCATGACTATCCAGCTTTTCACAAAACTGGGCAGACTTCCATGATTGAATGCTAGGTGAGGAATACAATGCTAAACTGAATGTCAGCTGTCTAACCCGACCTGTTTACTTCACATATTTCAGTAGTGCCGTAGCTGCGACAAAGGTTCTGGGGACAGTCTTTTTTAGTTCAGCTGTATTAAAGGCAAGTCTGTGCACTGAATTGGTCCTTGCAATCCAGGTGCCAGTAGGGTGAAAGAGCAGCAATCATATGTGATTCTTGACCATGTCTATTCAAACCGTTTATTTAATATTTCTTGAGTTTGATGTGACATAATGGGAAGGAATAGCTAAAGAACTAACCTTACAATGATCACAAATTCATGTAGGATGTAATGTCTAAATCGTGCCTCTTTGTGGCTGTGATATTCTTCCATTTTCTGGCACATGACCAGAGCCAGCTCCCATAGCTCGAGGTCCTATTCTAGATATATAAAACCTGTTAATCCTGACAACAAAAATCCACACACTCATTTGATTGTTCCAATTTCACCGTGGCCAGTGGCTGTCAGAAATCTGTAGCCTGTAGCTTTACTGCACAAAACTGCCCAAAGCCACTGTCGATACTTTGTTTTTATGGACTCATCTGGTTCAGGTTGGGTGGTACAACTGTATATGCATTGCATCAACTGTAGCTGTCCTCTCTCTAATTGTGAAAGCAAACCAAGTTTATACTCACTCATTCAGATTAATTTGATCAGTCTCACACTTTCTCTTTTACACACAACTTACCATGCTAATTACTTCCCAGTAAACACATCTGATGGTTAGGCATGAGGGAGCAAAAGAAGGGTTACTGAAAAGGGTGGCAGGTAGAAGAACTCCTGGGTTTCCAGATAATTGCAATATTGTAAATGTCCTCAGAAAATTAAATGATAATCTGGTCAACTCCTTAGGTCATAAGATAATGGAAATGTTCAGTATTCAACTGTGTGCTGTTAGGCCTGTACTTAGTAACCACTGGGCTACAGTTAATAACTATTATCAAATCTGACCCAGCTAAATTGCAGCTGGGAAGAAAATGTCTGTCATTTGTATTGCTCTCTGTGATGATTTTTATGATAATATCTAATGATTTTATTTCTTAAATTGAAAGACAGGAGACACACATATTCACACTTACTGTAACTGCATAACAATCTGAGAGAAGCCCTGCAAACACATGTATACACACATATGCAAACAAAGTACACACTACACACACACACACGGTATCATAGGGAGGAGCATATGGTGATGACACGCTTCAGCTGAAAATGTTCATGATCTTCAGTGTGTGTGTGTGTGTGTGTGTGTTCTTGTTTAACTATATTCATGGGGTCCAAAAACCGGGAATACAGTATTATGTATGTATGCATGTTGTGAAATCCAAATAGGAAAGAGTCAAGTCTTGATACACAGTGACAAGATAAGAAAAACACAGCTGTGTGTAAACGTACACTGTAAAAAAAAAAATCGTAAAAAAACGGTAAAAAGTCTGGCAGCAAAGTTGCCAAACACTTACCGTCAAATTACAGTAAAAAACCTTACATTATTTTACAGAAAAATTCTTTTTTTAAATACAGAAATTTCCTGTAAATATTTTCTGTATTTTTACAGTCTAACTATTGTAGAATTAAAACAAATTCTTGTTATAAAACATTTCTAGAATGTTAAACAACTGTATAAATCTTTATCAAAACTAAGAAATATTGCAGAAATACCTTAAAATTACATAATTTAAATGAAAACTGCTGTTTTCATACGGTTTTCTTTGGTAAATTCACAAGATTATTCAATCCATCCACAAGAACTCTGTTAAAGTACAGATTCCTGGATGTAAAACACATAAAAAGTATGTAAAATGACTTTCAAATACCCTCCTTTAGGCATTTATTTTATGATTATCCAATCTATTTACGGTAAATTCCTGTTTAATACTGTTTTTTTACTGTACAAAAAAGAGAAGATAATGGGATAATACCTTCCAGAAACATTGTAATAATAGTCATTACTTTATATAAACAATATTTGAGAGTATTTACAAGCAACTCTCCAATATATCTACATACTTTTACCATTAATGTATGTTGTTTACTTTAAATAAACATTCATTTATAGTTATAAAAGGCAACTCTCCAATATATTTACATACCTTTACCATTAATATACGAGGTTTACTTTATATATACAAGCAAATATCCAATATATACACATAGTTTTACCATTATTGTATGGGTGTTCACTTTATATAAACATTATTTGCCCGTAATAACAAGCAACTATCCAGTATATCTACAGACTGTACCTCATTATTGTATGGGGGCTTACTTTATATAAACTGTTCTTTATAGTAATTACAAACAACTATCCAATATATATATATATACTTTTACCATTATTGTACGGGGTTTACTTTATATAAACATAGTTTTATAGTAATTTAGAAGCAACTCTCCAATATATCTACATACCTTTACTATTAATATATGAGGTTACTTTATATAAACATTGTTTTATAGTAACTTAAAAGCAACTATCTGGTATATCTACAGACTTTTCCTCATTGAAGTAGGGGGTTTACTTTATATAAACATTATTTGACAGTAATAACAAGCAACTCTCCATTATATGTACATACATGTTTATTTTATATAAACTTCATTTGACAGTAATAACAAGCAACACCAATATATCTACAGACTTTTCTTAAAGTGCATGGGATTTACTTCATAAACATTATTTGACAGTAATTACTATTACTAACCAATATATGTTCACAACTTCCTCATTAGTAAATGGGGTTTTGAATGTACAAAAACCAAAAGGGCTATGTAAAAGTGCAATTGCATCAACTACTTTTACACGCAATAAATATATAATTTTTTCTGCTGACATTTTACAGCATTGTCCAATTCATTCACTGCAGATCCCTATTTGAGATGTATGAGATTTTAAGATGTATCATAACCAGAAAGTATTATGATTGAATGACCATTTACTGCATGCTTTACAAAGAAATGCACTATTTAAACAGTGCTATCCTTAAAGTTCACATATGAATAAACTTATGGGAGCAAAAACTGTCTGGTACATTGAATTATAGCAAAAGGGGAACTATGGGCAATTTGGGAATTCATACATGTGTGTTAAAAATGTCAGTGAACATGAACAACTCTCTCCAAAATCTAAAAACTCAAATTTGTGATGTCATCTGATATAATGTCTGGAGCTTTTCCAAAAACAATGAATTGAGAAATATTTGAAAGATGACACTGAGATCACCCAGGGGGATGTTCGGAGGTAACGGGTAGAGTTTCTGTTTCAGAAATAAAATGCTAACATAGAATAAACCTCATTTGGTTTTTTTTTATTCTACAAAATTAGTTTCACATTCATTGTCTATGAAGCAGCTTAGTAACCTGATGACATCATAGTTTGAGTCTTACATTTCTGGTTTGTGGCTTCGCCAGAGAGTAGCTCTTAATCAAAAATATCAGAGGTGAGATTAAAGACCATTGCACACCAGGGACGATTATTTCGCATGTCAATATATTTTTTCGAACTGTTGTTTTTGTCACAAGTAGTGTTTACTTATGACGATCACCAAACAACAACACGGAGGCTGCTGTCCCAACTACAGACTGTACGTCAGCAAACTTTATTACTCCTTTCAACCTTTACAATGGCAGCGTATGCCAGAAACATTCTTTCCGTTTTTACCTTTCACAATAAGCCCGAGACATATGCTACACTGTTTTGCAGAGGGAATTCAATTGAGTATTAACTGTATACTCAATTAGAGTTAGAGGAAACTCAATAAATAGCTTACAGTAGCTTAGTGTTACAGCTTTTCCTGGGACGTATCTGAAGTTAACCCCCGTCCCTCCACTCAGCAGCCTGGAAACCAGACAGGACACCTTTTGGTGCTTTTGAGGAGCTGCTGCATTTATTTGTTGTCAAACTGCAGAATCTAGCTGCTGTACAATCACTTCATATCTTCACCACTAAACGTTAACTCTCCTCTGCTCCGACTGCTCTCTCTTTCTCGTCCGCTCACACCACATCTTCCGTCACTTTCTCGCTCTCTTCAGCATCTGTCCTACTGACATTGTAGATGAGCTGGTGTGTATATCCAAACCTTATATTGAAAACTGTCACAAATTTCCATTGCTGCCGGTGTGAATAGTTTTGATGTGAAATATTCACAGGCGATTATTTTGCATATTGACGTCGCTTATTCGTCACGCCCCCAGTGTGTAACGGTCTCTTGAACAAGTCCCAAGTCACTGTGTTTAGACTCAAGTAAGGCTGTACCAACAAAAAGGGGTGTAACAATGTTACAAATCCAAATCCGGTTCGTTTTATTTACAAGCACAGACCAGGTAAAGCAACCGTTAACAATGCAGGGGTCCGTTTCAGGAAGGAGGTTTAACAAACTCTGAGTGTAACCCTGATATCTGAGTTGATTTACCCTGAGATGGGAAACTGAGTTTTCAGTTTCAGGCAGCATGAATGGAGCCATGATACTACGATTCACCATGGTAACAACCACAAATAAACTGGTGGGCAGAAATACTGCACATACAGCGAGTTTGAACATGTATTTAGTTAAAAAAGCAACACAGCGGCTGCTTTAAAAGAGAGAATTTGCGTGGGAGAAAATTGCTGCTAGAGTAAATGCGTTAGTTCCAATATAGTGTATTAATATCATATTTAATCATAAGTATAATATTACTGGTGAAATGGTATTGAACCTATAATCTATAAAAGTCCTAGGCCTACTAATCCCATTCTGAGGCTGCAGCACCATCATCAACAGAACTATAATTCATAATCTTATATTTCAAAGGGTTTACATCATTCACCTGCAATACTGTGGAACTCTTTTTTAATGGCTCTTACTGGTTTGTGTCCAGGGAACACTACACAAACGTTTAAAAAAACGTTTCAGAGTGAGTCACACTCTTCTGACGGCGCTTTGCTACAGTAGCTTTACCAATATGCTCCGCATCACCAATGTTGTAAAGAAAACTGTTGTTTGCAAAAAAATGTAATGTGACACAAATAATGTGCTGGGATGTAGAGCATGTCCACGATGGGTGACGTTAGTGATATGAGGATGATAAGGTTATGTAAGCTACATAACTGATAGACTGGGAAGAAAAAAACGGTACCGCTCAAATAGGTATTTATCTGAAAATTAAAATGCGTCGGGGCCTCAATATCATCTCCTGACGTATGTTTAACTCCCTGCGAAGTAATACAGCTTCTACATCACCGGGATCGTCGACAAAAGGACATTGCATGTTTTGAGAAAAAAAAAAGTTTTATAATCTGCCTAACATGGTTAATAAACCAACCCTGTTTTTTTATTCATGCCAATAACAAACTGCTCTAAAATGCGCCTGATACAGACGAAAATGAAATGAAAGAGAGCTGTGTCAGAGGGAGGAGACTGAAAGAAGAAAACCTGTTCCCGACTAGGTTAGGTTCACAGAGTCCGAGGTTAGGTTACTCTCTTTCTGAAACGGAAAACCCAGAATTACCCTCATTTCAGGGTTAACAAACTCAGAGTTTTCACTAAACCTGCTTTCTGAAATGGACCTGTCATTCGGTACCTCCATTAGCTGTATGTGGGTTTGTGAACTCCTTTGCTGCCTCCTTCTTAGCCTCTGCTGGGCTCCCTCTTGCTCTGGGCTATCCTTTTCTCAGCCATCTGATGCACGAGTCTTCAACTTCACCCAGGCTATTCAGACCGTAAAGCAGGTTCTCAGGCTGGCTGTGGGAGAGCTGTCTGGTCTGTTGATCCTTGTCAAACTGAACACAGAATGAGAGCCATAACATGGGTGAGAAAGATGTGGTAAGGTACAGATGATAACGTGTAATACAGTAGGGTGAACATCTATTTACTTTAGCTTTCTTTATCTTCTTGATCTTCTTATCTTGGTATTCTTTCTTCCATCTTGCCTAAACAAGGATTAAAGAATTAGGGTGAGATTTGAACATTACTGTAACAGTAGTATACATAGATTTATTTGTGGAGGCTTGCCAGCATTGACCACCAGGTATTTATTTATTTTGATTTACAGCAAAAATTAAACTTAAAATACATATTTAATTACAGACTGAGTGCAATTGTCTGGAGGAAGAAACAGTTATAAATAGAGCAGGTAGCCTATATCTTATTTCTGAGTTTGTTCAATTCCCTGTCCATTTATTTTTATGTGGAAAGCGGGAATGGAAATATTCTCTCTGGAAAGACAGAATGGTAATGTTAAGTTGGACACACTGAATCATGAGTGAAAATAACGATCACGTTCAAATTAAGATGTTGTGGTCCACAAACCAGACGCTCCGTTTAACGTCAAGTTGTAACTTGTTGTTGTTACAACATGTGGTTCACTGTTCATAAAATAGAACCAACGTAAAGTTAGTCAGCTGAGATAGCTTATGTAAACTTGAGGCATAACCTAGCTAGGTGGTAGGTAACGTTAAACGGCGGGTTACCGGTTAGTTAACAGTAATGCTAACTACTAGCGTTAGGAGCAACGGAGCGTTATAACGTTTCTTTAATTACTAGTATTAGCTAGTACCCAGCAAATCAAGCTGACCTGCTAAACTGTCTAACTGTCTAGTTAACTGTTATATATTTAGCTAGCTAGCTAAAATTACGATTGGTGCATGGTTCACATTCAGGGCTAACATTACATAAGGACAGTCTTAATGTAACGTTAGCTAACGCCAGACACACTTTGATAAGGCACATAAACGGCAAATGCTAACGTTATCCCTGCTGACATTTTAAAATTGTGAAACGTATGCAAGTGTTATCTTAACTCGTGTCCAGTTGATATCTCGTGAGGAAACTGCATGTACATAAAAAGAAAAGTATTACTTTACCTTAAGTGAAAGCTGAATGTGAATCATCGTGGAGAAGTCCTGACTCCTGCGTTACATTATTATCCACACTGTCTCTGCGTCGAGATGAGTTTGACGTTAGCACAGCCCCCCATGAAGTCAAACAATATCATTGGTCAAGATCGTCTCTGCCCGGCATGATTCATCCAATGATTGTGCAACATTCAATTATTTGAATCTGCGCGCACTTTCCTGAAGCACGTAGCCTAGACTAAAGAGACCATTTCTGTTTACATTTCTGTTTTTTCAACCATTTTAAGGTCTTACATCGCTTCACGCCCTGATTATCAATGTTCACGTTGATGCTAGAAGCCTTGGTTGAACTGTTGAGCCCTAGCATCCCTTCCCAGTCTTTCACACATTGCATGTATTGCTAAATTGAAAAAATATATATTGCACACCAATGTAAAGCTTTATTCATACTGTGTCCTCCCTGTCTTTATTCACCGTATATTACCTCAGCCCATGAAAAACTCTTTGTTCCCTTTGACCTGTAGAAAGTGGGGAGAGGCAAAATGATTTGAGGGAGCAGTAGACTGCACAATGACCTTGCATTTTGTTGAACACTGTGACTCACTTTGGGTCTTAATATTAAGAAAAATTGTTTTAACAACAATTTCAACTTCATAAGGATAAAGAACATGTATGCTACATATTCTATTTGAAGTACACCAAATACATTAAAAAGAGGTCTGTCCCGCATGCATATTAGTTTCTGACTGTGGGGAATTGGGAAAAACAGTAAAAACGTCCCCAAATTTCTGAATTGCTTATTTTCATAACATTCACTGAGCCTTGCCTAAAACAGTTTGGAGTTTGTATTGGAAGACTCCAACGTTTTTAAAGTGGATTAACAGCCTTTTATGAAAAGCCTACTCCTTCAGTTTTGAAATGAAATCACAGATAATTTCTCAAATAAGCATAATGTTGCAGATGTCCATACTGTTTGTCGGTAGGCATGTCTTTCATAGGAGGGGACACACTTTCCTATCAACGCAGGGTTGAATTAAACTGTATGAGGGTTGGAACTAGCGGAACAAGTTAGGTTTGGTGGTGTGCAAGTTAGGCAAGCAGGTACATACTGTATTTGAGGTACTGGTGTGCATTAATATTGATTTTCCACCCCTTATAAAAGTGTAGCATAGCTGTGGCACAGGCAATCCATTTAACTTATTAATGTTACACCTTAATGAAACACACATTGCCCAATATGTGCATCAATGCCTGTGTAACCATTGCAAGTCAATGGAAATTGTATTGTAATTTCAGAGGCAGGGGTGGTCAGATCACCGAGGTCTTGGTGAGGCATTTAAGGTACCGGACATGCATGAATATTCATTCTACCCCACATAAGGGGGAAGCTCATGCTCTGAGCTGTTTGCATGACATAGACAGGAACAAACATCAAAAGCCAGAGTGGACACAGTATGAGACATCACCGCAGACATCAGCAAAGTAAGCAGTCAATGGAAAAAGATGTTGGGCCATGAATCTGAAATAGGCCCATGGCCTCCACGGAAGTGAAATGAGGCAAGAACATCAGATGCCCCCTAAATATTAGGATGGTGAAGATGTAGGCTTACCCAGGCTGTAGGCTGCCTGGCTCTCTGTGTACTGTATCGTCATCCTGTAGGCCTATAGGGTTGTGGGCCTATGTGATGTGAACTGTGGCTGCACGATTCTTTTGTCAACTAATTCACCAGACCAAAACATGATTATATAGTGATGAGCATATCACAGACTTGGACTAAAATAGACATCATGTACATCCAAGGCCTGTAGTTTAGGTTGACTCTTGTCTCTTATGCATTCCCATAACTGAAGCTATGGCTTTGTTTCCACAAATATTTAGGTGAAAGAATGTTTATTTTTACAAAGACAGATCTAAATACAGCATCTTTGTCACCAGTGGTGATTTGGTGCAGTAGTCCTATAGCTTTTTAAGCTTGTGTGCTGCCAAGTTGTTTTACTGTTTGTATTACCATAAATATGCTTGCAAAATACTACAGTAGTGTAGTTTCTAATATAATTACATTGATCCAACTATAATTGAGAACAATTGCTTGTGGGTTTTTGCTGTGGAGTTGTTGAGGCCATGCAGTGAGGGTTCATGTCAGCCTCATTCAATGCATTAAACGGGTATGGCTGGTCCTACCTGTCTCAGTACCTCTGTTAACCCCTCTTCAAATAACTGCAAAGCTAAAGTCCTACTCTATTGCTAGAATTTAGTAGACTTGCATTAAGAGACACTGGCCAGGATGAAGTTTGACAGCGATTAAAACACTAACACACAGTATGAGACCACATTGAATAAGCTAAAATGGACCCCTATACATTATACCAATATTTACCCTATGAAGAGTCTCTGATGCATATATTGGATAGTTAATTGTAAATATTGTCAAATATTTTTACAAAGTAAACACACAGTACATTAATGGGATAAGTCTGTAGATATATTGAATAGTTGCTTTTAATCACTATAAAGTATTGTTTGTATGAAGTAAACCTGATATATTAATGATTAAAGGACAGTATATTAGATAGTTTCTTTTTAACACTATACAATATTGTTTATATAAAGTAAACCCTTATACATTTATGGGGAAAAGCCTGTAGACATAATGAAGAGTTGATTGTAACGTTTATATAAAGTAATGACTATAAAATAATGGTTCTGCAAGTTATTATCACATATTGTTTTTTGTACAGTAGAAAACCAGTATTAAACAGGAATTTACTGTAAATTGATTGGATAATCATGTAAAATAAATGCCTAAAGCTTTTAAAATACTATTAATGGGCTGTCAAATAGGGTAATTTTACATTAATTTGACATGTAAATAACTATAAATGAATGTTTATTTAAAGTAAACAACACACATTAATGGTAAAAGTATGTAGATATATTGGAGAGTTGCTTGTAAATACTCTCAAATATTGTTTATATAAAGTAATGACTATTATTACAATGTTTCTGGAAGGTATTATCCCATTATCTTCTCTTTTTTGTACAGTAAAAACACAGTGTTAAACAGGAATTTACCGTAAATAGATTGGATAATCATAAAATAAACGCCTAAAGGAGGGTATTTGAAAGTCATTTTACATAATTTTTATGTGTTTTACATCCAGGAATCTGTACTTTAACAGGGAGTTCTTGTGGATGGATTGAATAATCTTGTGAATTTACCAAAGAAAACCGTATGAAAACAGCAGTTTTCATTTAAATTATGTAATTTTAAGGTATTTTGCAATATTTTTCAGTGTTTGTACAGATTTATACATTTGTTTAACATTCTAAATATGTTTTTTGATTACAATTCTTTTTAAATCTACAGTAGTTGGACTGTGAAAATACAGAAAATGTACAGTAGATATCTGTATTTTAAAAATAAATTCTTTGTAGAATAACATAAGGTTTTTTACTGTCATTTCACGGTAAGTGTTTGGCAACTTTTGCTGCCAGACTTTTTACCGTTTTTTCACGATTGTTTTTTAACGTTTCTTTACATTAAATTTAAGGTTTAACAGTAAAAAACCAGAAAGAGGCCTCAATTTTACACACCGTAAAATTATGTTGTTTTTTTTTGTCTTTTTACATAAAATTCAATGTAATTTAACTTTCAAGACCGTTAAGCAATGGAATTATCCTGTTAAACAACTATATTATCTCATTATATCAATTTACAGACTAAAACCTTAAATTAATGGGGTTTTTTTTAAATAAAAGTATTTTTCTGTATTTCTCTGGCATTAACACTTAATGTAGAAAAAACGGAAAAAATCCGTAAAATTATACAGTGAATTCCAGTGAAATAACTTTTTACGGACAAATGTAAAAGTAATACATTCATACTCCGCTGGCTTTTTCCTACAGAGCCCTGCATGTCCGTGTGTATCTGTGCTGGTAAATGAGAGAAATGAACCGTAGACTTTTGAAATGTACATCTATTGAAACAGTAAATCTGTTTACTCAAACACTGAGCACTTGTTTCTAGCTACAAGTAAACAATCTTAGTCAGTGGATGCTGTACAGGTATTTGGACATTTTGCATACCCTAAGACAGGTTGTCAACTTATAATTTGTCAACTAGGGGATCACCTGATATATTGCTTTATTGGATTTGGGGTTTACACTCTAGCAACTCCAGCCCTTGTTACCTGAGATAGTGTTTTTATTACTATTCATTTTGGTTAACCTGTCTTTTATGACTACTTTAATACTTTTTTCTCACAGAGACAAGATCCTGTTGCTTGGAATTCCACATTCGCCGAGGCATCCCGGGACGTCCTGAACATCCGTTACACCCTCCTGCCCTACCTGTACACACTGATGTTTGAGGCTCATACCAAAGGAAGCACAGTAGTCAGACCACTCTTGCATGAGTAAGCACAGGCTCACAACACACACAGGTCTTATCTTTTCTGCTAACATCATGGCTCAAGCATTACATGTAATCACTTAATCAAATGATTTAGTTATTACCAGGATGGATCTTTTTTCCTGATTTGCTGGCAAGATAACGTGATTTTACACTACATTGTTTCTCATTAGTATGCAGAATAGCATACGTGATGGCTGCTGGACTAAAAAACTATTTAGGTAGAGCTTTCATTTAAGTGCTCTAACGTGTTTTCAGCACCACTGTTTTAGTTGTTGAAATATTACCATCAAAGCATACTTATTAAGCTACATATGTTGTGTTAAATGGGAGATAAAAACTCCCTTAATTTATATATCCATACTGGTTTGTGACTTTTGATTTGATTTGAATAACTTGACAGGGTAAGACAAATTAGAAGTGTCTTCCCTGTCACAGCAGCTGCCTTTAAGAAACCCTTGAAAAAGGCACTTTCTGTTTCAATTTAATGGCCAGCTATCAGATGTGAATGTGTGTAACTGTATGAAAAAAACATATTTATTCATTTTAAGAGACTCTTATAAAGTCACAGATGGTATTTAAGGAGCTGGCAGGGTGAGTCTGGCAGGGATATTTGGCTTGCATCTTCAAACCATTGAATTCTGAATAAGCACTTGAACAGTCGTCTGGTCTAAGGACACAGGAAAGAGCGTTAGTAAAAAAAAAAGATTCAGTCAGGCTTAATGGCATCTGTGCTGGTGTGTCACAGGTTTGTGGATGATAAAACCACATGGGACATCTACAAGCAATTCCTCTGGGGACCTGCCCTACTTATCACCCCTGCCCTCAACCAGGTAAATGCACACGCTTTAGCTTTTTTTCCTTTTTTTTTCTTTTACTTATATAACTATGCATTATTAACTATATCACGGATGCGACTTTTCAATCATTTCAGAGATAGTTGTCAGTCTATCTACTCTGCCTGTGTCTCTCTATGATTTGGTTGGAGTTATTACTTTTGATTAACTGACTTTGTGATTGACAGGGAGCCAGGAGTGTGGATGGCTATGTTCCCAATGCACGCTGGTATGACTTCCACACGGTGAGTCCGGGTCCATAACAACCGGAAAACAATGAGAAAGAAGAAGACTTCACTGAATCCAAAGCCAGCCCTGTCTTGTCTAATGCATTTCATAAATACTGCCGATGAAAATGATCATTCAAGCACACCATTGGTGCAACAATACAGTAGATAACACTGAACAATATTAACAGTGTCTATTGTTGAAAGAGATTGCACATTTGACTGGCAAATTAGTGTATGCATAACAATTTATAACATATGAAAGTACATCTGTGCACCTTATCTGAAAGATGCAAAGCACTGCATCTACAAGGTGTGTTATGTCTAAAAACTAGTTTTACAAAAACAAATATGTAGCCAGACCAACACAAAAAAAGAGACTAAGACCACAACGACAACAAGAACCTGAATGACAATATTAACAAGAGACATCTTTGACAACATCATTATAGACTTGAAGCTCAACAATGGCAGAAGGCGGCTTGATGACAAAAACAAACCAATCGCTCTGTCTCTTTATTGCTAGGGGACTCCCCATCTGTTAGAAGCATCATAAAGCCAAACAAAACTCGAGAAAGAAACATTTAAATGGGTGCATGAGATGGTGGAGGGGAGTGGTTACCTCCATTAAACTTGTCCATTCAGCACACAAAGAGATGCAAGCTGTTTGAAAAAGGATCAAGGACAAAGTATAAAATACTGGAAGAAAGAAGTTTGCAAAGAATTCTTTTGGCCTGTCATAAATTACTGTAATGTTTCAACAGTAGCCTTTAGAGATGTCATGTTTTTTACTGCATGCTTTGTGATTTACTGGCGCTCAAATGCCAATTAACCACAAAGGAATTGTTGTATAAAATGAATCAAAGCTGAATTACTTATAGCATTTAAACTGTTTTAATGGAATTTAAGTATGCTGCTTTCATTAGGCCAAAGATGTTGGAGTACGCAGCAAGATGTTGAGCATGCCCACACCCTTGGATCATATTAACCTTCATATCAGAGGGGGATATATTTTACCCTGGCAGGAACCACAGGACACTACATATTACAGGTGAGTGGACACACATCATGGCTGATACATCATGACAGCACATAATGTAGCTACATGTCAGTTTCCTCTGTGTTTAGTGTGAAGTGTGTGTGTTTTCTGTCTGCATCAAGGCCTGTGCAGAGAAATACTGTAGGGTGCCGGGGTAAGGGGTTTCATGTGTATGCATTGCTTTTGTGTTTGAGTGTTTTTTTGTATGACCAACACTCATCAAAAAGAATGCCATATATGATTGTTAGTGTGAGTTAAAGAAAGTGGCGGTGAGAATGAGAGAGGCGGTGAGAGGGCGATGAATGCTCCAGCAGAGGTGAGATCAGGTGGATCCCCCCAGCAGGAATGTTAATGTATTTGTCCTCAGCAGCAGGTATAAATAGATGGTGTCCTTTAACAATCTGCTATAACCCTCTCTACCCATTTTATTTAAGTCGGAGGAATCCTTTAGGACTGATCGTTGCCCTGAGCGACAACCAAACTGCTCAAGGATCATTCTTCTGGGATGATGGAGAAGGAATAGGTAAGTGAAAGGTCATCCTTGCATCCACCAATGCACTGGTACAATGTGTCTGTTGTTGTAATGCACGAGGTGTATTATTCTGTGTTAAGCTGCTTAAAAGAAGTTGGATGTTTAGTTAACCTTTAAAAGTGTAAAATGGGACACTACATTGTAGTATTACCAAGTAATGTTACATTCAGTTAAATATGCCCAGCTGTTGTTGCTTGATGGGCTTGAGTTTGCCATATTATGCTTTCAGCATATTTTTTGAGCATACAGTACCTTTAAGGTTATTCTGGAGAATATTCGAGACAGTATTTGTTATTGTTTTAGATTGTTGCAATAATAATAATAAACATTTGCATAAAGCAAGCATATTTGTCCACTCCCATGTTAATAAGAAAACTTGAAAAATATCCCTTTTAAAGTACATTCAGAACTAGTCTCGCATTGCCAGACCTTACTCCACAGCGCTGTGGAGTAAGAGGATATGAGAACCAAAAAAACGCTCTGGGTTGTTTGCATTTCTTTTAACCAATCGCAATCGTCTTGGGTGGTGCTAAGCTCTGGACACAGAGATGGTGGCTCTGCAAAATGGTCTCAGGAACAAACTTGTTTTGGTGGAACATTTACACCCCGCAAAAGAAAACACCAAATACAATATTAAATGAAGTGGACTGTTCACACAACACAGTAATGTGAGCTATTTAAATTAGCTGGATACATGGTTAAACATAGTGTGCTCTTACCAGTGTATTGCCATGTGTATTTTGTCCATAACTGTTACGATAGGCCTTTCAGGAAGTTTGAGTGGTTAGTTTCGATACATTTTTAATAAGTTTAATTAAATAGATTTAGAAAATCAGGAAATGAAGATCCACATGAGTGCATTGACCCCCGTGTGTGTTAAAACAACACCAAAGATTATTTTGTACCTTAAAATAATGTTTCCAAAATCATTTCAGTGGTTCATCAACTCGTAACAGGGTGAACGGCACATCAGCATTCGCTTTGCGGCCCTCTATCGACTATAACTGCACTATGCAAGTTTGCCAGATCGGGTAGCGATCTGTAGTTTGAATGAGACATAGACATGGACAATTCCGCTTTAAACCTGTAGGGGGACCGAGGAGGAAAAGTGCTTTGGTGGTGCTTTAAACTCATGTACAGTATGAGAAAGCACATGGAGTTATTTTTTTCCTGCATATGAATTTCTTCATAGTTTTTAGCAGTTACAGTACAACATAGTCTTCCTACCCTTTCTCACTCATTCTCTCTCACACACACACACACACACACACACACACACACAGAGATATTCGTAAAGTAGTTTCTGTGAGAAGATGTTTTTGTGTTTGTGTAAGGACAAGGAAAAGAGGGAGAGAGAGAACGAGGGATGACAGAGAAGGGGAGTGACAGAAACTATTACAGTAATTCCCTGTTTCGCTGCCTGGAGATATGCTCTCCATCACTCCTCTTTTATCTGCTCCCTTGCTCCTCTCTTCTGTGTCTTTCTGTTTGTCTGCAGCATAGCCTCCATATGTCTTTCTTGTTTAGTCTGCCTCTAGCTATAGTGCTTTCTTACCTGTATTATCTGCTTTTCTTGAGTTCTGCATGTTTAAGTTCCACTTTCGAAGGTTAGCTATTCACTCCGCTGCACTGATGGGCAGTAACACGTTAGAAGTAACGCGTTACTGTAATCCGATTACTTTTTTTAAGTAACGAGTAAAGTAAGGGATTACAATTGTAAAAACTGTAATTAGATTACTGTTACTTCCCCGTGATTTTGTTTCGTAAGACTGTCTCGTGAGTGACAATGAGGTATGAGAGCCGCGACGTCAGTGGTAAACACGACATGTGTAGTGTTGAAGAAGAGACAACATGGAGCGCGGAAGAGAGCAGGACCATGCAGCGTTTAATGCTTGGAAGTACCGACATTACTTTGAGTTTGACTCAGTTAAAGGTGACAAAAACATCAGCGTCCGCTGTACACTCTGCGTGGGAAGAAAACTTTTATCTACAGCGAAAAATTCCACCTCAAATCTGAGCAAGCACCTAGCAAGCCGGCACAGGAATGTGAAACTCACTGAAAAAGAAATCTGAACCCCCAACTGACATGACCGCTGCGGCTACATCCAATTCCACCGGGCGAACCTCCGAGGGCCCCTCTCCTGCTAAACAGGTGAAAATAGACTTAAAAGCGACAGGACTTAGTGCCGCTGAACTGAAGAAGCTCGTCGCTGGCTATATTGTCGAGGACATGCTGCCAATTTCCACTGTTTTATTCAGGTCGTACATCATAGTTTTGAAAAGTAACTTAACTAGTAAAGTAACTAATTACTTTTGAAAATAAGTAATCAGTAAAGTAACTGGATTACTTTCTTGGAGAAGTAATCAGTAATTAGTAGCTAATTACTATTTTCCAAGTAACTTGAGTCAGGCTGACTCATCAGTGGGTTAGTTACTCACTCATCAGTTTCATTCATGCAAGCAATACATCAGCCTTTTATACAGTTAAGCAGCATAGCTAGTCAATCATTTATTTTACTACCCTAATTCTATTATTTACTAATCTACTCTCATTTAATCAACCACTAATTAGTTGAAGTCATGCTGTGCGTTGAGTCAATGCATTGATGAGTCTATTAATGAGTCATTATTTTATTTAGTAATGCAGCTACTCAGTGTTTCATTCACTTCTTAATGCAACCCTTCACTACATGACTCACTCGTTCATGCACCTCATCAGGTGATTATTTACTTGTCCGTCCAGTCAGTCAAATGAATACAAACTCAGTCCTGTGGTCAATATAAATACTCACTTATCCATACAGTCCCTCATTTATTTACTTGTGTGCCATCTCTCTGTCCCTCTGTCATTCATTCAGGTCTTCACACACCTATTTTCTCCGTCCCTCCCAGTGGTGGAATGTAACTAAGTACATTTACTGAAGTACTGTACTTATGTACAAATTTGAGCTACTTGTACTAGTTTCTACTTCTACACATTTCAGAGAGAAATACTCTACTTTTTACTCCACTACATTAATCTGACAGACGATTAAACACAGAACTGTTTGGATCGTTTCCAGTTTCTGTGAGGATTTTCCTGCATCGAGTACTTTTACTTTTAATACTTTAAGTACATTTTCCTGATGATACTTACATACTTTTACTTAAGTAACATTTCCAATGCAGGACTTTTACTTGTAACAGAGTATTTTTTACAGTGGGGTATTAGTACTTTTACTTAAGGTAAGGTTCTGAATGCTTTTTCCACTATTGGTCCCTCCAATGTCTCCATTTCTCGCTCTGTGTGTAATTCACCCTTATTTTTTCTCCTCAGACACAGTTGAGCGAAAACAGTATCTTCTGACCTCCTTCACAGCAGAAAAGGTGAGTTCAAGAGCCAACTACATGTCTTGTCTCTTTTTTATGTATTTATCATCATTATTGCTATTGATGCAGCGAGACTGGAGAATGAGCCCGTGCTTTACCATGCTACAGAGCTGTGGGAGGCGGATGTCAAAGGTTACCCATTGGAAACAATTAGCACAGAATTTATGTTTAACTCTAAGGTGGTGATTTGAATTTAGATTTTACCCCTTAGAACTCTTCTTTTGACACCATATTATGAAAAAATCACTTTTTCTGAGATTTGGGGTGTTATTTTGTGTCTCTGGTGCTTCCACACGCATACAAACTTTGAAAGAAAACCATCCATGCTGTTTTGAGTAAGATTCGGTTTTCTGAATGTGTCCTGCCTTCAGTCTCCGGGTGAGCTGGTCAAAATCTGCACGGCTTTCTACGTAACTAGCCGAGACGAGGGACCTAGGGGGCTAACCGTTAGCATGCTAGCGCTAGCATGCTAGCTCGTTCTCAATGGCAAAACACTGCTACAACACACACAAATTCACCCTAATCTACAAAATAAATTGTATAGAACTACTTACATGTCCCTGTTCTGCAGGTATTCCATGCAAAGTTGGAAGTGTGCCTTCGTTTAGAAGAAGTCTCCCGGCTAATCCTGCCTTGTACAGGCCGAAGTTGCAGAAACACCTAGCTAGCTCATGTAATCCTTACCTAGCTACTGCGCATGTGCGACTGACAACAAAGATCTTACAGAAGTTGCGAGGTCTCACTCTGTAGCTAAAACAGAGACCTGACACATTGCTGATCTGCAGCAATGTGCAGTACAACAAAAATATGGTGTTTTTTGAAAATTAAACCATGTAAACCTATTCTGATACAATCTCAAATTACAATTATGAACCTGAAAATGAGCATAATATGGCCACTTTAAGTTGACGAATCACTTAATAATACTACTTTTATAACCATCATTAAAGGGGACATTATGCTTTTCCGTGTTTTCTGTCATATCTACAATGTTATAATGTTGGATTTTCATGTTAAACGTGGCCACAACAAATAATGAGGTAAACATAATTTAGGCAAATCCCTGTGAGCTAAAACTTTCAGATTTCCAACTATTCTGAACGCTCCGGTTTCAACCATTTTTTCTACACTCGGCTAAGTCTTACACAACTCTAAGCTGGCCTTCTATGATTTTTTTTTTTTTAAGCCACTGCGGTGTTGACATTGTCGTATGTCCACTAACTACATGCTAACGGCAGTAAACAATGTCATCTTGGCTGCCAGTGTCCTCAAATTCTGCTCCCGATTTTGACTGTAGAAATTGCTGCTATATTCTATTAAGTGTCCACTGCTAACTATAGTAGCTAACGTCACATTACATATTTTACAGTTTTAAGATGGTGGAATAAGAAAGTTGATACAGTACGATGGATGTTGCCAAGGCAATTTGTCTGAATGTAACAGTAAGAGTCTAATAGTACGTTCCATTTGTACTCGGATTTTCCAAGGTCAAAGTCGGAAACACGCCCCCTGACCTCGGATTTCCGAGCTCGGAACTCGGACGAGTAACCCAAGCTCAAAATCCAACATGGCTGTTCCGTGCATCAACAGTTGTGAAAGCTGTAGTAACATACAGTTATAAGCACTTCTGTGTTTTTTGTGTCTCACTAAATCAGTCGTACACACAGTGCTGTCCAAGTTCTATCTGTGGACATGTTGCACAAAAAACAGCATAATGTGTTGTTATAAACTGGTATTGCTAACAATGGCTAACCTGGCTAGAGCTAATGAGAACAATGAAAATCTGACTTGTAAATGGAACGCATTCAACTAAGGTGTGACATCTTTCCCAGCTTCGGCTTCTGAGTTCCGAGATAAATGGAACGCACTATAAAGCCTTTAGCTCGGTGACATCACAAAGCCGACAGCCCTAATGAAGTGACAATGTCATCTTCATCAGGTGCAAGGTTTTTGTTGTGGACACACCTGTGTAGTATTTTCATGGCTTCAACTGAACATGCTCACGCAGAGGTGGTTGAAGTGGAGCAGCTGTGGTCATGATTATGCAGATTACAGTGTGTTCCTGGTACTTGTCTTGGCACAAAATTGCACTTACATACTACCCGCTCAGACAATGTCATATGACAAACAAAAGCACAAAGAGCAATATTGTGGCTTTGGTTGGCAAAAGCACAAACACTGATTCCAAAATAACACAAAAAACCTTTCTTGTGTGTTGCACTTGCCTTTTTCTCACCTAGTACAGATTTAAAGATGCATCAAAGTACAACTTTTTTTGTAATGAGTGATTCTTATCCACAGATGCTTCCCTTAGCAGGTTGAATATATGTAGATTTCATCCAATTAACAACGATATGTGCTCCATCTACAACCTCTAATTTGATGAATGCAATATGTCTAATAGGTCAAATGCTTTACCATTATCAATAAATACTATTAAATTAATTATATATTAGGACATGGCAAGGGGTTCAACAAAACAAATACACTAAGGTGCATACAAAACAACAAACAAAGAGTACAACAAGGTGGTCTGAGCTGCAGAGAATTAGGGTGCAATTTGATGTCAAAATGGGTACCAATACTGCACCGTGCAACTCGATCAAAACAACTTCAGCTGCATCACCCCACCAACCTTGTACATGCACTTTTATGTGGAGCCATGGCATTACCAATCAGGTAAAAATAGATATATAAAGACAGACAACACATATGAAATTGTGCCTATGTTTGCACCTGTGCTGCACAAAAGAAGAGTTTGTGTAGTATGTGCAAGTCTTATGGCTAATTTCAGTGAGAACGGAGTGTTTACTAGGCCACAGTTTGATCACATATTGAGTCAGACATGACAGAAACCCCCTAATCACTGGGACTAATGGGACTAACCCAGCCCTCTTTGCTTCTTAGCTAGGCAAAGGCACACAATCCAACGCAGACACACACACAGTAATGAGCACACTCTTAATCATAAACACACACACATACATATATGCACACATCTACAATATACACATAGCCACATAGAGCTACCATGGCCAAACATCTGTGGATGTCCTCTGCCTACCATCAGGCTCATTCCAAAGCAATTTCACACAGTGATAAAACAGGCACACAGTCTGACAGCCAAAGGGAGGGGGGGGGGAGAGAGAGAGAGAGAGAGAGAGAGAGAGAGAGAGAGAGAGAGAGAGAGAGAGAGAGAGAGAGAGAGAGAGAGAGAGAGAGAGAAAGAGAGACAGAGACAGACAGACAGACAGACAGACAGACAGACAGACAGACAGACAGACAGACAGACAGACAGACAGAAAGTGTGAGTGTGTGTGTTTGTGAGAACAGGCAGATGTGAGAAGATGAGGATAAGTTCGGCAATGTGGCCATTGCTGCCTGGCAGATTAGCAGATCATATGCCATTTTGGATGGATCTCTGAATGATTTGTGTGTGTGTGTGTGTGTGTGTGTCTGTCTGTCTGTCTGTCTGTCTGTCTGTCTGTGAACATTTTAGTAGGGTCTGTCAGTACTTTGGTTCATTGATAATCAGGGACCTTAAACATCTGTTTGTGTGTGCCCAAGCATGTGTGTCTCTCACAGCGTGAGCACAGTAAAAGCACAGATGTTAAACTATTCAGACATTCAAACTCTCCCTACAAAAGATTATCTACTAAAACCAAAGCATAGAGTAAACATTATAATACTGTATAAAACCAATGACATGGAGAAAGATACTCAAATGTTGAATCTCACTCAATAAAGAGATGAAGCATAGAGTAGAATATGTATTACTTAATATGATTCAAGTGCTTTTTTGTACCTATTTTCAATAACACTGTCTCTTTGTTTCATCCTCCCGTTTCCAACACTTTCACTACCAGAACAACTTGTCCATTGAGGTCCTCCACAATGGCCTGGACCCTGCTGACCGGTTGACCCTGGGTGTGGTGAAGGTTTGGGGAGCAGGCAGTGTTGAGATCACACAGGTGACCCTAACAGATGGGACTGGAACGGGGCATTCACTGATCCCACAGCACGACCTCAACACTCAGGTTAGTAAATGTAGTCATAACTAATGTAAAAAATAAATATGTATCTGTATTAATACAAGTTAGTATAGTGCATGTTGGATCAATTATAACAAATAGTGCCATCCTCCCCCTAAGCTTTTAAATAGGCCTAGAATGATGTGCTCCTAATGCTTTCTGCCATTGTGCATTAGCTTCATTCTGATAAACACAATTCAGCCAGCTGCTGGCCAACGTCATCAAACACGGAAAATGGTCTATGGCTATGGCTTACTGGCAATGGAAGGTTATTTTTGTGCACACAGTTGCAGACATAAACTGACTGATAGTGTTTGGTGTATCTGATTTATTGTTTAATGGAAAATTAAACAAATTACATCATGCTGCAGTTTTAAAGCCACAGAAAAGCTTTTTTTTAAAAACAGAAACATCTGTTTCATTTTTTAATTCATAGTGAATTGCCTCACAGCATTTGCTTAAAATTAACCATTGTTGATCAATAACAATTTTATTTTTTTGCAAAGTCTTAATCACTGATCATTAGGAACATAAATACTAGACTGAGACTGATCCGCTAGCAGGGACGGGAAACTTGGATGGTAATGGAACAGTATTAACAAATGTGCACATAATCTGTTGCATCCCACAAATGCACTCAGATACATTTCTGCTCTAATAACCCCAAAATAATCATATTAATCACTGTCTAAAATGCATACAATCAGTTGCATTGTATGAAAGAGTTCACTTTGTGCATTACTACAGTAGCTCAGTGAGTGTCTTTCATCGTTACATGCACACAATTCATAAACACACCCCAGCATCCAAGTTCATTGAGCATTCCCCTGCCAGTCAAAAACTGTCACTACAAAAAAAAAAGTTAGTTTCACAACCCAACCCCTGCTGTGCCGCACTTTGTCATCTAATAGCTGTAATCAACTCTGCATTCCCCCTGGCACTGTTGTTTTGTAATGAACACAGAGCTGAAGACTTGACTCAGGACAGCGATTTTGAAGCTGCTCAAGTAAAATGAGAGTCATTTCCTCTTGCTTGCTCCATCATCTGCTCCAATGGTTGAGCAGAGAGAAATGCGATAGAGAATCAGGAGGAATTGTAAATGTGAAGCCAAGCCATGTGGCCCTGTTACATACTTGGTGATTCATTTGTCCATAGTGCCATTTTTTGTGGCTACTCTGACAGTAGAAACATTGGCATATTGTCAGTTCTTTACATCAAAGGAAATTCCCATAGTGTTCGTGTGTGAATCTCCTCTAAAGAGATCAGAGGGTCAGGGTCAACTACAACGTTCAGCTAGAAGGAATTCAGTGTTTGACACAAGGACTCTTCAGTATAGGGTGGACAAAACAGGGCTTGAGCTAGGGTCATCCAGCTTATTCAATCACTAGATGAGGTTGCAGAGATGGTACATGTAAGAATCCCAAAATGTAAAAATTGGTCGGGAAGAAGAGTTTAGATCATAGAAGAGGAAGGTAAGCAGGGTGTGTCTTGCCTCTCCTTATATGGCCTGTAATAAAATGTTCCTGTCCAGGTTGTATACTGTACTCAGTGCACTTATCAGGAGCATGAAAATGATAGCTACAGCAGCTCCATAAATAATCGTATGCGAAAAGCCTTTGATTTATATTGTTCTTGGGGAAGAAAGACAGGAAGAAGCAGGAAGAGACGGCAAGAATTGCAGATGAAGAAAGTCAGAATGACAGAGGGGTTTTGGGAGTGTGTTGGGGATGCAATGATGGGTAGAGAATAAAGAAAAGACAGTCCATCTTTGAAAAGGAGGGAAGGAAGGACAGAGAGCAGTGGAGAGAGAGAAATAACGAGCGAGAGAGAGAGAGAGAGAGAGAGAGAGAGAGAGAAAGAGAATACACAACAAAATACAGATGGAATACAGAGGTGAAAGGGATAAACAGGAAGAATGAAAGATGGGCGGAGGGAAGAAGGAAGGGCAGAGAGGAATGAGAGAGAGGGAATGAGGATGACACAGTATGCACATAGTAATAAGTGGTTTATCAGTGTGAGACAATCCATTCATCTCCTTAAGTATTGTCTGATAGGGTAACAACTTGAAAGAAGTAGAAAGCAGCTGGGACTATGTCATTTAAATACGGTGAGGTGGGAATGCTCTTTCTGCCTGGTACAGGACGTTTTATTTTGAATCTATAAAGGGGTGATAGAATGATTATATAGGGTATTTCACACTGTTCCTTAAGGTCTCCTAATAGGGTATGTAACATTGGTTGGGCTGAAAATTGCCCGAATGCTATTTTATTAGGCCCTTAACTACCCTGTGAATATGGCTCTATTTGGAACAAGAGCTTTCTTCCAAATATGGTATGCTCATGAATATTTAGATGAGCTGCACGCTGATTGGTTTGAGCGAACCCCATAGAAACACATTGGAGACGAGACAGCAGGTCTCATATTTCAGACACTGCAAAGTTATACATTGTTTGTCGGGCTATTTCGTTATTAAATTCACTTCTGAGACCTGAGTTGACGAAATTCAAACTGTAAATATACTTTAATTATGCCGAAAGTGAAGCTAACTAGCTGCGATCTGTAAACATAGGATTGGAGGGACAGTCGCAGCTAACGAAACCCCTAATGTTAAAAAAAATTCATTAAATTCAAATCGGACACCATTGTTAGCTTTATAAGACGTTGGGGTAGATGTTATATAAGTGGCGTGACGAAATTCAAACTGTAAATATACTCTAATTACGTCGAAAATGAAGCTAACTAACCGTGACCTGTACACATAGGATTGAAGAGACAGTCGCAGCTAACGAAACCCCTAATGTTCACAAAAATTCATTAAATTCAAATCGGACACCATTGTTAGCTTTATAGACCTTGGGGTAGATGTTATATAAGTGGCGTGACGAAATTCAAACTGGAAATATACTCGAATTACGCCAAAAATGAAGCTAACTAGCCGCAACCTGTACACATAGGATTGGAGGGACAGTCGCAGCTAACGAAACCCCTAATGTTCACAAAAATTCATTAAATTCAAATCGGACACCATTGTTAGCTTTATAAGACCTTGGGGTACATGTTACTAAATTTGCAATTAGCCATCAATTTTCGTAAAACGGCCCATATTTGAGCTTTATATAGTTGATTTCTCGCTTAAAAAAGTCTCAGAAGTGAATTTAATAACGAAATAGGCCGACAAACAATGTATAACTTTGCAGTGTCTGAAATATGAGACCTACTGTCTCGTCTCCAATGTGTTTCTATGGGGTTCGCTCAAACCAATCAGCGCGCAGCTCATCTAAATATTCATGAGCATACCATATTTGGAAGAAAAGCTCTTGTTCCAAATAGAGCCATATTCACAGGGTAGTTAAGGGCCTAATAAAATAGCATTCGGGCAATTTTCAGCCCAACCAATGTTACATACCCTATTAGGAGACCTTAAAGGAACACGCCGACTTATTGGGACTTTAGCTTATTCACCATAACCCCCAGAGTAAGACAAGTTGATACGTACCCTTCTCGTGTCCGTGCGTGTTGTAACGCTGTCTGACGGTTCCACCGGTAGCTTAGCCTAGCACAGAACCTGCATGTAACTGGCCTACTGCTCCGAATAAGTGACAAAATAACGCCAACATGTTCCTATTTACATGTTGTGATTTGTATAGTCACAGCGTGTACAAAAACAACGTAACATGAGACACAGCCATCTTCTAACCGTAAACAAACTGGGAACTATATTCTCAGAAAGGCGAAGCTCTGCTACTTCTGCTACTTGGGCGGAGTGATTTGCTTTGCAGCAAGCCTTTCTGAGCTAAAGCTAAAGTCCCAATAAGTCGGCGTGTTCCTTTAAGGAACAGTGTAAAATACCCTATATAATCATTCTATCACCCCTTTAAAGGGAGCTTAGCTTATGCAGTATGCAATAAGCGAGAGGCAGAGTACAACCTGGACAAGCCACTAGTCTATCACAAGCTAACATGTAAAGTGTATAGATAGGCAATTACTGACATTCACCAATTTAGAGTCATCATTTCACCTAACTTGCAGGACTTGGGATTTGGGTCATAGACATTAAAGAAAAAAAATCTCTTAAACTCTTTTCTATGTACAGTATGTTTTATCCATCTCTTTAACACATGCTTTTTTTACATTCATTACTTATACATAGCCTTTACAACAGCATACAACCAGGTAACAGAAGTAAGATAGATATGCCACAGTAGATGCTAGATCGAATCTGCTAGACGTGTCAACGTCGAAGGATGTGCCTCGTGGCCCGCCTTATTTTGCCTTATCTGCCTCTGATTGGCTTATCCTGGTATTCTTACCCTAACCAATCCCCACTCCCCATGACTAAACCTAACTACGTTGACCATTCTAGCAGATCCGATTTAGGATCTACCATGTGCCAGGGGAGATCAGGATGCCATACAGTGAACTGAAAGAATGTTTATTTTTAGGGTAGCATAGGTTTACAGCAACATGCATACTTAACTAAACTACATATATCTTTCTTCTTGTGTCTGTAGGAGCTGATTATAAATGCTACTTCAAAGTATGTTCATGTGGATCAGCGTTTGACCATCACATGGAATACCAGCATCTAATCAGTACAGTTTTTGTCTTTTACTAAATAATTAATATGTATGTACACAATGGTAAATTGCCATATTAATGATGTAAAGTGAATGTAATGTTTTTTGAACATGTAATCACTGTACATGTACTCCTACTCTCATTGATGAGCTTTTTATCACATTGCTGTACCATAAACCTTTAGTAACATTACATCAAATTGAGTACAGGCAGAAACAATGTTTTTACAATTTGTGTGTTTTAATATCGTCAGTACAGATCTCCGAGTGCTTGGTACTGAAAAAAAACATGTATACAATGTCAAACAAAAATCTTGAATTTTTTACAAATGACATTAAAGGTTCCCTTTGCATACAATGGATTTTGGTGAGTCACCGTGAAGGTAAACATATCTTTTGTTTGTTTACAATCAAAATTCCACAGAGCCTTTTACATCCACTTTTACATGATGAGCTGAAAAAATAGCACTATTTCCGGTGGTGCTAGTTGTTTCTTGCACCCATGCACACATGGTAGTTACTCCTGGGGAGTAACTGGATTTTGACCCACCGTAGCTAAATGTTAAAAAAATGGCTTAAAATGCCATTCATGTATTTCCTATAGTCCTCGTGGCTGGTAAAACGTATAAATATGTATATTTTCTTTTTAAATGATCAGTTACATCAACCAAAATGCTTGAATTTATTGAGAAACATAACCTGAATGCCGCATTTTATTTTTTTAGTGATATTCTATCTGACTAAAGCCAACTTAATACATTTGAATACAATTTTTATTTTTATGATGGACAGGGTAAAATATTATCCAATTTCAGTTATTGTCACATAGTATTTACGAGTGGAGGACAGACATGTTATCTGATTTGTGTCCAGAACACATTACCTGCAGAGTGAGTAATATTGTGAAATTGTTTTGGACCTTATTTCACCACACAGAAACATCAGTAGGCAACCAACTGCTGTGCAAAATGAGCGAACAGGTGTTTATAATAAAATGACAGACAGCTAGAGCTAATGACCAGCGGAAGAAAACACATGCAACATCTCAAGAAGTCTGCCCTGCATCACACAACTCACCAACAGAGTAACTAAAGTGAAATTATTATGCGCAGGTTACATTTTTAAGCACACAGTATGCATGGTCACCTGCATGATGCCACTGTTGTCCCACTAATGCATGCATCTGTACGTGTATGGGTGTGCCAGGAACTAAACACTAATTATAGCTCTCACCTGCGGCGAGCTGTCTACCTTGTGCTTTGTCTCGTCCCATTACTTCCCCATATAATGATACAGTCATCCATTATTCAGCCTGCAGTAAACATAATGATATCAATTTAGCCATGGGCACCTCAAATTGATTTCCACTCTAATCGCCACTGCATGGGTAAGAATATACAGGGGGTTTACTGCTGAATGGTGAATGCGGGTGTGTGTCTCTGTGTGTTTCTGTGATTGTTGTCCAAAAAGTTTAGATTTGTGAGGATTCATTCCAACCCCAGTATTCAGATAATATGTGATTTTGAAGAGAAAAGTTCTCTATTTTGACTTTCGAAAACAAAGCCAGCCACCCACGAGTGCCAGCATGACTAATTGAGCAGGTGATCAGTGTAGGCATTCTTCCTGGATTTATACCAAAGTCATAACACTGCTGGTGGAAGAAATCGAAGAGAAAACTCAAACGATTTTTTTTTCTGCTCTTCCAAATTCCTATACCAGTGGTTTCTGGTTTTATCAATTGTTATTTAAAAAAAAAAAAATTACATCTCTAATCTTGCTGGAGAAAGAAACTTGATAAGGAGTGCGCCAACATTATCATCATCAGAATTAGTTCTTGTGCATAAGTGTGTGTTTTTTTCTGCCAAAAGTTTGACAGACAACACCACGGGCAGTCAAAGCTAGCTTTCTTCTTAGACACTAAGAAGGTCGCACATGTATTTGTGCTTGGATGTGTTTTGACTCAAATGTTTTGAAGAGGAAATGTTTCTATAAGCATGAATTAGTGTCTAAATATATGAGTGCCATCTACCTATGACAGAGATTGACCTGCCTCAGTTGCAAGATGTGAGAGTGTATGTAACAAGTTAGTACACACAACGACACAAATAAAGGGAAGGGAAAATAGGTATATGTAGAAAAAACAGGACTCACCTATACATACAGTACATATACCTATGCTGCATATGCTGTGTTAGTATGCATATGGATGACACTAAAGCTAAATCTAAAGTATGTTCTTCATATGATTTCAGAGTTCAAAATGTTTCCTTCTTTCCACACAATAAAAAGTAATGTGGCCCAACACTTTTCCCAGAAAGTCTCATTTATATCTTAATGCCCATAGATCAATGTGTTTTTCTCTGACTTTCTGAAAGGGAACTCATCTTACCAGACAACATGCTTTTAAATGAGCTGCAGTAACAATGTGTCTTTGTTACCGCGGTGACTGACAGATACAAGTGTGTCACAGATGAAGGGGGAAACAAAAAGATAAAACAACATGAGAGAAAGATGGAAAACACTTTGGCAACTTCAAAGACTGTCAGATGTGACGGCGTCTGAGTGTGGTATGTGTGTGTGTGTGTGTGCGTGTGCGAACATCTGTTAATATGTTGATATACTTTTGTATGTATGTGCATGCAAGTGTGTGTAAGTTATTTTGTCATTGGGTGATTGTTGGTTCTGTACACCTGTGTGCAGGCTTATGTAACAGTCATAAATGAAAATAGCTATGTGCATAAGCTGCCAACTGCATATTTTCTACATTTCAATATTCTTATTTTAGAAAGACAGGTTGCACCTTGAAAATAGGAGTCATTAGAGCGAGGAAAAAAATTGTGTCCTTTCCCTGTCCCATATATAGATAAGAAATAAATAATGCAATTAGTCTTGTTGTCTCACTTTTTGTCCATTTCTTTGCGCTCTTACACACACACACATATACACACACACAGTTGTCTGTCATCCTATCATTTTATGAGCACAGCAATTGCATCGACAGCCCAGTAGCACCCTACCTGACCATATCCTCACAGCCATTTTCACCATTTGACACACACCCACACTCTCACTAACACATGTACACAGACAAAGTGTAAAAATCTCACCTGTTATTCATGAGCAATTTCATGGTGTGTTGACACCATGCTTCAGCTATGCAATTTTCATTTCACCTTCACTAATCTGCCACTCATTTAGGGCAGTCATGCAAACCGACAAGTCATACATATCTGCCTACTGGGAGTCTACTATGCTTGGTGTTTCTGCACTGAACAAAGGCAGTCCCTGACTTGAACCAAGAATACAGTAAATTAAAATCGTCCCAAAATCCTTGGATGAAGAAAAAAGAAATCAGAAGAAACCTCAGGAGAGGCAATTCAAAGAGAAAGACTTCCTCCCCCGATAGCTGTGGGTGCAAAAGCAGCCTAAGGCTAAAGAAAAAAATATATTTTCAAAGAAATCTTTAGAATTGTTAACTTCTTTTGTACTTTGCACCCCCTTGTCTGATTTACATCTGGCATGTCTTGACAATGCCATCCCATTCTTTCACTTCATCCTTATTTGTCAGTGTGCCCTTTTAAGTAAACAGAGTGTGTGTGGTTTTTTTTGCCTCTTCCACTTTAATCCATTTCAATCAGGAGAGACCTCGTTGCAGATATGCAAACATTTATTACTAACAATTAACCAAACAAGTACAAACAATTATTTGGAGATTAGACTCTATTGTAAAGGGGATCTATACAACTAATGTTTAGGAAAACCAAACACATCCCCCAATGGAATCTAGACAATGGTGGTGGTGGTGAGAAAATCCGAGATTTAAAATGGGCCGTCAGCCGGGAGAAGACCGATACACCGTCGACAATGCCTGGAGGTAGAAGGGGAGGAGGCGGGTCGCACTCTCGTCTGAAAATACAACTGACAGAAATGGGAGAGAGAAGATATTTAAAACAAGGTAGTCATGCTGTGATTGGATAGAACATACGTGCCCGATTCTAATTGGTATACAGAACCGAAACACCCACTGCCCAGCTGATCAGTTAAAGAGAATAGAGACAACGTATTAGAAGTCTCCCTGACAGAATTTACGCTGAGCTACATTTCAATCAGGAGAGACTTCGTTGCAGATATGCAAACATTTAGTACTAACAATTAACTAAACAATTACAAACAATTATTTGGAGATTAGACTCCATTGTAAAGGGGATCTATACAACTAATGTTTAGGAAAACCAAACACATCCCCCAAAACTTGAAAAGAATTTAAGTGATTAAATGACATGAATATAGCCTACATACCTTACAGCCGCCACAATCTGTATGGTAATACAAACATGAATGTGTTAAATGATCAGTGAATAATCAGTGTAACAAAGACATTGAGCATTGACATTGAACAAACCCCAAAAGACATGAGAAGAATACGACGTTGCAAAAGAAAACCTCAGCGATTCAGGCCGGAACAAACAAAACTCGGCAATTCAGGCCGGAACAAAACAAAATCTCGGCAATTCAGGCCGGAACAAACAAAACTCGGCAATTCAGGCCGGAACAAAACTAAATCTCGGCAATTCAGGCCGGAACAAACAAAACTCGGCGATTCAGGCCGGAACAAACAAAACTCGCCGATTCAGGCCGGAACAAACAAAACTCGCCGATTCAGGCCGGAACAAAACAAAATATCAGCAATTCAGCTGAACATGCACTCTGCAATCCAGGCAGGAACAACCACAGACCTCTGCAGTTACAACGGCACCTGTAATTACAAAACAACCACATATCAGCAATTCAGGCCGGAACAAACAAAACTTCTGCAGATCTAAAACAAAAAATACATATCAGCAATTCAGGCTGAACACGAAATCTCAGCAATCCAGGCAGGAACAACCACAGACCTCTGCAGTTACAAAGGCACCTGTAATTATAAGGGCAATACACATCAGCAATTCAGGCTGAACATAACACAAAACATTGGGAATTCAGGCAGGAACAAACACAGAACCTGTAGTTATGATAGATGCAAAATAACGGTGTGCTCCATAACAGACGTTTATAGTAAAAAAAAAAGCTACCGTTACTTGTAAGATAATAACTAATGTTAAATAGCATTCTAGTTAGCAACAATTACCCCTTGCCTACATTATTCCTAGCACATAACTCAATCTCACTCTGCAAGATTGACACGATGGAGTTTACTCATGCACAACCATCAGAAGACTACAACTTCGGACTGGCTCTTCATACCACCACAACTACGTAGGTAAACTCAGTTTGCAGCTGCGCAGTAGCGCTCAGCCCTAACATGCTTCAGTGTCACCATCCAGCTAATGCATAACATTAGTTATTATCTTACAAGTAACGGTAGCTTTTTTTTTTACTATAAACGTCTGTTATGGAGCACACCGTGACATACAAGCTATGGAGCATTTATACATTGTTGTGTTTCTTTAGTTAAATGTACGAATTAAGTCTTTAACGCTTCAGATGTAAGTTATTGGTGTCAAGTGACGTCATATGGCAGTCACTAGATGCTACGGGGGGTGAGTACTTAGTAGCATATAATGGGCAGTACATGGAGGTACGTAAGTGTTTTGTCCCATATTCGTGATGTGTCTGGCTTAAGTACTGTTCTAATACTTGGGCAGGTGTAAGATTCTTTCTCGTTAGGGAATGACACGTTGTTAAGGTTTGTCTTCGGAGCTGTCTTGATATTTGTCAGTAGTCATGCTGACGTCAGCAAAATGCATAAGGCACTTATATTCTGCATTTGTACATAAATATACTCATCGCCGTTGTTGCCTGCTTACTAACGTTTTGTGCATTATGCTCACTCATGGTGGGTAGCTCACACTCATTATGTTTCATATATGGTCTTTCAAAGCAAGTGTTCTCAGCATAATATTTATATTGTACAAACTATCTAACAAGCTGCATTGCTCGCATCAGCTATTTAGCCTACTTTTATTTTCATCTCATATCTGTGGGGGCCTCTTGGTGTTTTACGTTTTATTTAATCTATTTACAAAGATGTGTTGTTCATTTCCACAAAGCTTCCTATGTTGGTAATAGATTGGTGTGAGTCCTGCAAATCAGATTCTGACTGATTCCCGGTAGATGTGTTGGAACCGGTGGCAGCCCAGGTTTCTAATCACTACGTGTATTCACTTTCTGTTATGGCTGGTCTCGGTGGTTAGTCTTGCATCATTAAAGTACGTTGTCTTATTCATGGGCACGCAAACTCAGCATGGTGCATATGGGTCGCGTGTCAGCATTATGGTCATCGCATCCTCCTATTTCATGGATCCTTCTTGTGGTATCCTATGTCTGACTTTGTTACTTTGTACCTAGATTCTGCGATGCCCTCTGAAGGTAAGTATTTTGTGTATTACCCAGACACTTTCTATCACTTATGAAATATTATTTTGGGCATGTCAAGAACAATACATTTTTGTTGTGGTTGGTAATCACTTGTTTCGCATAATCGTCATCGTGCGGTTGGCTTCTCTGTCTTAACCACGCTAGGTCAGTTGGTATCTGGGTATTATTGAGGCACTGTAATAATACATGTGTGGCACTCGTTTTCTTTTGCTGAGCTAAGTTTTGGGGGAATCCCTATCCTAAGTATGGTGGTGGTAGTCCATCTTACTGGGCAAAAGGCAGTCGTTATTGTCTTATGTTACTGATTGAATTTTAGCAGCTAGTTGTACAGTTCATCTCTGCAATATGTTTAAACATAATTCACCTTTGCAATGGGATTCTCATATAGCTACACCCTATAGATCTCCTCATATCAATGTCTCATTATGAGCATGTTTTACACAATATCGTTGCAGCACGGCCAGCTATACTTCATATTATGCATGTTTAAATAGCTTCTTATTGCAGCATGTTTAACCTGTTTTTCTCGCAGGATGGGTAAATTCTCTAACGTAACTCTTCATTTATGCAGTGCATTAAGTGACGTTATCACTGACCTTGTACGCAGCTAACTCATGACATTTGACCTCATTAAGTTTTACTCCTTACAACACTAACCTTCTAAGTCTCAGACACTGCTTCTTTTCATTGCTTTTAATCTAAGATTAACTACTCATTGCTTATGCTCATACTAGAGGTTTTCCGGGTGTATTTCGGTTTAGCATCATTTAGTTTTCTTTACTCAGTTTAGTCGGGTCATTCATTCAGAATAGGGGCAGCTACTAATGCGGGAAATCAAGGCATTTCATGTACGTCCCTGCAACAACCCGGCATATGGTCTTCCATAGCAACACCTGTTGAAAAACTGAATCCACCGTAAATGCGCATGTAAACGCGCACATAATTTTTAGAACGTCAGCTGCAATGACAGCACACTAAATAAAATAAAAATGTCGGAAAAACTAAAAAGCAGCTTGCCTAGTGAGCCCATAGAGAAAAGACGTGCCAGTCTAAGTACACAATTAACCTTGATCCATGTATAGAAGTAAAACGACGTCCCCGGCTGTCTCTATCATAGAATTTACGGTAAATAGGCCCCAGAGATGCAGAGGAATCTGCGGCAGAAGCCAGAGTTTAGACAGAGCCCGAAACTCCAGGCCACAGCAACCTGATCCGCATTACTGGTGGGCGGCAAACATGAATGAACAAAATATGCCCGATGAGATAACTTAACTACGAAGGGTTGGATTATCCATCTGAGTTGACATGCCGGTTCCTCTGCCGTAATGAACCTGACCAAAACACGTACAACGCCACGGCTGAGAGTCGCGGCTGGAGGCCAGCTGCAGTTCAGAGCGGGCCGTGCGGCGAGTCGGGAGCTACGAACAAGGCAAAATCTCCGGGACTGCAGTCGTGTGAAAGTACTTCTGGAGTGATTTCTGCCTGCCAGGCTGCTACTGTTTGCACCCGCGTGCATGCGCCATGGCTACGGAAAACTGCTTTCAGGACAAGTGCGAGAGAGAAATCCTCTAGGATAGACATCATTTGCTACCACACGAGACACGCCGGAAAAGGTGAATTGAAATGTGCTCTTAACCTGAAATGACACACACCCACGAACCAGACGCAACATAGAAAAACACTAATGCCATAAGACAACAACTACTAGTCGCACTCTCGTCTGAAAATACAACTGACAGAAACGGGAGAGAGAAGATATTTTAAACAAGGTAGTCATGCTGTGATTGGATAGAACATACGTGCCCGATTCTAATTGGTATACAGAACCGAAACACCCACTGCCCAGCTGATCAGTTAAAGAGAATAGAGACAACGTATTAGAAGTCTCCCTGACAGAATTTACGCTGAGCTACATAAGTATCTGACTGAAAAGCCACTTTTTCACAGGTTGCAGATGAAGATCTTGTACAGAAATGTGAAGTTGATGACATCATTACAACACCTACATCTGTTTTTGTTTGCACTCTTTCCACTCCACTGCTTTATTTGAGGTTAGTTAAAGCACATTGAGATTAATGATATTTCACATGGGCAGGCTGCTGGCGGTTTGTGATAGTACTATACATAAATTATTGACATGAACAACCCAACACAACACTGATAAAAAGATTGACTGTATAAACTGAAAGCAACAAAGCAGAGACAATTGGGCATCAGACATAGTTAATTGAAAACATGACAGTCAAGCATCAAGGGTAACTTTTAAGACAAAAGGCAGCTATAAAAGTGTGAATGTTTTATTCAGATCAGCATCCAAAGGCGAGGGCAGACACAAAATATAAATCTGCAGAAAGCACTAGACAGCCATTTTGTTTTAGAGTGAACGACTATAAATAATAAACGCCATTAAAACACATCTGTCGACACTCGTGCTACCCCTTTAGGTGGCATGGCAATCATAATTGCCACAATCACCATTATCATCATGATCATCACTGTCATCACTCTTAAAATGTCTCAGTCAAGAACAGAATAACTCCCCTCACAAGCAACAAGCAAAAGAAAAAGAATGTTTCTTAAACAAAGCTGTATGGACATTTTGATTAGCACTGGGGTTAAAAAATAATTTATGTTGTGTTTAGTTAACCCTCATGTTGTCCTCAAATTTGACCCGTTTTCAAAAGTTTCTTTATAACAAATATGGGTTTATTTAAAAAGAATTGCCCAAAAATAACATGGATGGTTCCATACATGAAACAGTGTGATTATCCAGCAACACACGTTCCCTCAGATCTTAACTATTAGTCAAAATAATTCACAATATCTGAGGGGTTTTAATTCAGAAAATAGGTATAATTTCATATAAATGAGGTTTAATGACCATGAAGTCCAAAAATAAGGGTAAAACTAGTGGTAATAGGTTGGAATTAAGTTGGCTATGAAGATGTAACACAGAACTGGGTGATCATTTTTTACTTTATGCTTTGTAAACAGGCAAAACAGACCATAACAAGTGCATGGTGGACGGAAAGACAACACAAGGGTTAAATTAATACATCATATTTTCTGTGTTTCTGACCTTGTTCTATCTATCTACCAAATACTTTCTTTTAACTGACTGACTTGATAGTAAGTCTGGCTGGTGGGCGAACAAGAGACCAACTGTTTCAGTTTGCTTTGAAATTGCTCACCAACCAATTACCCTCAAAGCTTACAATAAGCCTCAGGTGGAGTCAAATGAAGAAAATGATGGATCAGATGTTTTCCATGTTAGGCCTTCATGCAAAGAAGGGTGAAACTGCAAGGCTACTTATGAGCTAATTGAAAAAGAATATATACGGTATATACTTTTTCTGGATAGAGCAAAAAAGACATCTCTTTCTGGCAGACGGCAGATAGTGGATTAAGCACCAAAGGATGGCCATACGCATACATCTTCACAAATCACATCAACTGGCACAACGGCACACCAACGCTCTTACACACTCACACGAATATTCCTTACAAATCAAATCAAAAACAGGGCACGCACAGAGGAAGAGCGATTTGCCAATTGGCCAGACCATTCACACAGAAAAGGATTTAAATATCACTGGAAATGGGGCCAGTGAGATTGCATCACTTCCGGTTCAGCAGAGCTAGTCAAATGCCTCTGGTGGCCAAGTAATTCAATACTCTAATAGTATGCATAATTTCACAATTCACCCCGCACACGGGATCACCAGCAAACTGAAGGTTCATATCAAGCTTGCCTATAGTGTTGTCGAGGGTATGTGCAGCTATACTAAACACATTCTGCCCTTGAGTGATCAGACTGTGAAAAAACACCAGCTTATACAGAATATATAACGGTTCAAATTTACCACTCTTAACTCCTTAATTACAATTGTTGTGCCTGAGCTTTCCTCATCTGAATACAAGAGAGGACATATGACAGCTGCTCCCCGTAGCTGTCATGTGATAAAATGGAGACAAGAAAGAAGAAGACCAATAAACAAATGAATAATCCCTGCTCATTATGTACACAGAGAGGGCGGTGAAATCTCTCTGTTTATATTGGGTTTGCCTCAATTTTTTTTCTTTTTTTTAGTCACAGCACCACAATAGAAACAAGGGGACTGAAGCATCCACCTCTAGCTTCACTGTAGATAACAATCACCCCCAGAAAATGACACACATGATTCATTCACACACTTGTGTGGGCTCGAGCTAATGAACGTTTGTGGGAAATACATGTAACATTTTCAGCACAAGTCGAAAAGTGTCACAAAGGCCGACAGTTGTGATACATTGTAGTAACTGAAAAGCTAAAACTGGAACGTGTTTTATTTAGTTTGTGAATAAATGTTGCCATGACAACACACGTTGGACCTGACAGACATTTATAAAGGACACACTGAGATTGCTCTCCACACATACGACGTACACACACACACAACGCTAGTAAATACCAGTTGTGCTAGTGCAATTACAGGCTAAAAATGGAAGTGTTAACACTGATCAGTATCAGTAGCTCAACTTGTTACTCTACCAGAGACAATCAATCTAAAGGGGACAGGAGGAGACAGAAATTACAGCAACGATGAAGTATTTACATAAAAACACAAATATGTCCTTATTTTCATACATGCAGAGAATTGTGTTCTTTTTGGGACCAGACAAACAACAACAAAAATGTATAGCCACATTTTGTAATGCCAAAACCCAATGTTAAGTACTTAATATAAGTGCACCTGTGACAAAATAATAAGGTCAGATAAAAATCAACACTATACTGGTCAATATACTGTAAATAATTACCTATTACAAAAAAGTAAATACTAAATGCTATACAAAACCAAATGCTGCTACTGTATATAGAGTGTGGTATCAATAGTTTTACTATTAATAGTTATAAATTTTACTTCCGATATAATATATAATATAATTGTATTCCGAATAACTACGCAAGTACTTCTACCACTGCCAATACCAACATTCCCAGTTAGAGAAAGGGAGAAAAGTAAAGCAAGAATGTTTGCCTGGGGCCCCCAAATACTTATATTACTTTGTTGAACATTTCAGTTAATCTAGTCTCGCCAAAACCAATAATTTTGTCATTTTAGTCAAACTGAGTTCACATAAGATTTAATCTGATATATCTTATCATTATCTGATGAAAAACACAGTTTCCTACCGACACAGTTATCTTAACTTTACATCTGACTTTAGCTGTTTAGATAACAGACACTCAACTGCCCTGCTGTTATTACAGACACATGAAGTAATCACAGACATTTGCTTTATTCATCGACTAACAGCGGTGCGCCACTGCAAAATGACACTGCCAATTAGATAAATTTTGTTATTAATCCAAGGTGCCAGAGAGCAGTTTTGGATCGTTCCAGGCCACTCTAATCCCTGGTTGAATGATTAAGGATGCAGCTTTACAGTTACTATGAGTCCTCTCAGTGATGCCCGGTTCAGTCTCACCCATCCGGCCCATTATGAGAACCAATCTGCAAAAATATGCAGATTGGTTCAACCATCTGAACTGGACCGAGTACAGAGACAGACTCAGCCGGCACTGTGAGTGTGACTCCCCCAGTTCAGCTGGCTCACTTGACAAGCTAACAGACAACCACTTGTTGAGGATTTCCAGTGTTATGAGGATTTGCAGTATTGATTAACCATATATGCCAGACCTTGATGGCACAACAGTACATTTTGTATCTACACAGGGCAAGGCACCACACACATGAAACCCCATCACATTAAACTGAAAAGATTAAAGGAAAGTAACCACAGTACACTTTATGATTTAATATAATTAATAATTTGAATACATTATATATATATATATATATATATATATATATATATATATATATATATATATATATATATATATTATAGTATGTTATATTAGTATTAAAAAAAAAACAATTACATTTAAAACAAACAGATTCAAGAACACTCAGAACGTTGAAACTATTTTTTTAAAACTTTTTTTGTAAATATGAGCTTTCTTGCACACAGCCGATGATAACAAATTTGAAAGTTCCCCAGAAGGACAGATTACCATCACAGAACAATACAACCGATGATGCCAATTGAGAGTGATCACTGAGACTGTATGGGGGAAGATGAGAAATGAGAGTAGAAAGCAAGAGAGGGGAGATGAGCGATGGGGAGCACTGACATGGTGAGGGAGCGGGTCAGGGAGAATAAAGGATGGTGGATGAGAGTCAGGAATATACTGAGTAGGAGGGATGGATGGATGGAAACTGAGGAGGGGAGCGTCCTCATGGTGGAATAGTTCTGATTGAGGTCAGTTTTCCCACCAGATGAGACTCCACTTTAATCACCCTCTGTCTGTCTCATCACCATGGAGGGGCTGGCCTCATCAGGGAGAGAGGAGACAGTGCTTGGAGAGAGAGAGAGAGAGAGAGAGAGAGAGAGAGAGAAAGAGAAAGACATATCAACAAGAGAATAAAAATTACAAGGAGAGCGACAGGTATATAATGTGAGCAGGATGTGCTGAATAAGAGAGCAGGGGATGCAGATCTACAATGAGAGAAATGGAAAGCAAAGGACAAAGTGACAAAGAGAAATAAATGCATATGCTGTGTGAGAGATACAATGTTGGACCAATACAAAAAAGGAAGGGCTGCACAGAATATGAAACAGTAGAAAGAGAGAGGAAAAACTTTTTAAGTAATTGACTAACATGGCTTCAACATTATAAATAGTATGGCAATCCAAATGAATACAAGAAATGAAGAAAGCCAGTGATACACAATAATAGTAGAAGGATTGAATGTAAGTAGAAGATTGATGGTGTGTCTGTATATAAGACGAAGAATATTAAGAGAAGGAGAAAAAGAAAGACTAGCTGGGAGGAATGCTGAGAGGAAGAGGCTAACTTACTGAGAGAGACTGTTTGAGTTCAAACCCAAGTTCCCAATAGTTCCCAAGCTCAATAGTCTGCTACACCCCCTAACCCTGCTGGCCAGCTTTCACATTGATTTACTGTTGTTCTGCTTAATGATACGTTTGCAGATGTGCTAGGAGCTGATGCTGGGGCTAGATAATACATTTAGTATATTTAGTATTGTACATGTTTTAAGCTACTTGTATTTTACTTAAGTATATGTATTTCATACTACTTTATACTTATACGTTTTATTCCACTACATTTATCTAACCTTTACATACAAAATGTAATTGATGATCAGTTGTTTTATAGATTAGACTACCCAATCGTTAAATTTAACTCCACCGTGACCAACTACAACATTAAAGTTAATGCCGGTTACCCATTCAAGCATTAATGACAAACCCATTGACCACTACCTGCCCTGCACCAGAAGGCAGACGGAAACTTTTAGCCACTACCTGGTAAACACAGTGAAGCGTTTTTTAGCTAAAGACGAAGATATTTTGCTCAGGAGTTTGCAGAGACCAAAATAGAGCTAAAAGAACAGTGGATATTGTTTGCCAGCTGGCCAGAAACACAATTCCAAATAATCTTAAATGTTGCTCCATGTCTGCTGGGGCAAAAAGGCCACTGTTTGCAATTATCTATAACAACTTCATAAAGTCACTGTTGTGCTGTCCCAAAGTGGACAAAATAAACCAAATCACAACAATTAATGCTTGCTTTTGCAAGTAAAAGGAGCAGACCTTATTTATAGTGTAGTATTGCTAATTTTGCTTTGGTAAAGGATCTGTAAACATCTTTAATCACTTTTGAATTTACAAACAGTTGGAGCCAAGTGAGCACAATTTAGGGAGAATGTCATCTTATTCTCTAATGACAATAGTTATGCATTATAAGCAAAACTAATCGAACTTTATATGTATGTAGAGTGTCATCAATGTGTTCCACATAAAAAACATATGTATGTACAGTATGTATACATAAACATTATAGGTTTACTCTTTTATTCTAAACAATGCAAAAAATGGTACTACTGTATGAATGTTATGGCATGGAGCTCCAATGGTACTTCTGTAGAAGTACAAATTGTGTTCATAGTGCTTCACTTCAGTGCGACTGCAACCGATCTCAGACCATTTCATTTAAGTGGAAAGTTTTATGGATTGCTTTCTGGTTCGGGAAAGTACCCTAAAACTACAGTTTTAGGTATTTTAGTTTTAAGGAAACCCCACCAGATTCATGCAAAACTGTCAATATAAAAGCCCCTTGAGTGAAAAGCCAGCCTGTAGGCTGATGCAAGGATATATATGGAGATAGGCAAATAAAAAGAGAGATCAGAGAGAGTGAGAGAGAAATAGAGGAGGAGATAGGATTTTGATTTCAGCATGAGGCCTCCCATCTGTCTGCAACCAGAATGACACCTGCTTAGCTTTGATTCAAAATTGCACACTGAGCTTAAACAGGCAGCACAGATTTGGAACAAATGTGAGTATGAGGTACAGTACTTATTCATAGTTGGTGTATTAACTGATGCAGTCGGCATGCCCCTAGTTTGGACAAACAGCCGGAGTCCCGACACAGAAGCAAAGTAATGTACTGCTATAGACGGGGCCAGCAGCATAACCATATAACGTATGGCCACCTAAACAAAGGCCCACCTAAAAAAAAGAAAAAAATCAGTTTAAAGGTGTGCTGTATTCAGAATATTTTCACTGCTTTACCTTGCAGTCAAACATCACTTTTCTTTGGCACATTTTTTCAACAGTAGAATCTCTGTATTCCTACGCAGAAGTGCAACTGTGACACGCACTGTATTATGCCGCAGATCAGCTGTTTGGGTCAGACTTTTATTGGTTTATGGTAGAGACAACAAATACTGTACAAGAAAATAAAAATGATGATGACAGCAACAAAGAAATGTCGTTCACTGCGGAAACAAGAGGAACACGTATGTGCCAGAGTAAACAGAAGAAGAACTTTTGCAGAGGGAGGCTGAACGGCTAAAAGAGAGAGGGGAAACTTCTGTGGAAAGGAAAGGGCTGTCTTACGGCAAGGTAAACAGGTGCACGTTTTCTCAATATATTGTACAGTTAAACTGATATAGTTTTTTTTTGGTGGGCTTTTTTTTAGGTGGCTAAAATACGTCTTTGCTGCTGCCCCTTTCCACAGAAGAACATTGCTTAGCTTCCGTGTCGGTACTCGGTCTGTTTCTCCAAACTAGGGACTTGCCGACCACTATACTGTAGGTAATACACTGACTATGGATAAGTAACTCATACCATCCCACATCAAAATATCTGAAATATCCCTTTAAGTACAGTAAATAGTTGTTTGCTGCGATAGTGAGTATTTATGGCAGAAGGATGGCATATGTGGGATTGCTTCTACATAAACTACAGTGCCCATATTAATTACATGAGGAACATATCACAAAACGCAAAAGTGTGGCTTGATTGATTAATGTGTTTTTAATAGTTTTTGGATAACAATGACGACCTATGGCACAGAGGTATAAGCTTTATTTTAGGCTTTGGCTACACGTATGATTTTGTTGGAAGGACAGGTTCATTGTTGGTTTTGGTCTTATGTGTTGCCAACAAAAATAGAGAATATTGCCAGCTTTTTTGTTTAATAACAGAAGACACTTGATCAACAGGCAGGCGTAGCAAATGCAGCCTAATAGTCTAACTGTAAGTTTAGTAAAGCCTGGTTCACACGGCAGGATAATTAGGCAGATTTTAGCCCCGATTCACCCCTTCCGACAATCTTAAGGATGCTCCGACTATCGTAAAATAATCTGATCAGATATTCCTGCCGTGTGTGGTGTGTTAAGACTGCTCTCGTCTGCTCGGAAGGACGTCGGGACCGCTCCGATCTCAAATCGGGGATATCCAACATGTTGGATTTATTTGGCCGGATTTCTCCTCGTGTGTGGTGTCCCCCGGGGACAAACGAGCACGCAGCCTGTGGACTGTGGCGTGCAGCCAATCAGAAAGCGGGGTGACGAGGCGGCGAGGAAAGCACCGGGAAACCAAATCAAAACAGCCGGCGGCATGGCGCACCAGAAAGTCCGGTGGACGTCAGAGATAAGTATAGCAAGTATAGTCCATGCTCGCGTAGTCTCCACTTCTTTGACCACCGCATTTTCTTTTGATAACGTTTTTTTTTCGGTTAAAAACAAACTACAAACTATCGCCACTGCATCCTCTTCGTCCGCCATGATTGTTTACTCTGAAGTCACGTTTGATCTCGTGGGATTTTGTGAGATTTCCCGTCTGACCTGGGAATGCTCGGGACTCAAATCGGTTTGTGTGTGATGTGTTGATTTTGCCGTGTGCTGCGCACCACACACTGTACGACCAAAACTGTTAGACCCGTGATTTTTTATCACCGTGTGTGGGGTCTCTCAGGATTGGAAAATCGGCCGACAATTTTAAAATCGTCCCGTGTGAACCAGGCTTAAATAAGAAATTATTAGGGTGGGGATGTTTGCATAGGGGGCACAGGGTCCCATGTGGCAATGCTCAGGGGTTGGAAGCCATCAAGAGTTTTCATTCTTATCACTATAGTATTATCACTATTTCACCAGTTGGCAGGGTCACCTACACAGTGGAGAGTGGCACATGGGGAAAAGACGAACTGAAACCTTCTGCATCATGCCCTCCATGTAAAGCTCACTCCTGGCTTGAAGCAGATTGTGACTTGCATTGAGTCATGGTGGTATGCAGCTTTTTGCTGCTCTTACCAACAGCAGAATAGCAGAGACAAGAGGACTTATTCACATCACACAAATCATCACCGCTAGCAGGCTAGTGGTGGTCCTTTCCTGCCTGTGTGTACATTACATAAGATAGCTTTGTCTTCAGTGCTATTCTTGGAATTGAACCCCTGCAGGATCTGATGTCCTATACCTCCACACCATCTAACAGGCAGTCTAATAACATCCTGATCGAATAAGCCCCCTCTGTCTCACATCCTGATGAAATAATAGCCGCAGTTACTAAGATGGGGATGATAACCAAATCCTTCCTAAATGCCGCCGTGACGTCACATGATAGCAAAGTTGAACAAGTGCTTGTTGTGGATTTAGAGCACAAACTTAGTGAACCTTTATTGAAGAGGTCACACATTTAGCAAACGAGAGTCTTTTCATTTTGTTTCTGATGACCTTGAATTGCTGACCTTGAGAACATGATTAATATTACACGTAATAGTAATCCTTACTATAAGAAATTATTATTACAATAATAAAACTAACAGAAAATTATAATTTTAAAAACACCAAAAATCAAATCAAGAATCTTTGACTGACTACTAAAACATTGGGTTGAGTTTATTGAGTTTTGTGGGTTTGACTTCACAACAAAGGATATCCTTGTATGTTTATGGACAGCTGTCTGCTTATGGATGTTAACGTGATTTCATGCATGGTTTGTAATACAAGTGGCACATGGCTATGTGGCTGTGTATGTTTGCATGTGTATGTGCCATTGTTTTTTGAGTTTACAATTTAACACTATGTTAGCATTTATATGAAAAAACAACACAGAGTTAAACTCTAACCCGCACTGAGGACAGTCCGCCCAGGTTGACAGCTGCACCGGGAGCAGGGGGCCCCGCCCCTCCCCGCGGGGAGAGAGGGCGCAGCGAGGGTTATTGAGGTAAAAGTCGCATCATATCCGCCTTGGTTGTTCAGATCTGGGTCTGATTCAGGACCACATATGGAAGTGGCCTGAATCTGATTTGAAAAAATCAGATCTGGGCTAGATTTGAGTGTTCACACTACTTCTGAAGAAGTCTGACCTGGTCACTTGACCCCAAAAATTTGGGCCACTTTTGCCTGCAGTCTGAACGTAGCCTATGTATGCATGCAGATATGTTTAGTGTGACTGTGCTCTTGCATGTGTATGTAAGTGTGTGTGCGGCCTGTGTGACTCTAACCTTGGGGCCGGTGTCATCCAAGGAATAGATCAGTTTAGGAGGAATCACAGGCCCCGCAGACATATTAAGGGAGTGCAGCTTCACTGAAGGATTACTCTGCACAGCAGGAGCCTGTCTTTAAATGTGTTAGCATAATGCTGGAGACAGCCAGGGAGAGAGAAAAGAGGAGAAACAGAAACAGAGAGAACGAAACAGAGAGAGAGGGACAAAGAGAGTGAGACACTTTCTGTGAAAAGGAATGGAAAATGAGAAGATAACAAAACTGAATTAAAAGAAATAAAGACTGCTAGATTAAAAAACTCAACAAGATGTACTGCTATAATATGTGTAATCTTGTCCATATGGGGACAAGATTGTACTTTGCAGCGTATTACACTAATAAAGAAAAGTAATGTTGGTGTTAATGGTATGAGTCTTCTTTGGAGCTCTTGTCTAAACAATACAGTTTTAGCCTATAATTCTCTCACAATTACCTTAAAGAGAAAATTACATGATACGTTTTATTCTTGCTCTATTTTAACTCTAACTCTAAATGGGTTTTGTAGTGCGTTTTGAAAATTACTCTTCTGAGCATGTTCTGCTGCTCCATGGTGACGGTATGGTTAAGCCTTGGCAATTACTTGGTTAAGGAGTGGGGAATATGTATGTAAAAACACCATGGCAATGGAAGTGTAATGAATATGTTGTGTCTTTGAATTACAAGTTGGAATATCTATTATATTTACAACACCAAAGTCTATTTTTTACATGTCTGGTGTTAATATTACTTATCGTGTTTTACCATCTGCCCAACATTCTTGACGTTTGTTGTTAGTGTGAATGAAGCGTGGGAATCCAGTGAACTCAGTTCATATGTTTTAGACTGAGTGAATGGTGTGTTGCTATATGGAGCATTAATTAGCTGCAGGGTGAAAAACTGGTGTCGGAGGGTTGTGTATTAGTGTTGATGTGAGAAAAAGGATGAGCATATAGTTACTGCAATTATGATCTAAATAAGGCTTGTGTGTGTGGACTGATGGAACACTCAGTGGCAACAGGGTGCGCATTTAGTATGGGGAATCCGAGTGACACAAGCAATCTTATGTGAAATGTTACTTTGCATGCAACTGTAGTTTATGTGATAGAAGAGCTAAGAGTGTAATTGCATTGTGGGAGTGGAGGTGAACAGCTAAAGCAAATGCCAGTTTACATTATGCATAAATAAGAGATGTAAATGTCTGTGTTAGTGTAAACGGATTTGTGTTTGCACATAAATGTTTTTGGGGATATATGTATAGTATGGCCATTTATTTCAACTCATATCATTCATTCAATTTGAAACAGAATATTGAATGATCTACTCAAACATGTAACTACACGTAAAGGCTATGTGGAGCCTGCAAAGACTGCGATGGCCTGCTTGGACTGCTTGTGTTTACCCACACAAGTTGTTGATGTTGGTAGAGATTATTGATGGAATTGATTGATTGAAATTTCAGTCCTGATTAATTTGGTACCGCCCACGATTATGGTCATAATAGAAAGGGCAGTTTAACGCTACAGCAAACTTGAGCAGCTACTTTACAGAAATACAACAGAAGAGCAACGTGTGTATCTGTTTACAGTGCAGCCAAACAAACCCACATTGCTAATAAAGAAGTTGGTCAAAAATAATCACAATCACGATCTGATCTCATGCTGTGCACAGCATGAGCAGTTTTTCACACAAAAGCAGGGCATGGTAAAGTTTCTTACAAGCTCTTAATCTAACAGCTCACTATGGCTGCTCCTTCTTGTTATATTCCTTCTTTGCAAAAATGAAAAATGATGATGAATGCAGAAAATGACTGTGGTCTTGTGTGGTACATGCATTTTCTCTCATGCTTAGGTAGGCATATATCAATCCATCCATCTGACTGTAGATTATATAGTAAAAAAGGAGGCCTGTGATAGCTCATGTCTTGTAAGTGAGAATCCAAAATGTCATTCTACATCAGGCAGCAGCCTTATACGTAGAGCGAGGCATAATGCAGTAGCAGTGTAATATGTATTGTTGGATAAAACTCTTTGTTTCTGATACGTGCCTGTCACAGCAGCTTATAGGACTATGGCTTGGTCTCTCACAGACACATACTGTATACACAAACATGCACTTGCCCTGTAAGCTTTTGACTGAGTGCTGTCCAAGGTGCTGAGAGTTAAGCTCCTCTTGGCATTGGCTGTATCACTGAGGATGCCACTGGCCATGGTGCTGAAGTGGCAAGGTGTGTGTGTGTGTGTGTGTGTGTGTGTGTGTGTGTGTGTGTGTGTGTGTGTGTGTGTGTGTGTGTGTGGTGTGTACATTGCAGCTTTTGTAACAGGTATGTGCCATTCCAGTGAGGTGGTGATTTCAGGTCACAACTGCCCCTTTTCAGCACTGCCAGTCCCAAACAGTTTCTCCCTCAAAGAGACTGACTAGAAAGAGAATAATCTCTCGGAGAAGAGGACTTTCCAACCTTTTTACAAAGCCACTTGATGTGCACAAAAAAAAGCCCTATATAAAAGTAATATGCCCCCATCTCTTCCCGTACATACACACTCTCCGTCCCGGGGTCTTTAAAGTAACGCAATTCACCTGTTTAGAAGGCAGACAAGCCAAAAGACAGGCATCTGGTGGAGATAGATAAAGACAAGATGTCCTCTGACTCCCTGACCCTTGGCAACTCTTTCCTTTCATCTGCCCTTCCCAATCCCATCAACCCCACTCCATCATCCTGAATAGGCTTCAATCAGGTGTTTGACAGCAAATCAGGATAACTGCCAGACATAGACTGCCCATTCACTGGCCTCCTATAGAAATCTCAAGCTGGTACAGGGAGGAAAAAAAATGGAAGATTCACATCTGAATAATGCAACAGGCAAGAGGGAGAGGGGAAGAAACAGTAAGGAGGAAACGTAGAGATAGATAGAGAGATGATTGACAGAAGGAAGGGGAAAGATGGAAACAGCAGAGTAAGTGAGTTGAAAACAGGGTTAGAGTGGGAGAGACAAACGTAAGGAAGAACAGAGAGGTAAACAGAAAAACGAAAGGATGGAAATAGAGATAAGAGGGAAAGTGGAAGAGGAATGGGGAGGAGATATAGCAGATAGAGGAAAGGCGGGATCACAGAGTTGAAAATGGTGTGTAAAGAAGCAAGATAAATTGGTGGAATAAGGGCAAAAGGTAGAAAGTAAGACTAATAGTGGAAGTGGAAGGGAAAAACAGAAAGAGGCAGAGGCAGAGACTCTAGGAGGCAACAACTCTGTTCCACTTTTGACAATAAGACTGCAGAGCGGAGAACGGAGGACAGCATTGATATTCCCGTCTTCTGTCTGCCATACTCTCTTCTTTTCTCATCATAGCTTGTTGTCATTCTTGATGTGCCTTGCTTTTTTGTGGTTTTTCAATTGTTTGTGGCTTTTCAATCACACCTATTTTAATACCCTGCTCTCCATTCCTTATCTTGCAAGGCGTCTTTGCCCCTCACTGGTTTTGTCTGGCAACTGCAGATTGACGACTAAAATTATGATCCTCTATTGATTAACTGTATCTGCAGACTGTGTACGTATAGTGTTCATTAATTCTGTGTGTGTCAAAAAGGGAAAGAAAACAAGAAAGCATGACTCTGTCTGAGAGTTTCTATTACATGTGAGTGCATGTTTGCTTTGATTCATCTGTTCATTTCAGGAGGCAATATAACAAAGCAAACACAGTGTTGGGCTGGAGGACATAGCATTGCTGTCCACTAAAACATAAAAAAACAATGATGTGTTAAATATACACTGAAAACAAGTGCAAAAGGTAGCCAGGGTTAAACCTGTGAACTAAAAGTACAGGAATATACAATAACACATTGTCACTCACAACTCGTGAAAATACGGCAGCTTGGTCAGGACCCCTTGGCGTCACTTTTAAATGCTCTGGGTATCCCTTCTGGTGTCAATTTTCAACGTGCAGGGTAATCCCGTTGTAAATAAAAAATATCAAAAAACTACTTGGTTAGGTTTAGGCAACAAAACTACTTGGTTAAGTTTAGGAAATGTCATCATAACAGTGACTTTTGGTTTCACACAGGACACAAACACTGGTCTCCCAGGTGAAAGTCCTGTCTTTGTTTGACCCATCCATTCTTACAGCACTCCGCAGTTGCTCTGAGTGCCCAGTGTAACCCATACAGATGCTGAAAGGGTGCCTTCTGGGACGGTATCAGACACTGAGGGCCACTGACCACACTGCTGTATTTGACAAGTTAGTAGTAAGAACAGGTTGAAAGCAACACAGTCTTGACCTTAGCTATGTCAGTGTGCATCACTCACTCAGCATTACAGCCAAAAAACGCAAAGCAATAGAACAGATCACCAAGGCTTTTGGGGGAAAGAATTGCGCTGTCACATAAGGAGAGAAACAGGAAATGCCGAAAAGCTGTTGAGTAGTGAGTCAACCAAGGCTTTTACACTGAGATTTGAGGCACATAAGAGATGAAAATATTCACTGTCACAAGAGGCATGACAGCAGACCGATCAACCTTTATTTGTATCGCGGACACTCAGGTAAACTAAGGTTTGATTGACAAAAAATAAATACATACACATTTGTCAAAATAATAATCCAAACACTTCAAATAGTACCCGTATGTGCCGGTCTAGTCTATGATATGAACAGTTTTGCTAAATACTATCAGTGTTGTACTGGCAAAAGTACCGTAAAGAGGTTGCTATAGTGACTAAATACTGTACAGTATAAACTCCTGTACGCACTATAAGCATGTGTTTTGGTTGGAAAAATACTGTGAATTTGAGTTTACATGCAAGGCTTGGATATGTTCTGGAAGGGGATCATATCTATGTTCCCAGGGTCCTATGTTTCCCAGCTCAATATCCACTTAAGATGACACATAAAGGAGACTTTTCAAGAGGTTTTATGTTTTCAGCAATGCTTTTTCCCTCAGTAAAATATTGTTTCAATGTATGTTTCGCTGAGTCATTTATGTTGAAATCACCCACCTATAGCTTTTAGCCTACTATACTCCTTGAAACCTAGACCGTCAAGTTTTCCAGCAAGACAGTTTTCTTGACTTTAGACATTGATATCTCCACAGTGGCTGAATGGATTTTCAGCTGGACAACCTTCTCTACCAGTTAAAGGCTTATTATGAGGTTTTCAATCTGGAAATGATAAAATAGAAAATTGTGTTAAACAAAGAAACTTGTACTCAAAAAGGTATGAACATGATTAACCCTTGTATGGTGTTCGGGTCTGTGGGACCCGTTTTCAATGTTTGCTAAAAGAAAAATTATGCTATTTATTATTTCTTCTAACTCAAACTCACTGGCCTTGGCTCAGAACATAACAAAACATAAAAAAATAACTTATTTTCAATGACTGCACACGGTACACCCCCCCTACACATAACTATTACATATGAGGTGTTTGGGTCTACTGGACCCGAGTGTATTTAAATGTAGGTGCTATGAAACTATGTTGTCTTTCTGCACCTGCTATTCCCACACAAAGTTACAAAATTGTTACATTTCAAGCACTTTCACCTGTTCTGATTAAGTTCTAAGAAATAAGCACAAATAATGATCAAAAATCTTGTTTCTATTTTTTTTTTTTTACCTTTTTTATAATTGAATTTCCTTGTTTTCACACAAAAACGAAAATGATCATATGATCATAAATGTGATATCACAGGGGTAAATGGCATATATGAACCATAAATGATGTATATGTAATTGGTAATTGACCTAAAGTAAACATCTGTTAAGTATTTTTACATAAATTGTTATGGCTGTATTGATTTAAAAGCCTAATAATGTGGTGGGTCCACCAGACCCGGGATAATTAGCTGTGTAACAAAAATATGAACATATAAGGGTTAAATATGTTTAATGTGGTTTTTGTAAATTTCTTAGAAAATGTAATGAACTTGTAAATGTTTTCTGCTATTGTTTACTCAGTGAAATATTAAGTCAGAAAGTGTCCTTTTTTTTACTCTCTCTAAATTAAGAGTTCAAAATCTTTGATGTGTTGATTTGTATGCTAACATATGAGAATAGAGAATGAGAAGGACCGTGGGTGGGGGTGGGGGAGGGGGGGGTTAGATTGATGGGACATCACGCTGAATAATGCAATAACAGACGGCATGGGCTACTTGTTGCCATCATTTATTTATTTATTTCCTGGAAGAACAGTGCATCCATTCCTCGTCTCAGGCAATTACTTTTAATTGGATAACCTTTCGTTTTCTGAAGAGCACTATTTTTAACTTAGAAAGCACAAGGTGTTGAAGCGCCATACTTTCCCTCAGGAAAGGCTCACTACACAGATAGGTATAATGAAGAAGGGAGTCTGTTAATATGGAAAGAAGATGCAAGAAGTGCGAGGGGGACAGGGAGAAGCACACACATCAAACAGATGGAAATTCCTTGTTTAGGAGATTTCATATGGAAAAAAGGAGATTTGAATTAAGTTTTGAAGGAAAGAGATAACAAAAACATTCACTCTTAATACATATGGAGCAAGTCCACTTCAATGAATAAAAGTAGAAATTCATAACGCAGCAAAGTTTTATGAATCATGATAAGCAGTGATATTATCAGCTAGTGTAGTCTGAGGTATTTTTTACTTTGCAGGGGTGATAAGAGACTCAATTCTTTTCAAGTCTCTCATGGATGTTTTGGGATAAATTTGAGATTACCTGCTTGTGAGATGAAAAATAAAAAAATAAGGCAGTATGTTGCCAATTGTATTTCATTTCATTATACATCACACTTAATGGGTGTGAAAGTGATTCTGAATATAGGCCTACAAGTCCTACATAATGTTTGTAGAAAAAAAAAATTCTTTACAGAAAAAAGTATTTATTTCATTTTATCATAAAATATGTTTTAATCATATCATTGTTACCATACCTATCTCTAGTCTGTGTGATAATTTAAGGAACCAAAGACTGTATGCTAAAGCTGCTAAACTTGACATAAATATAAGACACAACTTTGATATTTGATGTAATGGTTAAAGTGCCCATATTATGAAAAAAACACTTTTTCTGGGATTTGGGGTGTTATGTTGTGTCTCTAGTGCTTCCACACACATACAAACTTTGAAAAAAATCCATCCATGCTGTTTAGAGTGAGATACAGTTTCTGAATGTGTCCTGCCTTCAGTCTCTGGGTGAGCTGTTCAAAATCGGCACGGCTTGTGACGTCACAAGCCGAAACGAGCAGGCTAACCGCAACCATTAGCTCGTAGCGTTAGCATGCTAACGCTAGCATGCTACCTTGTTCTCAATAGCAAAGCACTGCTACAACACACACAAGTTCACCATAATCTACAAAAGAACTACTTACATGTGCGCCCTCATTTAGAAGTCTCCTAGCTACTCCTGCCTTGTAACTGACCGAAGTTGTAGAAACAGCCTTTCTTTTACTGTCTATGGAGCTAGCTAGCTGACATGCTCTACATCTGAGCTACTGGGCATGTGCAGTGCAATCAAAGATGGTACAGAAGAAGAAGAAGAAAAGAGGTCTCACTCTGTAGCTAAAACAGAGACCAGCTGAAAAGAGGAGCTGCAGCAGTGAGAGAGAGCACTGCAGTACAACAAAAATATGGTGTTTTTTGAAAATTAAACCATGTAAACCTATTCTGGTGCAACATTAAAATACAATTATGAACCTGAAAATGAGCATAATATGGCTGCTTTAACAAAGCTGCAGTTCTGTACATGTAGGCTATATGTGTCCCTGAGAAAGATCAACAGAGAAAGATAGAGGGAGCCTGTGCCAAGCAAATGTTCAACACTGTAAGATACATGGGTTGATGTCATTTGCTATTCACCATGCATCAGTTGAATTAGACTGTTTAGTCTGTGTCAGTTCACATTGTTTGGTGCAAACTGTGGCTGCTGCCCTAGGCTTTTAAATCAGCTAACAAATCTAATCCCAGACATAGTTGGTTCAGATGTTTGTGCCTAAACTTCAGTTTTCAGTTCAAAGATTACTGCTTTTGTATATATTTAAAATAAAATAGCTACAGTTAAAAATGTATGGTTGGCACCACACAGTTCAAGGTCAACTCCAAAATCCCCCCAAAACAGGCTGACCAAAGTTACTAAAAAGCCTCTCAGTCTAGAAGTCAAAGCATCAGATCTAATAGCAAACACAGGGATCATGTGTCCTTCAAAGTGGGAAAGAATGAAGACGTGAAGAACAGAAGTAGTGCAGATTACAACATGCATTTACTTAGGATTTAAGATATATTGCAGGTAAAACAGCCTTATGTTGAAGTCTTATGTAGACTGGCAATGTGCCACTAAGTAGGAAACAGGCCAAGTGCAAACAAAAAACAGATATTTTTGTTTTGGGCAACCCCACCAGTAGTTGACAAGGCATGAAATCAAAGGGAAAGGGCTACAAATAAACTAAGCTGTTGTGATCTTGTTCGCTGGACTGCCTTCAGTGTGTTTCTTAGGATTATACTATCTTTTCTGAAGTACTTTCCAAACTGTTCATGCTTTTTTTGTTTAGTTTTTTTTTTGCCACAGCAACGGATACTATCGTATTGACCTGAATATGAGAGCCACATAGACTGTGGAGGTATGATTGTACTGTACAATATGAAATGTCATGTCAAATGGAGAAAACGTCATGGTAAACACATTTAAACTATATGTCCCCTACATTTCATCAAATACATACTTCAATAAATATTTTTGCATTGCATTACTAAAATAAGGAGTCCATGCCATTAAATAGTAGTCCTGAAAATAAAAGGTGCAGTTCAGAGTATTAATGCCTGTTGACAAATTCACAAATGTAATGGTTTATTTAAGGACTTCTTTCCACACATACAGATTTTTGTGAAAACGTTTTCAGTGTCTTTGTCTATTTTTCCCGTGGGTGTTTATTTGTGGATGTGTTTACATCATTTTGCCTGCACAACATTGCAATTGTTCAAACAATTGCATTGATCCACTGTAATCTGTATAGGTTGGCAGATTGGGTGCACACTGAGTTGCAATCAACTCAGCGTGCAATCATGCAGGTTAATTTAATCAATCAATTGTAAAAAATAAACAAATAAAATAGACAAATTCAATGGCAACTGAAGTATAACTGAAAAACAAATATATTGATCAGCATTTCTCACAATTTGTGTTCATATATTTTATAGGAGGCAATTACAAATAAAGAATGCATTGTACATTTGTTGAGTGATCTTCGCATTTATTGTTTGATGTATTTCTACAGCCAAGTTGGGTTTATGAGGGGCTGCTTCATCGTAAACATTGCTGAATGACTTTGAGTCATTTGAAAGTATCCTTATATTGACAGATCTGCCATCCTAGCAGTGGCAGATCAGAAAATAGTTACATAAATCCTTTTTGTAGGGTGCAATTGTCAAATAAAATCAAAAGAATATCTTTGTTTTAGTAAAGATAAGGTCTAAACACTGGCTTCAATTTGCTTTCTTGGGCAGTTGGTCAGGTGTGTCATTGCAATAATTAATTTGTTAAATTATTAAGTGCATTGTGTAGGAATGTCCAACAAGATATAAAGTACCACGCCTTTAGACAAATATCCAGTAGGGAAGGCCATCTTTGCTGTCTTTTAGCCTCAAGGTGGCAATACTATTTATCAAGCTGAAGTCGTGTTAGTTAATTGCTCAGCCTTGAGCCTTGAATCTCTATCTGTTTCTTTCTGTCTTTTATTCTCTCCCCTGCAGGCTAGCTGATGATAGGCTGAGACACCTGGTCAGAAGAATACATCACATCTGTCCTGAGGAGATTTGCACGTATATAATACTACTGTAGTACTTTATATGTGTGTATTGGTTTGTGCGCTGGGGAGCAGACCTGTGTTTGTGATTGGCCTGTGTGCCATTCGAAAAGTTTTTGTCCTTTTGTTCCCACGTGCGCGTGTGTCACACTAACCCCGGCACCGTAACCTCCAGCACAGCCTGTGCCAAGGACGGTCCGGAAACATCGAGCCTGTAAAACCTCACAAAAGTGTGAGGCGTAGCCCAACTTGCTGCCGCACAAATTTCCTTCACTGACACCCCCTGAAAAGGGCTCATTAAGTGGCCATGCCCCTTGTGGAGTGAGCTCTCAGACCCTGTGGGGCCTGTAAACCTTTACACTCATAGGCCAATGATATGGCCTCCACAATCCAGTGGGATAGCCTCTGGTGGGACAATGGCTTACCCTTGTGGAGAGTAGCCCAGGACACAAACAGCTGATCCGCTTTTCTGAACCCAGCCGTCCGACTCATACGTGTGCAGAGCCTGGACAGGGCATAACATGTGAAGTGTTTGCTCCTCTCCTGAGGAGGAAGGACGCGGGTGGAAAGCCAAGAGCTCCACTGAGGGACACCTGTAGGCTGACTCCACCACCTTAGGCACAAATGCTGGGTTGGGCCGCAAACAGGGTTTAGAGAGCCCTGGGGAAACTGCACACACATAGGCTGAGTCACTTACTCGCTTTGCAGTGGAGAGTAAGAGTAAAACTGTTTTAAGAGGGACAAACTTCATCCCTACCGCCTCCATAGTCTCAAACGGGTGATGAGAGAGGGCGTCCAACACGACCGACAAATCCCACAGAGGAACCAGAGAAACCAGGAGCTTGCGGCGTGTCCCTTTCATGAAACGACAAACTAAGGGATGTTGCCCTGCCGGTTTATCCCCGAAACCCACGTGGCAAGCTGAGACAGCAGCCAAGTACACCTTAATTGTGGAGAAAGCTTTCCCTTTATCCATCATGTACTGCAGGAAACACAGTAGGTCCACCACAGAACACTAAAAAGGGATGGTATCCCTATGTTCGCACCACTCCTCAAAAACCCGCCACTTTCTGCTGTAAAGAGTGCGGGTGGACGCGGCCCTTGCGCTCTGAATGGTGTCAATGACCCGTTCTGACAGGCCTGATGCATTCAGGTTCCACTTCTCATGGGCCAAGTCCAGAGCGCTACACGGTCTGGGTGAGGGTGGTAGATCTCCCTGCCTGCTTGGGAGAGAAGGTCTCTGCGTATGGTGAGAGGCCATGGCTCTCCCGCCAGGAGCTGTATTATCTCTGCTACCCAATGCTTGGATGACCACCGCGGTGCTATCAGGATTAGCAACAAGCCCTGACCTCTCACCCTCGCCAGGGTGGGGGAGATCAGACTGAGGGGGAGAAATGCATAGAGTAGCACGTTTGGCCACGGGTGGGCTAAAGCATCCACACCCAGTGGTGCATTTATGTCTGACAGAGAGAAGAACATTGGACACTGTGTGTTTTCCTGCGAGGCGAAGAGATCTACAGCTGCCTCACCGTATCTCTGCCAGATCTGTCCTACCACCTGTGGGTGGAGAGTCCACTCCCCGTACAGAGGGTTCTCCCGTGACAGGAGATCTGCACCCCTGTTTAGAACGCCTGGCACGTGTGTTGCTTGAAGAGACAGCAGTCTCCCGCTGCTCCACAAAATCACTGTGCGAGCTAACTTGTGCAACTGCAGTGAGCGAGTGCCGCCCTGGCGGTTGATGAAAAACATGTCGATCTTGGAAAAAGTGCAGAAAATGTTTCAGAGCCAGAAACAGCGCCATAAGGTCCAAGACATTTATGTGAGCCTGGGCTAATCTCCAGCTCCATGTGCCATTCACTGTTCTCCCTAACAGTGTCGCTCCCCATCCTGACAGGGTCCGTTGTCATGGTTACTCTGGATGACACCGTCCCTAGCGGGACACCCGATGCGAGAGCCGGCGTGTCTTTCCACGGGTGGAGGGCTGCTACTCACGGCAGAGTTATTTTCACCCTTCGGTTGAGGTGACTGTGTGGGCACAGGTGTAATGCTGCAACCCAACGCTGAAAATCCCTCATCATTAAAAACCCCAAATGTACCACAGACACTACTGACGCCATCAGGCCGAGCAGGCGTAGGCATAGTCTGAACGGCAAAGCGTTGCTCAGCCAGAAAAGGGAGAGACATTGCCCGAGAGACGTTAATCTCCCCTCCGATAGCGTGACGCGGTAGGAGAGTTTATTTTGAGACCCAAATATTCTGTACATTGCGTGGGTTCTACTCGGCTCTTTTCCCAGTTTATGTTGAACCCCAAATCCCTGAGATGAGTTATCACCGTAGTGAAATCTCTGACTGCCTGCTCCCGAGATTGGGAGCTCTTGGCAGTGCTTGGTGACACTGTGAACATGGTGAAAGTGCTTGGTGACACTGGAATACTTTCTGCCCCTGACTCTTCTCCTCTTGGATGAGGAGGGAGAGAAACTGAAACCCAGGGAGGCTCGCCGTAACGCGTTAGCCAGATGGTAAAAGAGTTACACAGCTAAGCAACCGACTACTAGCCAACAGAAAAGCAGTTCGCCTTGACGCGGACACTGCTTCAAACTGTGTAACCACAAGGTAAAATACTTCTTGCGAAGTACTTACTCAGCAAATCCAGACTGGGTCGGGAACTGCATTCGGCGACATAGTCCTTAACGGTCCGTCTGTGAACTGTTTAGCAGATAACCAACCAAGCTAGCCCAGAAGCGCTGAGGGAGCTTAGTATAGTTTTCTTCACGGGAAGAAAGTGAGAATGATTTGTAAGGAGCTGGTCGACAGTGATTATATGAGGGGGCGTGGCCCTAGCACAGTTCGACCTGTCTGTCACAGACAGACGTGGTGTCATTGGAGCTTCCATAGTTGGTCACACCATGGGCGATTCCCATAGTGTAACACCGAACGAAGTTAGAAAAAGAACCCAGTTCTGTACATATGCAAGACTTAGAAAGCTACTCTTTCAGCAAAGCCTTTGATCATAACCTGCTGCTTTCTTGATAGTGTGATCCTGAGTTCAGCTTGATTGTTTTACTTGAATACCACTCATTGCTGTGCCTTATGATATGCTGCAGTAGCTACATTTTTATTGCATGTGAACTTGTTTGAATTGATTATCAAAAATGTGTACATACACAGAAAATGATTGTACTCTGGTGTTAGTAATACATACATGGCAGTGATGGTATATTCCTTTCATTTGAGAGGCATTAGGAACAATTTCTGTGTCTGTGTCTTTCTATCAAACAGACACACTGACGCGCAAGCACAAATACAGTAAATATAGGGATGAGCGAGTACAGCATTATCTGTTTCTGTATCTGTATCTGTTAACCATATGAATTATCTGTATCTGTATCTGTACTCGGACTGGGCGGGGCCTAACCCGGAAGTGGGCGGGATTTAACCTGGAAGTGGGTCGGGTTGTCTTGAAATGGGCGGGGCTTTAACCGGTATGTTATTTTAAGCATGCAATTGATATGGGTTGATCAGAAATTGTTATATTTATTGCTGATTAGAAAACTATTTACATGACAGCATCAGCATTGAGCTTCAGATCAATGGTTTTGATCACGATAGCAAACAAACAACAAGTTTTGCAACAATGAATACAAATACATGCGGTTGCAATTATGAAGTAAAATGTAATGAACAAGAGTTTTCATACTCAACATAACTTTCTTTTTTTAACTTTTAATTTTTTTATGATCAGTGTGATTTTTTTTCTTTTTTTTTTTGGTTCTTTTTTCTTTTTTTTTTATTTCCACACCAGGTATATGTGTGTGTGTGTGTGTGTGTGTGTGTGTGTGTGTGTGAGTGTGTGTGAGTGAGTAAGAGAGAGACAGAGCGAGAGAGAGAGAGAGAAAGAGAGAGAGGGGGGCGGGGGGGACTGTGTTCTACGGATCAAATAGTCCGACGCTGTTTTTCAGATCTGTTTAGAGCCAGCTGACGGTTTAAAAAAGAAAAAAAATCTCCGACAGGCAGAGACGCAACGCGAGTCGCATTCTACCAAGCACCACGTCTGAACAAACCCGACGTTTACCAGAACTCTTCTGGTTAATAAGTAAGTACTACAAACCGAAGTAAAAAACAAACCTGAAGCTGAACGTTAAACGTTAACGGAAACGTTAACGGAAAAGACCCGCGAACCTGAGTGACTGAGGGAGAGACAGAGAGAGAGAGAGCTGTTCTGTGTGTGAGTGAGCAGAGCGGGACACAGCAACACAATAAATCTGTATGTGTGTAGGGGAGGGGCGCTGTGACGACTAGCCTATCACAGAACGCAGACACAGTCAGCTACCCAATGAGGATTTTTATTCAATCCGAGCACAGATATTGACTCGTATTACTCGTATAATACTCGTACTCGGCAAAAGTGCTTTATCTGTACCGGATACTCGTTTCAGCCGAGTATCCGGCTCAACTCTAAGTAAATATCACAGACTCTTCAGATTGAAGTCTACATGCCTCTCTTGTTCTATTTCACAGAGGCTTGTCCCTCTAAAAGCAGTTTTTAGTAGGGCTGTCAAACAATACAAATTTTTTAATCGCGATTAATCGCTTTATTTCTATAGTTAATCGCATGTTTTATCACATGATTAAAATTCTATTATTTTGCATTTCAGAACTGTTTTTAAGTACATATTAACAATGAAAAGCAATTCTTACCAGTGTATCTTGACTGGGAATCAAATGAATGCAAGGAAAGTTACTTCATGAACTTGACTTTAAGATTTGTATTTGTTTAATAGTTATTAACTGTAAACAAAAGAAAAATGTGTGAGCGCTGTAGTATTTTTTGGGGGTTTGGTTTCATCAACAGGTCGGCGAGTAGAAACTCTCCAAAACAGCGCTTTGCCTGAGCCCACTAGCATCAACCTGAGTCACGTTAATTAGCTCGTAGGTGGTAGCTCAAGCTTGACGTGCTTCGGTGATATTTTAATTCGGCTTTACACAATGTGCATGTATGTGGCTTTCAACTTATCTAATGAGCTGTCCAGGAGTTTTGTAAAATAAAAAGCGCCATTCAGAATTGTGTTTTCTGCTGTCTTTCTCCATCATGCCTGCAGCCTGCAGCAGCAGGATGTGTTACGAGGAAGTGTGGCAGCTTAATGATAAGTAAAGGTGCAGCAAAGGGTCAAAATAGTAGCCTGTTAGGCATGACACGAAGCCGAGTGAAGTGTAAAATAAATTAATAAATGGCGGCATGCGATTAATGCGATTAAAAAAAATTAACGCATTATGCTCGGCCCTTAATAGCATCGCAATTAACGCGTTAATGCTGACAGCCCTGGTTTTAGGCTTGAGCTCTATGGATCAAAACTGTGCAAATTTGAGGCGATGTGACCAGCCAATCAGAGCCCATTCAATCCTGTGGGAGCTGCCAGTGTAAAATGACAAAATCAAGCCATTCCTCATCCACATTACTTCAGTAACAGCAGATGACAATATAACAAAAAATGGGTTTGTCTGATGGTAACTGTTCTTTAACATGCCACAGTGCTTAGCAATCTGGCATCGTAGGACTGGCCACATTGTACTTGTTGGCAGCCATGGGAGTTTTTCCAGCAATCTCCTTAAATTGCAGTGTGCATGCCACTGCATCAGACCCGCCACTTACTCCTCTGGAATGTGATGGCAGATGGTCCCATTAAAATTCCTGCGTCACTGTGACAACCTTGTAACATCACCAAACAAGCATTTATACAGACTGTCTTACTACTTTGGTCATCCCATAAACCAATAACAGGAGTAGGAATTAGCAGTCTCTCCTGGCTGGTTAAGGTTAGTGTGTGTGTGTGTGTGTGTGTGTGTGTGTGTGTGTGTGTGTGTGTGTGTTTGACTTATGTCAAAAAATATCATTCTCTTATTGTTCATTTTATATTATGAACTTTTGATAACTTGTGTATGCATGAAAATGATTGTTCAGTGATTACATCATGACATTCTCATGCATGAATGCATAGACATGTTTAATTACATACTGCAGGGAAGTGAGGACAATACTGTATATGTATTTTAAAAGAGCTGGAATGTGCAGCTGGAAACTTAAAAATGTATTATGTTCCACTAAAGCTGTGAGACAGGTCACAATAACATGCCTCGCAGAGTTTACTTTATAACGTTCAATTTCACTATGAAAGGTCAGGGCAAATACTTTCACAAAGCATCGCTAATTGATGTGAACAGAAAAGGGAGTGCATTAGAAACACTAAACCGGATGGAAATTGTGTGTGAGTAACACAGTGTGTGTGTGTGTGTGTGTGTGTGTGTGTGTGTCAGTGGGAGTAGAAGGGGTTATTTCTGGGTGAGTGCACATGTGTGCAACTCTGTGAGCGGCAAAGTGTGTGTCCATGTGTGCGTCTATGCCTATGTGTTTGCGCTTCAGTGTGTGTAATTGGCCTGACGTGGTTTGTGTATTTCAGCCCTGGGGAGGTAACTTATTGGACTGACCTCTATAGTATGACAACAGTAGAGTCGGAGGCAATCTGAAGGCCCAAACATCAGCAGCCAACAGCAACCAAAACACATTAAAGATTAAAGTAGTCACTCAGAACAAAGCCACTGGTGTGTGGTTTGTTAAAAGTGGACTTTATGTGTTTCGTTGGTTCGATTGGGGCTGGTGTGGTCGCTGTAAGTGTTTGTGTATTTCATAAGTCACTGTTTGTTATTTGTAAGTGCTGTGGAATCCATGGTGGCCACTTTAAAAGCCAATTATGAAAATACTGGTGCGTGTGAGTTTGCTTGTGCGTGTGAGTTTGCTTGTGCTAGTTCGTGTGTATATTGTTAAACTTGCTCAGTAATATTCAGTGATTTAAGCAGTGTAATACTGTATGCTTCCATGGTTTGTTCTTTTCTTGGTCACTGAAATTTTTTTAATGATAAAAGGTTTATATATTAAACCAGCAGGCATACATCACTGATCATCACATGACTGACGAGAGCTGGTTTTTGTGTGTGTGTGTGTGTGTGTGTGTGTGTGATGATTTTGGCGGGGCTAAAGGCAGACAACAACTGGTTAACTTAGAATCTGTCCCCTTGTAAGCAACATGTTAAGAGGAAAGGTGACTGAAAACAACCTTGTTGTCTCCCTTGTTAAAATGGATATGAGCTGGACAAGTGATTTTTTTTGTTTGGTTATTTCTTGGTTGTGAACTGAATAGTTTTGGCGCATCTGTTCAGATTATTTTGTTCTTTTTTTGTCCAAAGGGGTTGATTTGTTTAAGCCAACTCAGTTAAACATAGACAATAACAGATGCAAATTGAATTTCTATGATCTATGAAACATGTATAAAAATTAAGAGGGGTGTGTGTTGTTGGCTATAATGTGTGAGTGCATATCTAAGTTTCTGTAGAGTAGTTGCATGGTGTGAGAAAAGGTTAAGTCTCCATGTGAGAAAGAAGACAAAGTCAAAATTGAAGAGGAAGTAATACACAAAGGGACAAAATGTGGTGTGAGTGAGCGTGAAGAGCAGGAGGAAAACACTGGAGTCAGAATGTCAAAGAGACTGCAAGGGTAATTAATAAAGCGATAAAGGAATGAAACTGGACATATTAACTGTGACTGCTGATATGAGAAGGATATGGAAGAATACTGAATGCGGCTAAATTAAAGATAATTCACTTACCCATAGAAGAAGCTCAACTCCCTTTTATGATTGACTTTACATATAACAACAGGGCATCTTGTGACATTTCAGCCCTTTCTAAAACTAATGTTCCCCTACAACTAAACTGCATTCTCAACTTTCGTTTGTTTCGTATGTTGTCCTGGACTATGTTTGTTTTTGACATATCACAAATATGTTTCAAATCAAATTCTGCATTCAAAGTCTGCGTAGTGAGTAGTTTGGGGTGGATGGATGGGTCAAACATACACAGGACTTTCACCCAGGAGAGCGCTGTTGGTGTCCCGTGGGAAACCAAAAGTCATCTAACTTAAGTAACGTACTTAACTTTTTTTTTTTTTTTTTTGTGAGGCATTTTAGGCCTTTATTTGTATAGGACAGCTTATATTTGAAAAGGGAGAGAGAGAGGGGGAATGACATGCAGCAAAGGGCCACAGGTCGGAGTCGAAACTGCGACCGCTGCGTCGAGGAGTATACCTCTATATATGGGCGCCCGCTCTACCAGGTGAGCTAACCAGGCGCCCAGTAACGTACTTAACTTACGCAAAGTTAACCACGTGTTTAAAACTGCAACCGTTTCACAACATGAGCCTGTCGCTGGTATGAGGCATGTAATCATTACATACGTTTCCCCCAAAAAGTAATTGAGAAGACAGAGAGTTTGACATGTACATGTACAAGATAAAGATAGCACTACAAGTTGATATTTATTTATTTATTAAATCTATATTTTGGACATCACACACACACACACACACACACACACACACACACACACACACACACACACACACACACACACACAGCACATGGTTATTGATCTTGTAGTTTGTCCGAGTTGTGATGGGTTATGAGGGATGTGGATGGTGTACTGATCTGGCGGGCCACTTGTAATCTATCACCTCAATATCGTCACACAAATACTCTGTTTCCATTCTTCTAAAGCAAGCACACATAAACACACACACACACACACACACACACACACACACACACACACACACACACACACAGTAATTTACTCACATAATAATGCAAACTCACTGTAGTCAACACACCACATGCTCTCGTAAACTGACACAATCACATTTAACTCCTGAAAGCAACAATAAACACATCCAACACAAATTTCACTGTCAGTCACAAGGTTATTAGGGACTGTTTGTTATTTATTTCAGGGGCCACCGGAGGAGTTTTGGGATCTTCAGTCAAAAAAGACCTGACCCTCCCTTCTAGACCTGTTTGAGTCGTGATTCACACGGATCTTTAACCCAAGTCTTTAAATTGACTCACGAATCGCGAGTCTCTAGTATCATTAACCCGGTTCAGTTGAGTCCTACTAAAATTCAATCTAAAATGATAACAGCGCCACACACAAACCTCTTGCAACATTAGCTTCTACTATGCTAGCCATCTTAGCTGCAAAAAGCTTTATAACTTACAATTTCGTAGACAACAGCAACTCCACAAGTCAACTCAAGCGCCTGAGTGAGCAGAGAGACAGTCCCGACCCGCAGACTCAGAGCCGGAAGCTCGCAGACCATGGGATTCACTCGAGAACTCACGAGTCAACTAGGGCTCGTGAGTTGTCGGTGATTCATGAGTTGTTGGTGATTCATGAGTTGTCGGTGATTCATGAGTTGTCGGTGATTCATGAGTTCTCGCACGAATCAGCCGGCTATATGAGTGGATCTGATTCAGACGAGCGAGTGAAGTCTCTCCTTGAGCGCAGAGTAAAGCAAATCCACAACAAAAGCCATTCTTTCACTTCTGAAATGACATACAATGTTCTGCACGTAGCCTAGCTAGGCGTACTGTAGGTTTGGTGTATAAATGTAGTATGTTAAATGCAATTAGGGCGAGCAGACAGTCCGTAAGCTCATCTTGCCAACAACTCATGTTTTGTTTTTGTCTTCAAAAAACTTTATTATTCAAGTACAGATACACATACACATTGAAAACATTAAATGCATACATACATACATACAGTACATGAAAAAGGGGCGCATGGAATTTACATTAAAGAGGTTGTAAGTCATTGTGAATGTTCAGAGTCCGGATGGCTTTCTTATTTGTCAGTCCTATTCAAAACATAATTTCATGTCATTTTTAAATGAATATTCGGTTTTCTTTCAGACCATTTACATTTATGGATATAACGTTTTCCAAATAAAATTAAAAGATTCTAAATTAAAACATGGCATTTTATCCAAATCAAAAGCTCGCCTTGGATGTAGCATACAATACTGACTCAAGTGACTCGCACAACCCAGATCAGTTTAGTGAGTGACTCAGAATAACCCAAATCCTTAAAAAGGAATCGAGTTTGCCAGGCCTACTCCCTTCACCGGCAATACATTTTGGATGACCCTCCAAAATGATATGGAAAAAAGGGATGACCCTCCCCATTAACATATTAACGCCTTCTGTACTGGTTTGCACTTGGCAAAGACATACAGATAGCCATTGTTTTTTTTACAGCCATGACATACATGACTTAACCTCTGCATTCTCATCTTACGCATCACACTCCTCTGTTATGGTGTGGTGGCCATTTCAACACAATAAGCATGGAAACTAAATGCACACTTCCTGCATTACTGCATTACTTCAAATACTAAGTTACTAATCTAGTAAACTAGTATTCATATGAAATAAAACAATAAAACATTGAGACCATTCAACAAAACACACTGGGTAATAGCAAATTCAACACTGGTTGCTATGGACTCGTCACTAGGCTTCCTCAGTCATTGTATATTTTAGCATATAGGTAAAGCTGCCAAAGCTGAACATTATCCAAAACTCCATTTCTCAGACGAGCGTCAATTTGGGAGCTTGCATGCTACCACTCCTTCCTTCTCAAATGCCTTGAAAAGGCTGTCGTTTATATATATATATATATATATAATAATCTATAAAAAATATATAAAAAATATCACCGGGACCGAAACAAGCTTTGACTTTTCAAAATAAAAGCTTGCGTTGATCCGTTATGTTTTCGTACAGTGTTTTGGATGTTTTTGAACTAAACAGTATGGCAATCATGCTAATGAATAAAATTATTTTTTCAGCAGATGTCTTAGTTACAACACGATGGAGCTAGCAAAGCAGTTTTGTGTTTATATGTGTGAGCAGGATTTATTCAGTTTGGGAAATCCCACGGTCTCTAAAGCTACAGCTCAAATTGTCTGGCTGACTAAATAGGGAGGAACCCATTTACTAGTGATAGGGGCCGAGACTGAGAGAGCTACATGGAGCAACATGGATAAATATGCACCAAACAAGCCACTTTGAAATGTTGCTGTTCTCACAAATACAAAAGTTGGGTGACCCTCCCCCCTAGACTAAAGAAAATTGGATGACCCTCCCCTCAACAAAGAATAAAAAGACATGACCCTCCCCTATTTTCCTCCGGTGGTCCATTCCATAAATACCGAACGGTCCCTTATGTCAACTTGTCCTCTACAGACCAGCTTTTATTTTGAAAAGGGGGCCGCCTACTTCAAGACAAATCTCTGCAGATAGAAACTTTTGTACATATAAATCTCCAAAACTTTGCCAACACCTCTCACTCACTCCTCTCCTTCCTCTAACCTCCCATCTTCCCTTTCGACTGTATTAAGGTATAAGTGATGCCAAAATCATACTAATGGGGTTTTGTATGGGAGAAGGGAGAAAGGAGAAGAGACAGGTTATAGATAGATATAGGGTTAGGTTGGAGGCAAAAGAGGATAAGAATGAATGCATCGAGATGACTAAAGGGATACAGGGAGTTGAAAGTGGGGCCGAGCAGGAATGAATCAGAGAGGTAGTTGTCACCTTTAGCAACCAGAGGCACACTGATCGATACAAAGAATATTTCTGCAAGTCCATTCATCTATCTGCTATATTTATCTTCATTTGTTTCCGTGACCTCTCCCTCCAGTTCCTGTCTGCTGTGTAACCTCTTAGTTTATTTACTGACTACCTCTTCTTCTCTTGTGTGAGGATGTGTGCTACAGCTATAGGTTTGCGAAAGTTAATAAAAGGTTTAGGATGAATTCCATTTCATGAAAAAAGAATGTAATAATTGCAAGTTATTGTAGAATAAACTAGTATCAGATCAGATTTAAGAGACAAACTGAAACTTCATTACTGCCAGAGAGAAAATTGAAGGGGAGGTTGCATCCCATTCATTTGGATTAAATGTGCTTCTTCATTGTTTTTACTTTAACTTTCACACAGGATGTCTATTGTAAACAAATCATGCATTAGCAGTGCAAATGCTCTCATCAATGACATAAAAAAAAAAAAAATAAGAAAATCAGTTTTGTTAGTTTATATGAGCTGGTTTTGTCTGAAAAGTATTGCACCATATTGACTGTTTACGCTTGGCTGCTGTTTGGCTTCATGGCTTCCTGTACTGTCCCTGTTGGGACTTTAGACAGGTGTGTACGTGCATGCGTTTGTCATTCATTGTGAGTGTAAGAGAGGGAGAGAAAGAGACGGAGAGAAACCAACTCAGAGAATTGATTTTTCTATGAATGTTGGGGATTGATTTGCGTGTCTGTGTTTAAATACCTTTGTGTGGAAAGAATCTGCAAATCCATATCAGAGACTCAGATATTCCATACTTAAAGGGGCGCTATGCAGTTTTGGCAATTTCTTCGCTGTTTTCTCGCTTTTTGCTTGCAGGTTTCTATATTGAGCTCCCCCTACAGCTTCGGAATAGATGTTTGGCAACACTGTTGTAAAAACTCGTTGGCGACTCTCCCCCCTCCCATCTTCTCCCTCTGGTCATGTGCATTTGTTTTCAAATAAGCTGGCAAACGCACATGCCATGTCCACTGAGGTAGACAGCTAGTAAGCTAGCTAGTAAGCCCGTAACAGACAGTGATCATAATAAAAACCTTTACAGACAATAGCAAACATCCTGATGTCACAATAACAAGAAATACAAAGATTAAACAGAGTTCATCCCAAAGACACTTACAAGTGCAACAGCAAGAACGCCAGGTCAGTATCGGATTTGCAGGCTTTTGTTTGTCTCAGTTCTCGCCATTCTGAAAACACAGGTCCGATGTTTACTCGTGTCTGACTCCTCGCTCGGTCAGTCTGCTGTTTCCTCTTTCTCTGTTCCTTCCACAATGCTTTCCTAGCTTTCTGCTTCTTTTTGGCCGGCTCAGCCATGACAATAGTGTGAAAAACTCCATCCCTATCTTGTTCTTATAGCTAGCCGGTTCCTGTATGTGTGCAGTGCCGTAAAGCAATTTGTTACATTGCGAGACCTGATATCACGCAATACTTCCTGACGCTGAGGCCTGCCGGCCCAAAGTTAATAACTGCTGGATGTGTGGTCATGTGTTTCAGGTGCACCTGTGTGTTTGGATGGAGGAGTGTGGGCTTGAGTGTCATGAGTAGACTCATTCTCTGTCATGCTTCCCTCTGTGTCTCTTTCTCTCTCTCGCTCTCTCTCAGTCCCACATTGCGTGATTCCTGCTCACACACACACATGCAAAGGTATGCAAAACAACTGAACACACACAAAGTCTCCAGAGCTCTATGCCAACCGCCCGTTGGCAACTGCTCTTGTTTACGCTGGAGATGAATGACACAGATCACTGCTCAACTTGCCTAAATAGTTCCCCAAACACCCAGACAGGTGGTGTGTATGTGTATGTAGTTGTGTGTGTGTAAGTTCGGAGAATGTGTGCATAGGTGTGCGTATGTCGGTAGGGGGTTGGTTGAAGAGAATGTGTGGTCTCATGTATGTTTCCAAGATCTAGTAGCAGGTGGCACAATTAAATTGTTTGGTTTTTGCTCCCGTCCCTCTCTCATTTCCTCTCTCTTTTCCTCTCCTCTTTCTTACCTTCTCTGCTCCTTCTTTTCCTCTCTCTGAAAAAGTAATTTTTTTTAGCAATTCTAAACCCTAACCCAATTCTTAATTTGACAACAAAACTGATGTATGCCATACCTAGTAAATTTCTGAAGAAACATGTTACAGATTCATTGTAAAAATGAAAATGTGGCCTAAATTCACTTTAATTGCAAGTGGTCAGTTAAAATTCCAAAGGTACTGGTACACAGAAGACGCTACTGCTCATTCAGTGTCTGGAGAAGAAACCAGTACATTTTTATTTCCTCAAGCATACAGCAAATTGACTAAAGAGGCAAGTAAATGTGGAAAAATAAATGGGCACTCTTTCCCTGTTGCTAAATGTAATGTGTTGGAAAACGTAGCCGAGAGAATCAACACAACCGGAAAACAAGATGTATGGAGGATCTGAAAAAAAGATAGTGAGAAGTGAGAGGAAAGCGAAAGCTGCATTTACGAACAGATCAATATGGTTGACTGGGCAAGGACCGCCAGAGACTCAACCCCAATAAAGGGAAAAGTTAAAGTATAATTTTCTGAGTCACAGCTAATACATCTGCTAGGAATCAATACACAATGCTTCCCACCTGTTGACCCTGTTATGGAGCTGTTTTGATTCAATGTTGTGAACTGCATCATATTTTAAGGTGTTTCTAATAGTTTTGCTTCTCATAAATCTAAATGAAGTGGACAAATATTGGGAACACCTTTCATATTATACAATCCCACCCAATGTACTGCCTTAAAAATGACCATAGAGTTGAATCAAAATCTCCTTGACAGAAAGATGAATATTGTAGGCTTCATTATGGTAGGTTTAGTGCAAAGCTGCTGCATTTGATTGCATCAGATTGTAAATGTATACCAATTAAAGTGCCCATATTATGAAAAAATCCCTTTTTCTGGGATTTGGGGTGTTATTTTGTGTCTCTGGTGCTTCCACATGCATACAAACTTTCAGTCTCCGGGTGAGCTGGTCAAAATCTGCACGGCTTTCTACGTAACTAGCCAAGACGAGGGGCCTAGGGGGCTAACCATTAGCATTCTAGAATGCTAATGGTTAGCCCGTTCTCAATGTGGCACGTTCTCAATGGCAAAACACTGCTACAACACACACATTCACCCTAATCTACAAAATAAATTGTATAGAACTACTTACATGTCCCTGTTCTTCAGGTATTCCACACAAAGTTGGAACTGCGCCCTCATTTAGAAGAAGTCTCCCGGCTAATCCTGCCTTGTACAGGCCGAAGTTGCAGAAACACCTAGCTAGCTCATGTAATCCTTACCTAGCTACTGCGCATGTGCGACTGACAACAAAGATCTTACAGAAGTTGAGAGGTCTCACTCTGTAGCTAAAACAGAGACCTGACACAGGGTGAAAAGATGATCTGCAGCAATGTGCAGTACAACAAAAATATGGTGTTTTTTGAAAATTAAACCATGTAAACCTATTCTGATACAATCTCAAATTACAATTATGAACCTGAAAATGAGTATAATATGGCCACTTTAACTGGTAACCCAGTACAACCACTAAACTTTTAGATTGTACATATGTAGCTGAAAGGAAGCCAGTGCAGAGACACCAGGGTAAGATAAATAGCATCCCCTTTTTAATCTACTTAAAAACCTTGCAATAGAACAATGATGACAAATTATTATGTGGTTAAAGAGGACTTAAAAGTTAAGACAATTTTTCAAGATTAGATGAGAGAAATGTTTGACTGCTTCCATTTGTTCTGGGATGAACCAAGGGTAATGTGGGCCCATTTCTTTTTAATGATTTAAAACAAGTTTTTAAAGCATTGTTTTGAGCAGGCGCATTTGTTGGGGATGCAGATATCCCTATACTGTCCTCCCCACTGCATGCTGAAATCAACAAGTAGTCCAAGGGCAGATGTTTACAAGTTTGGGTAGCCCAAGAAGGGTGTGGCATTATTTTATTTTTTTATTTGCCTTTATTTATTCAGGGAAGTTTCACTGAGAGGAAGCCTCTCTTTTGCAGCAATGGCCTGATCACATTCACTCAGTTACAAACATTCACACCTGGAAGCTGCCCAGTACAACCACAGTCCAATCTGCTGGCCACTTTCCCCACCTGGATTTATCTTGTTGGTCCGTGGACTGAACCAACGACCTACTGGTCACAAGCTTGCTTCTCTAAGGTTTGGGCCACCACTAATTTATTTGCTATTTTTCTATGAAAGGATTATATATCACATGACTAAGCAATATTTTTTTATGACTTTCTAGCACCGCTTCGAGCACCACTTTGCTCTTCGTTAAATAGTTGCCAGATGACTTGATGGACAGATGCAACAACATACACACCCACACATAAGACACATGATTCTGTTAGACAACTTAGATGCACTTGACTAAATGTCTACTCTCAGCAAACACAAGCCCAAATAAATCAACAAAAGAAATTGTACTTCAAAACACTTATACTCCATCGATTGGCATGTGAAACACACTAGGAAGGAATCAATAGGAATCAATGGACATCTAGCCTTTGTTTGTAATTGTTTGACTCAAAACCCTGGGGACCAAAGTTACTTGTTGACATACTTTTCTGTCTTTTATGCATTCTAAAGTTTTTGTCTAAGAATTTAATATGATAAATTCCTTGTTGTAAAGGTGTATTTTATGGTTATTTAGGTTAAAACGTGTTATTTACCTCTTCCAGGGAGCTATATTAAGTAAGCCTTAAAAAAACCTGGTTCACAAATCAAATCCTGAGTAACATCAATTTAAGAACGGGACATTATTGCTGAAATAAGATTTTTTGTGTGTGTTATCCTCAATCCACATCTGTGTAACCACCCTTTTAGCAGCAGCACACAACCCCCCTGATACATTGCCAACATTACACAACTGTCCCAAAAGCTACCTTAATAGACTGCATTTAGAGCACATCCTTGGGGTAATCATGTTTATGTGCATGTCTGTGTATATGCAGGTGTGTGTGTGTGTGTGTGTGTGTGTGTGTGTGTGTGTGTGTGTGAGAGAGAGTGAATATCATTACTGAACAATATTTGTGTGTGCGAACCTGGAAGGAGCAGAAAGCAGGTTGTGTTTCTGGCTGTCAGTCCTTGTTATTCTGCATCTTTTCTATCCATGAAATATTCACACCAATTACAATGAGACCTCATCAACTATTAACAGCAAACCTGTGCACACCTCAGAGTAGGCTACTGAGACTTCTGATGTTAAATTAATAAGTGAAGGAATACTGGATCATCTTTTTCAGACCATCAATAATGCAGTAATTTACATTTTGTATTAAACAATGCAGGGCTGATGTAGAATAAAGTTTGAATAACGATTTCCATTCGAAATATGTCAAGAAAGTGCCCTTTAGGTAGTAGACGGTAGTCTTTTTGCCTTGTTTCTTATGAATAATTCTGAGACAACCAGACTCCCTGCTGCTCAAGTGTGTTTCAAAGCTGTATGCTGTTGAATATCTTATTTGGGGTTGCAGTAATAAATTCAGGACTATTTCTGTCATTACCTTCTTCAACTATAGGGCCTGGAATTCAAGCAACGGTAACTGCAAGCATCCTCCCTACTTGAGTGTCCTCGAGCAAGACTCTATTAACTGCTGAGAGGCTGTTCTAAAACTAATGCTATTGGTTGATGCTTCACCACGTCACTGCAATGCTGAAAAAAGTTAAAGACAGCTTAACTTTGATTTGTAGTGTGTCACGCCCATCGCACAGCTACAAGCAGGGTTCAAAATTAACTTTTTCGTCCACCAGCCAAATGGCTAGTGAATGTTCAAATTTTACCAGCCACTTTAATAGATTACCATTGTTTTTTTGGCTGGTGAGTGAAGCAAATCTACCAGCCACTTGCATATTTTACCAGCATTTGGCTGGTAAATGGTGCTAATTTTGAACCCTGGCTACAAGTGTTGGGCATCAGTTTGTAGCTTCAAGTCACCGGCTTCAACTGAAAAATGACTTGTAGCCTGGTCCGTTGTTGCTCGTAGTGTGAACACAGCATTAATCTTACATTTGACCTCTGTCTGGGATCAGTCAGTGTATTAACCCTGTGATAGTGTGGAAACTTGTCCAGGGTGTACCTCACCTCTCACATGCTGGGATAGGTTCCTGCCTTCCACAACCATGATTAAGATGCATACGTATAGTGTGTTTTTGGATAAAATATAACATAAGTAAGTTGAAATACAACAAAGAGACCAATGAGAAGGAACATGTGCCAGTATTGCAATAAACAGAGAAAAACAGACAACGGCAATGACTCATTTTGGTTGGCTAACACCATTTTCAGCTACTTACAATACTTTCTGAGTTTGGTGCTCTTTCCAAAGGGTCAGGAAGTTATTATGCTCCTTCTGGCAAAATTATACAAATTATTCCACAACTACAGCAGTGGTGTCTATTTAAGCTGCGATGAAAACCAGGCTGTGGGCAGAAAAAGACTGATAAGGACTTAAAAAAAGAGGGAAACCACATAGTGCAACAGACAGACAGGCGGAGGGAAGGGGGTAAAGCAAGTGATAGACCAAGAAAGAAAAAAGAACAAAGTTAGAGGGAAGAGGTAGAAAGAAAGGGGTAAGGAAGTGTGTGACAGACAAGACTGGCACTATTACAAGGAGAGAGAGCAGTGTAATACCCCTTTTTTCACCAAAATTAGCGCATATATGCAGGGTTTTTTAAATGCAGAAAACCCGCTTAAAATAGGCGATTGACTCCTTTCCCATTGCCATTAGACAACGTTTGTTTTTTTCTGATGTGTCATGTTCGGCGTCACGAATGCACTGGAAAACATGGTTAGTAAACAGTAGAATGCAGCATGGAGGCCAGTGAAAATGTTAGGCTGGTTACTTATTTTTCATATCTGTTAATTATTCAGTCTTTTCGCCGGGAAAAGTTTTGCGCTTTCACCCGGGTGTCCAGTGGCGACTGGTCATTAGGGGCAGGCAGGGCACAGCCCCACCTCTTGTCAACAGAAAGAAATGCAAACAAATGTTATGTTACTTTTAATTAATTCAAGATAATTATCATCTATAATTTATTGTCTTCTATGAATATAACATCTTCCTAAATTGCATAACTTTTGTGGTAGGATTTTATTTCACATTCTGCCCCTGCCTTGCTGCTTCAGACTGCGTTCTCCCATGTTCGCAGTAGACTACGGCAGCCTGAATGTGTCAGAGTGGGGCTAGCCCCTCTCACATAATGCAATGTGCATTGTACGTGGGAAATTATTACTACGCATGCTTAGAGTGTTAGTGTGTTTAATGTAGATCACACGAATTTGATGGCCAGTGGGGCTGACGGCCCGTAGCCCCACCACAGCGTCATTTCATATCTCAGATATAATTGGCTGTCTGGCGGGGCGCCAACAGTCGGCAAGAAGAGCGAAGAGGGGAGATTGTGTTATCGTTATCTCTCTAACTTGAAAAATTATCAAAGTGGATTTCATACTCGAGCACAGGTTTGAACCCTTTGGAGGAGAAACTGGAATTAAAATGCCTTGGTGCCCACCAGCCTCGTGATATTGTCATCACTTAAACTGCTGGTAAAAGTAACCGTGGTTTAACGTGGAGTGGTTAGCTTACAAAATAAGTCAAGTTTGCTCAGAGGAAGAACCGACACGTCACCTTTCTCTTAGAGAGCCCTCATTCTTGGTGAGTTAAAACACATTTTATCATCCTGCCTTTGTGGTGCTGGTCCGTATGTTGATCATGTTGTGTTGGATCGATTGATATTACGTTAGATGGTGACGAGTGTGTACATATTTGGTTGTTGTCATAGAATGAATCTGTATGCATCGCCACATGACGTCAACTTTTTCTGGCTAAACTCTAACATTACTACCATGGCCCCTAAAAGTACCATCATCTGGCGGTGCCTGTAGCCGGGCTTGCAGTCATCTATTGACGGCTAAACAACTGCCGCTGGTAGCAGCATTGCACTGTGTTCACGTTACAACGCTGTCTGTTTTGTGGAGCCATGCGGTTTGTTGACATGTTAACAGAGTGAGATACAGAGTATTCTAGTTTTACTGGTATGTAGCCCAACTTTTGAAATTGTGCCCCACCAATCTTTTAGATATTAAAACGTCACTGCGGGTGTCATGTTTCCATCAACGCTGATCGGAGCTGGAGTCAATAAATTCAATTCAATTCAATTCAATTCAATTTTATTTATAGTATCAAATCATAACAAGAGTTATCTCGAGACACTTTACAGATAGAGTAGGTCTAGACCACACTCTATAATTTACAAAGCCCCAACAATTCCAATAGTTCCCCCAAGAGCAAGCATTAGCAGTGGCTATTGCGACAGTGGCGAGGAAAAACTCCCTTTTAGGAAGAAACCTCGGCAGACCCAGACTCTTGGTGGGCGGTGTCTGACGGTTGGGGTTATGACGGTACGGGATGTAGCGTGGCACAGCAGAGCATGGGTGGACGCGGTGGACGCAGCAGGACGTAGCCGGACATTGCAGGGAATCGCAGAGCGTAGCAGGGTGTAGCAGGTCCATAGCCACAGCTGCACCCAAGACCCAGGTCTTGGTGTCACCCTAATCCGAGGCAATGTTCTGGGCGAAGAAGAAACATAAGGACTCCGGGGAGTAAACTCCCCAGAGCTAGGTTAGTAACAAGCACTTCTGGGACAGGATGTGCATAAAAGGAAACAAAAGAAAATAGCGTGTCATAGAAGGAACTTCCTCGGCAGTCTAGAATTATAATAGCATAAGTAGGAGAGGCACTATATTATTGATTATACGATAGGTAAATCTGATGACTGTAAAGAGAAGCAGAGAAAAGCGGTGGTGCTGTGTCTGCAGCTATACACCCTGGCCCGCCGGTCTAGGCGTTCACTGCAACTCCTCACTCCCTAACTATAAGCTTTATCAAAGAGGAGAGTTTTCAGTTTAGTCTTAAATGTAGCGACGGTGTCTGCCCCCCGAACCCAGATTGGGAGCTGGTTCCACAGGCGAGGAGCCTGATAGCTGAAGGCTCTGCCTCCCATTCTACTTTTAGAGACTCTAGGAACCACAAGTAACTGCATTCTGTGAGCGTAGTGCTCTAGTGGGACAATAAGGTACTAAGAGGTCCTCAAGATATGAAGGAGCTTGACCATTTAGAGCTTTGTAGGTCAGAAGAAGGATTTTAAATTCAATCCTGGATTTTACAGGAAGCCAATGGAGAGAAGCTAATACAGGAGAAATATGATCTCTTTTCTTAGTTCTTGTCAGAACACGTGCTGCAGCATTCTGGATCAGCTGGAGAGTCCTAAGGGACTTATTTGAGCATCCTGATAATAAGGAATTACAGTAGTCCAGCCTGGAAGTAACGAATGCATGGACTAGTTTTTCAGCATCGTTTTGAGATAGGATGTTCCTAATTTTAGCAATGTTACGAAGGTGAAAAAAGGCTGTTCTAGAGGTTTGTTTTAGATGGGCGTTAAAGGATAAATCCTGATCAAAAATAACTCCTAGATTTCTGACAGTAGGACAGGAGGCCAGGGCAATGCCATCCAGAGTAATTATATCTTCAGCTAATGAGGTTCGTAGGTGTTTCGGGCCCAGCACAATAACTTCGGTTTTGTTTGAGTTTAACATCAGGAAATTGTAGGCCATCCATGATTTTATATCTTTAATGCAAGCTTGAAGTTTAGCTAACTGGCTGGTTTCGTCTGGCTTGATTGACAGATATAATTGGGTGTCATCCGCATAACAGTGAAAGTTAATTGAGTGTTTCTTAATAATATTGCCTAGAGGAAGCATATATAAGGAGAATGGAATTGGTCCAAGCACTGACCCTTGAGGAACGCCATGGTTAATTTTAGCGTAATTGGAGGGTTTATTGTTAACATTAACAAATTGCGATCGATCAGAGAAGTAGGACTTAAACCAGTTTAGTGCGATTCCTTTAATGCCAACTAAATGTTCCAGTCTCTGTAAGAGGATGGTATGGTCAATAGTATCGAATGCAGCACTAAGATCTAATAAGACAAGTACGGAGACAAGTCCTTTGTCTGAAGCAATTAGAAGGTCGTTTGTAATTTTCACCAGTGCCGTCTCTGTGCTATGATGCTTTCTAAATCCTGACTGAAAGTCCTCAAATAAGCTATTGCTATGTAGAAAATCACATAACTGATTAGCGACTACTTTCTCAAGGATCTTGGAGAGAAAGGGAAGGTTAGATATAGGTCTATAGTTGGCTAAGACCTCAGGATCGAGGGTGGGTTTTTTCAGTAGAGGTTTTATCACAGCTACTTTAAATGACTGCAGTACATAACCTGTCAATAAAGACATATTTATCATATCTAGCAATGAAGTGTTAACCACGGGTAACGCTTCTTTAAGTAGCGTCGTTGGGATGGGGTCCAAGAGACAGGTAGATGGCTTTGCTGAAGAAACCTTTAGCATTAATTGTTGAGGGTTTATAGGATAAAAGCAATCTAAGTATATGTCAGGTCTAGTCGTTCTTTCTAGCAGTCTGTCAGTTAAAGATGACCCATTAGAGGTTGGGGGCAAGAGGTGATGAATAGTATCTCTAATTGTTATAATTTTATCTTTAAAGAAACTCATGAAGTCATCACTACTCAGAGCTATAGGGATAGATGGCTCAATAGAGCTGTGGCTATCTGTCAGCCTGGCTACAGTGCTGAAAAGAAACCTTGGGTTGTTCTTATTTTCTTCTATTAGTGATGAATAATAGTCTGATCTGGCCTTTCTTAGGGTCTTCCTATAGGTTTTCAGACTGTCTTGCCAGTCTAAACGAGATTCTTCCAGTTTGGTGGAACGCCATTTACTTTCAAGTTTGCGCGAGATTTTTTACGAGATAATTTACGAGTTTGGGAGTTATAGCAAGGTGCTAGTTTCCTTTGCTTCATCGTCTTCTTTTTAAGGGGAGCAACAGAGTCTAAAGTAGTCCGTAGGCAGGCCGTAGCACCGTCTACGAAATTATCAATTTGAGAGGGACTAAAGTTTACATAAACATCCTCTGTTATATTACGGCACGGTAATGAGTTTAGTGCTGTTGGAATAACTTCCTTAAATTTAGCTATAGCACTGTCAGATAGGCTTCTAGTGTAGAAGCTTTTATCTAATTTCGTATAGTCGGGTAGTAAGAATTCGAAAGTTATTAAGAAGTGGTCTGATAATAAAGGATTTTGCGGGAATACTATTACGTCTTCAATTTTGATGCCATATGCCAGCACAAGGTCAAGGGTGTGGTTAAAACAGTGCGTGGCCTCATGCACACTCTGACTGAAACCAATTGAATCTAGTAGTGAGTTGAAAGCACTAAGGCTATTGCTCTCAATGTCCACATGGATATTAAAATCACCTACAATAAGTACTTTGTCTGATTTTAGGACTACACATGATAAAAACTCTGAGAATTCCGATAAAAATTCAGAATATGGACCTGGTGCTCGGTAGACAACAACAAATATAATAGGCTGTACTGTTTTCCATGTTGGATGCTGAAGATTAAGAAAGAGATTTTCAAAAGAGTTATAATTTAGTTTAGGTTTAGGATTAATTAACAGGTTTGAGTCAAATATGGCTGCAACTCCCCCTCCTCGGCCTGAGCCTCGTGGAATTTGAGTATTAATATGAGTGGGAGGAGTGGCTTCATTTAGACTGACATACTCTTCATGGCCCAGCCATGTTTCAGTTAGACAGAATAGATCAATTTGATTATCGGATATCAATTTGTTTACTAGTATTGCTTTAGAAGACAGAGATCTGATATTTAGTAGACCGCATCTAATTTTCCTATCCTGTTCTATCATTGCAGTGGTAGTTGTAATTCCAATTAGGTTGTTAAGTATTGCACCTCTTTTGGTTACCTGTGATTTAACTGATCTGAGTCGAGTTACAGACACTGTCTCGTTTTTTGGGGCAGGTTGTGGCTGACGTGAACTGGATGCTAAATTGACTATGTTTGCAGTCAACTTCTTATTACTTAGGGGATTCAACACTTTGTATGGTCTATTGTTGATTATAACTGGAATAGTACTAGTACTACATGTGACCCTGCAGAAAACATTTTCAGATTCATTCACTTGTAAAGTGCCATTAGGATCAATACCTGGGGGGCATGAATCTGTGATATTTTCAACAGAATGTCAAATAAATGAATGCTGAGTCCCGGAAATGAATGCTGATTGTAACGTTTCAAACGAAAGACAAAAGGCGCATGTTAGTGGGCGTCAGTGGGTTTTTTGTCCAGTGGCAAGGGGTCTCAAGTGACAACATTGCTATAGAGCAGTTCCTTAGGCTTGAGCATAGAGCAAGGTGAAAATGTTATAAATCGCTTAGATGAATGCACAGATAAATGCACAAGTACATGTATTATAAAACGTGCCATACAAAAATAATCCCTTTAGCACACACATGCTAATGCACACTATTATCCAAATAAATGTTAGTTTGCGACTACACACACATTCACACCAAGACACTCACAAGCTAACATGTACACACTACAGCATCGATCTTTGACACATAGCTGCACCCAGCCAGGCAGCGAGCTGTTGTATGTGTCCATCTGCAGTGAACCTTTATGACAGATGGGAGACACTCATAAGAGCCATCGGCCATTACACTTCCCAAAGGAGCAACTACCTGGAACGACAAATCACTCTGTTCATTTCTCCTCCTCTACCTATTCCTTCCTTCTCCACAGGCTCCTGCCACAGCAGGGGAGAGATTTAACACGACACACCACTGTAAATGACAAAACCGTCAAGCACATGAGAAGAAAAAAAACTGGAGGAAGGGCAGATGGGAAGAGGGATCTGCAGAGGGGATTTACATATATTGGCAGATGAGGGAGAGATAGGCAAAATATATGAGAGAAAGTAAGACGTCCAGCCAAAGATATGTAGAGTACATATGCATTATCCATGATGTGAAAAGACTGGGCAGAGCTTTTGACAATGAACACAATCAAAGAGAAGGTGAGAAGAACCAGGGATAAAACATAGAAAAAGGGTAAAAAACAAAAAAAAAAAGATTATTATAATTCCTGTAACTGATTACATATGGTTTACTTGGGGTTTTGCAACAGCCACGTGTGACTGTGGCCAGGGCCTTCCTGAAAAAGAAAGCATTGGTCTCAGTAAAGCTTCCCTTTCAAAATAAAGGTTTAAAAAGTGGCACGTCCATTGCCACAAACTCACTGCATCAAAGGGAGTGTTACTGGCAATCAAATACATCAGCACAATTTTCCTGTCAGGAATGAATTTAACTGTGCTGCCTATAGAGTGTGTGCACTTTGTGCACTTTGAAAGTGAATTACATGCAAATAAATAAATTGATATCTTCAAAAGCTTAAAAACTCCATGATATGATTCAATGTTTGACTTGAATATGAGTTGCTCAAGCTGGAAACAATAATAATTAATACAATAAATGGGTTAAAATTATCTACACTGCAATTTTATGGAAGAGAATATCACATAAGCTCAAAGTTGTAACCTATTAGAGATGTTCCCACTCTTAAGGAGGCTCTCATATGATCAAAATATTAAAATATTCTTATAAAACAAGAAAATTAATACTTTATGAGTTGTACTTGATTGATGATACAGTGTATATCTTTAGATTATTAAAGGTCATGGGGATCTCTTCAATTGGCCTTTCTTGTTGCCCCATTATTAAAAAAACTGACAAATTGTGGATATGTGATTGGATTAGTGGTCTGAATTAGAATTAGGTGTGCATAGGTTAACAATAAGCAAATCAATGCAAAACCTTCACAAGCCAAGTGATTCCTAAAGAGTTTGTGTGTGTGAGTATAATGATGTGAGAGCATGTGACAGAGAGAAAGCAATGGTTTAGAGGTGAAGATGGCCAAAGTGACAGAGACAGATAGAGATTTCAAAAGGCTACCGTATCTTATCAGCAAAGGTCACTCAAGCAATTACGTGACACATTGATTTATATCCCCTGAGGCCAACACACCACAAAGGCAAGCACAACACACACAAGCACACACACACAAACTCTAATACACACACAGAGACCTGGTATCAATCTGCTTCCCCACCCCTAATTATTATTGTTTTCTGTGGAAGTCTTGTGGTTGGCTCAGATCATTAAGGTCTTGGCCACTGGGATGTGGGTGTTTTTAGTATCTCCACTAGCTCTTTGCCACAATCTGATAAGCCAGTCCATTCATCACATAAAACACCCGTCAGTCACTCCTCGCAGGCAGCAGCTTTCCTTTGACCCTACTGAATATTTATGTTTAACAGAGAGGGAAAGAGACAGTGTCTCTTGGCTTGTCATATAGCAAAAGTAAGTGCATGTGTGTCCAGGAATTCTAGTACCAGATGTTCAAGGTGCATAAGTGAAGGTTGATAAGATCACATGCACTAGTTGAATTGGATTAGAGAGAATTTTCTCTGACATTAGACTTGCATCAGAACGCATGACTCCTGTTATTAAAATACAAGGAGCATTTTTTAGTTATTTATTTTGGTAATTCATTTAAAGAGAGAGCTTAGCTATACAGCAAAGGTGTCAATGCACCAGTCAGTCACTCATTCCAAAATGGTGACAAGCTAAAAATTAGATGGATGAATGAAAAACAAACAAAATCAAAACTGCAAGCAGCAATAAACGGGCCCTCGCCCCTTGCCCCGGGGGTACTGGCGGACGCCGCTCCTTGCAGCCGTGCATTTGCGCGGCACTCAGACACTGCAAATCGTTACCAATGAAAAGGGAACTCTCTGCTGAGTTCAATGATACTTCACACAATATTGTACAAGAAATGGGTCATTAGTTATTAAAGGGAGTGTGGCTTAAGCATTTGGGGCAGGCCAAACCGTCACCAATTAAAAAGGAACTCTTTGCTGAGTTCAATGATACCTCTCACAAGAGTCTACCTTAAACGGTTCACAAGTTATGAAAGGGGCGTGGTCTATCACATGTAGACCACACATTCTAAGTTTCATGTAAATTGGAATAACTTTTGCCAAGATACAACTGTTCCTGTTTCGACCCCCACCTACAGGAAGTTGGTCATTCATAACTTGCGCATTGTTTCAGCTATCACAATTATTTTGATAACTTTTTGTGATGAGGGTCCTCCGAGTCTATATGCAAGTTTTCGTGCCGATCGGACTCACGCTCCCACGAGTAGTTAGACAAAGTAGGTTTCCCATATATCGATATTTTGCTGATTATTTAAAAAATAAAATAAAACAGCGCCATCTAATGGTCGATTGCAGCCAAGTTTGGTACAGATGCTAAACTGGGAATGAGGAACAACTTTCTCAAGTTTCGGGGCAATCGGAATAATTGTTGCCAAGATAACGCAACTTCCTGTTTATACATATATTGAGGCCTTCAAAAATGTGCCCAAGGGCTAAAACCCATTAGGGGGCGCTATAGAGCAACCATACCACTCCCAAACCTAAATGTGAATTCAAATGAAAGAGTTTACTATTCTGCACATGGCTGCAAAATTTTTAGAGTTTTCGTGCTTCCTAAAGTCCTCAAACAAGTGTTCGTAAAATGAAGATTTTTGCACGAAAACCAAGATTTCGGGAATTTTGTAATTTTTTCCAAAAATAGCTCCATGGACTTGAAGATGAGACCTATGTTCCCTCAAAATTTGGTATATTAACTTATTACTTTTTTTCTGTTGCAGTGTAATATTGTCTTTGTCTTGTCATTTATATAATTTTTGTTTATTAAACCTTTTGTTAATTCTTCATTGGACCGAGCCTCTCCTTCCTCAGAGATTCAGAAACACGTACTTTTTCAAAACTCACCAGGACGCAAAGTAATTCTGCTCCGCCACCAAGCCAAAACTAGCCTCCTGGATGAATGTAGTGCAAATACACACACTCTGAAAAACACACTAAACAGTGTGTGTGTGTGTGTGCGCGTGCGTTTGTGCGCGTGTGGTGCTAGCTTACATACACACACCAGCCAAATGGTTTATTAAACATAGCTGTCTCCTGCAGTGAGCCCTGGATTTCCAGGGCGTCTGTTCTTCTTGGCACTCGACACACAACTAGCACAAGGGATACTTTAGAAACGCACACATACAGTCATCATTGGATATCAAACAAGCACACAAACACATTTAGATTAATGATGAGTAAATGTCCATGTCCCATAGACAGCACACCTGCAGGCAGCCATGCCACCACAACCAGGTTCTGACCACACACAATGTCACTTCAAGGGACAGTATTTTATATGACATAATTACCTGAGGCAGTGTTAAACTATTGCTGAGCCTTTGAATGGATTTAATTGACTTGTGGAGAGGGCACTTCACTTTCTAATGATTCATTAGGCAAAAACAATGGAAAACTAATAAACTTTAAGCTCCAAATGTAAATAAGTGAAAAAGCAATAAGTGTCTATACTAAGCCACCCCTGCATGCACACACTAACAAAAGCGCGCGCACACACACACACACACACACACACACACACACACACACACACAGATACAGTCCAAGGGGGCTGCATTCCAACCCCCTACAACTGTCCTCTTTTGCATTTTATTATAGCTGTAAATTAGGCTTGGAACAAATACCAGATCAAAGCTGGTATTTATATTGAAGACAATCAAAGCCCTCTTTGAGAAGACCAGACAAGATGGCATTAACAAGGAACTGCAAAATGGTCCCACTGATATGACCCAGGCTCACTCACAACAGGTCAGCAGACCGGCATTTCAGTCCCAAGTCTCTCAACCAATCTACCCTGCAAAAATATGTCATACATTCAAGATGGGTTTAAAAAAAAAAAAAGAAAAGACAGACTCTTATGAAGATGGCTTTGCCAGGCTGAAATGTGTATGTCTGAATTCATAACTGGACAGCCATTACTGTAACTTCATCCTCACTCTTCCCCCTGGACAATCAACCCACTCTCCTTGTAAAGTTGCTGTTCTTTTTCTGTTTCAATCACCTCACACACAAACACATGGGTTTCTAAAATATTATAATGTATTACTTTAAGTATAGTGTATAGTAAAGTGTACAACTGTATTGTTTATTAAATATATTAGAACTTTTGCTGTCATTTAGTGTAGACATGGTCAAATTATGTTTAGTCTTGTTCTAAACCTCTGTGCATCAGAAGATTAGATCTTCATTAGTCACGGTAGTTATTTAGTAAAGGCATGATCTTTTACGAAATCGCCTTAAAAGTAAAATACAGCCACATGGCCTCAGATCTCTTCAGGTCTCTGTCAAACTCCGTTTCTGCATTCATACTCCTTCACTTTAGCGTTATTGTGTATGTTGTCAGTGTTTTATTGTGTCATTGTTGTGTTTGTTTTTGTCAGTACTGTTAGTAATACATGTTTTAAATGTAAAGTTGTTGCCTTGGTTTTCTATGATTTACATTAAGTCACTTTACGTATGTGATTACATTTTATTTGTTTTAGGCTAGTTGAGTTCCATTAAATTAATTCCAAAAATTAATTTGATGTATTATATACACTCCTGATCGATAACCAAGAGAAACGGCCTATTACCGTTCGGTATTTATGGAATGGACCACCGGAGGAAAATAGGGGAGGGTCATGTCTTTTATTCTTTGTTGAGGGGAGGGTCCCCCAACATTTTTTAGTTTGGGGGGTGGGGGGGGGGCATCACCCAACTTTTGTATTCATGAAAAGAGCAAAATTTGAAAGTGGCTTGTTTGGTGCATATTTATCCATGTAGCTCTCAGTCTCGGCCCCCTAGCAGATGGGTCTGACCGCATACGCGGAGATGGCTGGGGGGCAGGGGGAGCACTGCCCCCCTGATGGCTCAAACAGGTAATTGCATTGTTTAAAAAATGAGTGGAATAATTACGTCTGGCATGACCAGATATTTTATAAATATTTTAAATAACACAAAACAACTAAATGGTGGAAGGTAATACATCTGATTTCATATACTGCTTTAGTAAAAAAAATATTACCTGGCTGACGATGGGAGCAGCAGGACGCAAAAAACGAAACTTACTGTTGCACTAGTCTGGACATCTTGCCGTGCCAACCTTGCAATAAAGGTTTCCTAAATGCCATGTATATAAATGTGATGTCAGCTTACTAATTGATTGCGGGTTTTGTGTAGATTTGGACTTTTATACGTTTATTCCACTTTGTTTAAACGGCAAAGTGGAGAGGCCTCGTTCACCTGTTTGGAGCTGGCTGGTGAATGTGACGCTCGTATCGGCCTTGCTGGATACACCGTATCATTTACCTTTTTGTGGATCTACTGATCGCTGTAGATTACTTTTTTTTCGTGTCATTGGATTACGGCAAAATACGGATCTTTTTTCTCAACGTGTCTTAACGTTTTATGGTGTGACTGCGCTTGGTTTCTGCGTTTGGAGAGGCATCTCAACAGACTGTAGGTCAAACACTGATTGTTCACTGTTACATTTTAGTTGAATTTAAGTGTCGGGGCATTCCGCCACCGTCTGTCTATTGCGTTCCAAGACAGCTGTTCCGCGACTGGATTTCATAAGGGCAAATTGTTAAATTGTTACAATGTAATTTAAAATCTGCTTTAAAAATAAACATATGTGTTTTGGAATATAATGTTCAGCTTCGGCACCTTTACCTATGTGCTCAAATATACAATGACTGAGGAAGCCTAGTGACAAGTCCATAGCAACCAGTGTTGAATTGTTATTGAATACTAGTTTACTAGAGGAGGAACTTAGTATTTGAAGTAACGCAGTAATGCAGGAAGTGTGCATTTAGTTTCCATGCTTATTGTGTTTCCACAACAATGTTAGTGAGTAAATCTACTGAAATGGCCACCACACCATAACAGAGGAGTATGATGTGTAAGATGAGAATGCAGAGGTTAACTCATGTACGTCATGGCTGTAAAAATCAAATGGCATCTGTACTTCTTTGTTAAGTGCAAACTTGCACGCAAGGGGAGGGTCATGCCTCTTTTTCAAATCATGTTGGAGGGTCATAGAAAAATTATTGCTGAGGAGGGGAGGGTCAAGTCTTTTTAGCTTATAGGCCACAAAACTCCTCCGGTGGCCCCTTAATTAAAGGAGAATTCCGGTCGATTCCAACCCGTAGCTCTGTTGTTTGTAAATTAGGAGTACTGTCAGCAGCGAGAAAAACGAAACCAATCGGTGCTGCCTACACCGAGTTATCCTCCTGCTAGCGTTAGCACCCAACAGGCTTAAACAGGGCTTAAACAGGGCAAGTTTTAAACGTGTCTTTAGCCTCTAAACATGCTCGAAATGCCATTACAAGTGCTTAGCCATGTGCAGTTATTCCTTCCAAGGGAATACAGCGAATTTGACTGCAGTAGATGTGACAGAAAGCCATAAAAGTTATGTTAATCCATACCTCTGTTTAATTCCTGGTTTATGGTGAAGCCCACACTAGTCGAATGCCGATCTCATACAATCCAATATTCCAAAATGTATTTTTTCCACAAAAAAAAACGATTTGCCGAGGTTCTTTCCATAGTAACGCGTATGTATCAACAAGCTGTAACCTGACACCACAGTGGAGAGCAGAGCTGCAGTTCAAGAGTTCAACAGCTAGGTAACCTAGCAACGGCAGCAGGGGAGGAGCTCACAGAGCTGACAGACGGAGCTTGGAGTTAGATCAGGACTAATATGAGAAAATGGTTCCAGTTTATGCCTTTCCAAATTGCGGCAACCAAATGAAGAGATATTTGAGCTTGAGCTTTCACCGTCTACCCCCCCGCAACCGGGAGATTTTACAGTTGTGGCTGGTTGCACGTGATGCGGGTACATGATGCTCGTGTGGATACTGTATCGCAATGACCACCGAGGAAGAAAGCCTGTGCTGTAAGGAATGGGATCTCATCCAGCCTGGTCTGGATGGGTCCCCAGATAACGGACATTGTTTCGCCCATACACAGAGGTTTTCCCATCTGATCTATAAGGATGTTCTGGAAGCGGTTTTTTTTTTGCCCTGAAAGTAAATTGGAAGAAGCGGCCTAAACCGGACGGACGTGACGGCCAGCTGTCTAATGAGTGAGTACAACAGGCTGTCGTGACTCTGTCCTAGCTTAGGTACATTTGCTTTTTGTTGTAAATACACATTCAAGACACTAATCAAAACACACCTCTTCAGATTAGCTTTCCACATACAATAATCTTACATTTCTCACCTGATAGTTATTGTTTTTATTGTTTTTAATTGCTTCTAAATATGCTTGTTGTATGAGTTGGTTTTATTGCTTATCTGTTTTTAATGTGCTATATGTGCTGGTTTTTACTGTAAAGTGTCTTTGAGTACGATGAAAAGCCCTCTATAAATGAAATGTATTATTATTTATTATAAGTAAATGCATCACTTCTTTAGTGAAATAACCAAAGCTCACCCTTCCTCCCCCCCAGCCAATGCAGACTCGTGGCCTACCGGGTGATTCTGGAGTGGGTTCTGAGAGGAGAGCACCTTGGCCGTGGCACCAGAAGAACTTTGCCTAGCTGTGTTATAGCAGTGATCAGACAAGAGTACCCCTCCCCCACTGGAAGTTACACGGGATTCAAAGAGGCAGAGGACATTTTCTGAGTCTAATACTATGATTTCTAGTAATACTTGGTATTGCCATTACTAGGAATAAACAAAGCAATTGCACAGTTCTATTAGGAAAAAGTGTTGTACAAGTAAAGTAAATTGTAAGAATAAATAAATTGTAAGAATAAGTACATTGTACAGTTCTATAATATATTGCTGCACCTGTCTGTTATCAGTGGTTTTATAATATAACAGCACACATTACATTTGTGCTTTTGTGTCTTTACTTCAACAACAAAAAGGAAATTACAATATCACAATCTAGACACAATCAATGTAAAGTATGTACAGTGCAGTGTGTGGTTTTATACATAATCATGCTACACACAACTGTAAAATCTCCCGGTTGCGGAGGGGTAGACGGTGAAAGCTCAAGCTCAAATATCTCTTCATTTGGTTGCCGCAATTTGGAAAGGCACAAACTGGAACCATTTTCTCATATTAGTCCTGATCTAACTCCAAGCTCCGTCTGTCAGCTCTGTGAGCTCCTCCCCTGCTGCCGTTGCTAGGTTACCTAGCTGTTGAACTCTTGAACTGCAGCTCTGCTCGCTCCACTGTGGTGTCAGGTTACAGCTTGTTGATACATACGCGTTACTATGGAAAGAACCTCGGCAAATCGTTTTTTTTTGTGGAAAAAATACATTTTGGAATATTGGATTGTATGAGATCGGCATTCGACTAGTGTGGGCTTCACCATAAACCAGGAAATAAACAGAGGTATGGATTAACACAACTTTTATGGCTTTCTGTCACATCTACTGCAGTCAAATTCGCTGTGTTCCCTTGGAAGGAATAACTGCACATGGCTAAGCACTTGTAATGGCATTTCGAGCATGTTTAGAGGCTAAAAACACGTTTAAAACTTGCCCTGTTTAAGCCCTGTTTAAGCCTGTTGGGTGCTGACGCTAGCAGGAGGATAACTCGGTGTAGGCAGCACAGATTGGTTTCGTTTTTCTTGCTACTGACAGTACTCCTGATTTACAAACAACAGAGCTATGGGTTGGAATCGACCGGAATTCTCCTTTAAATAATGAACAGTCCCTTAGGGTTATTGTATGTGTTGACGAATAGTTAGTGTTTCCTATAATAATTCTGATTAATGCTATATTCCCAAACTGAGCTTACCACACACCTGTTAAACCGGCATAAACATGTGGCGAAACGATATTTCAGTCTGCTCTTATCCGCTGCCATTAGACAGCACAAATAGCGAATTGCTACAATACAAGCATGCTGAAACGAAAGTTGTCTGATATGTAGTCTAACTGTTTATCTTATTTAGCACATTCTTGTAAACTCAACAGCTTGCCAAAGCAACCACCAATGTTTTTTCTCTATTACAGCGAACACATGGCTACTTAATATTCACATGAATGACACATTCATAAGCAGTCCGTCAAGCTTCTGAAGTTTGCGGACGACACCTCCCTCATCGGACTCATCTCTGATGGAGACGAGTCCGCCTACAGGTGGGAGGCTGACCACCTGGTGACCTGGTGCAAGCAAAACAATCTAGAGCTCAACGCTCTAAAGACAGTGGAGATGGTTGTGGACTTCAGGAAGAACCCAGCCCCACCTGCCCCCATCACCCTCTGTGGCTCCAAAATTGACACTGTGGAGTCTTTCCGCTTCCTGGGAACTACCATCTCCCAAGATCTCAAGTGGGAGCTGAACATCAGCTCCCTCGTCAAGAAAGCACAACAGAGGATGTACTTCCTGCGGCAGCTGAAGAAATTCAACTTGCCAAAGACAATGATGGTGCACTTCTACACAGCCATCATCGAGTCCATCCTCACATCGTCCATCACCATCTGGTACGCTGCTGCCACTGCCAAGGACAAGGGCAGACTGCAGCGTGTCATTCGGTCTGCAGAGAAGGTGATTGGCTGCAATCTGCCGCCGCTCCAGGACCGTTACGCCACCAGGACTCTGAAGCGTGCTGGAAAGATTGTGGCCAACCCCTCCCACCCTGGACACAAACTCTTTGAGACACTCCCCTCTGGCAGGAGGCTGAGGTCCATCAGGACCAAAACCTCACGTCACATGAACAGCTTTTTCCCCTCCGCCACTAGCCTTATTAACAAGGCCCGGAAACCACCCTGACACTCCACCCCTGGCTCTTCATGCCACTGTTCTCTCTCTGCTGTAATGCTCTTTGCTCTTTATTTTTTATTTATATCTTTATTTATTCTTTATTTTTAATTTAATACATTCTTTGTACATATACTTATATTGTTTATACCTATACTTATATTGTTTAATATTCCATCTAGAGAATGTGTGACGTGCACCAACAACACCAAAACAAATTCCTTGTATGTGTTAAAAAACGTACTTGGCAATAAAACCCTTTCTGATTCTGATTCTGATTGGACTACATGGAGTGAATATTAATTAGCCATGTGCTCTATAGTAGGGCTGCAACTAACGATTATTTTAATAATCGATTAATCTGTCGATTATTTTTTCGGTTAATCGATGAATCGGATAAAAAAACAAAAAACAAAAAAGCATTCATTTACATCAACTCAATACATACTTACATACATACTTGTTGTTTTAGTTAATAGTTGTGTAAGGGTAAGTAACCCAAAGAGCAGATACAGACAACACACACACACACACACACACACACACACACACACACACACATGTTCACTTGAAGCTTATTCATTAAATTATTACCGTCATTGTAGTAAGTGCGTGTTAACTTCATTTGTACACCACATTTAAACACAGCTTAAGATGACTAAGTGCTATAAAAGAACTTAAAATGAAATTAAAAAGTACAACACACAAATATATTTGTCAACAATAACTGATATAGGACAAAGCACAGAATATATACATGACAATAGATTTTGATTTTTGGGCCAAAAAAGGCGAGTGAATAAAAATGTGTCTTTAGTCCTGCCTGCTTTACTACTGTTATTAACGAGCTAACGCTAGCTTGTCATGCTTGTCAAGCTGGATAACGAGTAAACACCACACCAGCACCAGAAGAGAGACGTTACATTCCTCATTTCAAAACGGAACAAAAGTAGGATTCTGTAGTGACTTTACCCTGCTGTTGAACTTCCTTCCTCCTCATCAAGGACTTCAACATGTTTACGTTTTAGGTGCTGAATCGTCACCGTGGTGCGCCCATGCCATGCCGTGTCGCTTTTGATTATCTTGCAATTAACATGTTTTCGATTTATTTAGTGTGAAATGCTCCCACACCTTGGATGACTTAGGTCGTACTGATTTCTCTGCCTCCGCTATGTGTTTCAGAACAACGTTAAGGATCTCTCCGGTCTCTCTCCGTATTTATCTTTTTTCTTTTCTTTCGCTCCGTGCCACTCCGCACGGCACTCAACTGAATTGCTTTTATGTCCGCGACTGAGTGGCTTGTTGCGCGACGCAACGAATCGATAATGAAATTCGTTGCCAACTTTTTTAATAATCGAATTTTATCGATTTTATCGATTCATTGTTGCAGCCCTACTCTATAGGCTATCTACACTGTTTAATCAATGTATACACATTTCCATTATGTTTTACAGTAGACATTTGTTGTTAACTAGGAAGGTAAAATATTTTGTTTATGCTGCATTTGGCTGAACTTTCAAGTGTATAGGAGATACTATCTTGTATGTATAACTTAAACTTTATCATGGCAAGTTTAATGTACGTTACGTAGGACTTAAAAGGTAACTACCGTTTTTTTCAACCTGGACCCTAATTTCCTATGTTGTTGTGACTGAGTGACTGATGAGAAAAACAATCTTTGACACTGGTCCAGTATTAAGCGTGAGGAAAAATAGGAAAATAGAGTCCAGGTTGAAAAAAACAGTAGTTACCTTTTAAACTTAAAAATTAAAAACTTTCTAATTTAGTTTACTCCAGTAAATACTGCCAAAAGGGTAATTAGACTAAAATGAAAGTCAACAAAAAAGATTTATGCACAGTTCGATATAATAACATGCATAAAACAACTGATAAGCTACTGCATTTAAGTCACTACACCTGCTGGTGAGAGAGTCGAAAGAGACAGAGCTGTTCCAAGACGGAGCAGTGGGTCCTGCAGAAGCCATTTGATGGTGTTGATACAGCTGATGTCTCACTATTATACGGAGGTAATGCAGCCAAATTAACACAGTAAATGGCTTAACAAATAAATGTATGTGGTAGCCTGTAGTGATTTCACAGTTCATTGAATGCCAAGTTCAAGTTTAATGAACAAAGAACATAGCTCTCCATCCCCTCTTTGTTGCCTGTGTACATTTTTTGTCACTGCTTTTTACTCTCTAAGAATCTGTTTTTAGTTATTTATTGTTTTTTTTTCTTCATTCATTTATTTAATGTTAACTAATGCAGTGCAACCCATCTATTGTTGGACTCTGTCCACATGCAAGTAGACAGCGAAAGTAATATTTTCCACCAGGGTATACTGAGTTTTTTTTCCAAAACTTTGTAACTTAACTTGCTCTGCAGTGGGAGGAGAAGTGCAGTAGGGTTTCAGTTGGGGGTGTTGTGGATATCTTCCTACTCTGACCTCAACCATATGTACGTACCCCTCCAAAATAAAAAAAAATAAAAAAAAAACATTTTACCTGTGTACATTCTTCAACTAGCTGACACATCTAAATGCACAGAAAATTGTTTTTATTTTGAAAAGTTTGAAATAGGCCGACACTATATTTAGAGAAACGGGCATAGTCAAAGCACCATTATGCACACCAGATCCACTGGTTATGTTGATTAAATATTGCGAAACCAGTTACAGAATAACCACATTTTGTGTTTGTGCACATCATACCAGTTGGTTATGATATAGTTTCTTAACTGATGTAATGGTTAAGGAGTGTTGGAGATGATAACATCCTGGGAACACATTAAAATGATTTGGAGTTGCTCAGGTGTCTCCCTGCTATGTAATGACAATTTGGTAAAAGTTGAAATTACATGAAAAATTCTTCCAATGCCTGCAGCTACAGTTGCCTGCAGGTACAGATTAGTATGCACAAGACAGTCTGGATTGTGACACACATGGACCAAGCTTAGTATTCTGAAGTAAAATGCAATACGTGCACACCGTATTTTCAAATGCAACCCATATACAGTATGCATGCACATATATACATTTGCAATAAGTTCACCATACAATTATTCTGCGTGAATCGAATTGCTGTTCTGCTGACATTGGTTACAATACTTTGTGTTTTCTCATTTGCAATTCTGCTGTCTACTAGTTAATTTCTGCAGCAGGTCTGAGAAACACATCAAATCTGTCCATGGAATTGGATTCTAAGTTCAATTTGCTCTGTAGAATTACTGTTTGCCATCTCAGCTTGGTAGGTTTCTTTCCATTTCCCCGTACCCCACCCTTGATTGTGTTGTAATAGAGCTGTCATAGGGGAGAGTGGGGTTTGGTGGCAAAGTCATATATACACACTGTATTACTGTCTGGTAAACTTTAAGCAAACATGTAAATCTGTGGTAATACTTTTCATCATGTCCTTCTTATTGCCATTTCAGCAGACTGTGATAAATATTAGCTAATTGTAATGAATTGCTAAGATATTTAAAGATTGCTTTAATTGTAAATATTTATCTAAACCATAATGTTATTTTATTTATTGTATTTTCATAATATGATCATTCCCAAAAATACTGAAAAAAAAGCAAGGTGGCAACAAATTTGGTTAACAGTGTCAACCTCAGTAATAGCTGACTAAAATGACGTATAATGACAAAAAAAATAATCGGTTATTTCTTGTCTTTTCAAACAAAATCTTACTACAATGTTCATTTGTTATGCTTTATGTAACTTGGCACTTGTGTATCTGTTGTAAAATGTGTCCAAGTGTGTCTGCATATAAAGTAGTGCTAGTATATGATCTGTGGAGTGGAATAATTGACATTACATGATTAACTGATGTAATTGGTCTACCTGTCATTGTTGATTGCTGCACCAAGAGACAGCTATGTCTGATTGGCCTCCCTGGGAGAGAAACATCATCTTGCTATCTTTGGACGTGTGTGTGCATTCGCATCTGCAAGGAGCAATAACATCCCTTTGCAGTAATAAATATTCAGAAGCAATGTGAAATATGAGAGGAATATTTATCATATTTGATATATCCATTATAACCAGGAATTGACAAAATAAGTGAGAAGGAAGGCAGTGTGATGCATTGATGAGTGAGAACCTTTTTCATTTTATTTTCCCTGCTGTAATTCTCATTGCTCTACTTCTTTATGGACATTTCACTGACGACTCAAGCCATCGTGAGGCCATGCATCAAATAAGGGATCCACTTTTCAATAAAGCCAAATCAATGTTCACTTGGGTATGAATTTGAAGAAGTGACTTTATTGAAAAGCACTGGTGCGTACAGGAAAGTTCTCACACATAATGCAAAATAAAATGGGCCAATAAAGAACAAAAATGGCCAAGTGGTGAGGAATTTTTGAGGTGCACACTTCACACTTCAGGGACTGTTATACTCTTGAGAAGTAATCAGCAGGTTTTGTTGGCCTTACAAAAAAGTTCAATCAGTGTATTGTATTGATTTCTGGATTATTTTATTTGGAAAGCAGAAGTTAACTAATAGCTTAGTGGAACTATGCATGTACAGACCAAACTAGCCATTTGCCTACTTTTAAATTCACAAAAACAACGTATTTTAATTACCACATTCTAATGGACAATTCAGAAGTGCCAACCCTCACTCCGGACGTTTGGACAGTGGCTGTCAGCGTCTGAAGCGATGAAAAAAGTGCCCTTCAGCGTGTTTGTATAACGTACCAGGGAGAGCAGCAACTACATGGGGTTTAGCGAGTAGTATAATAGAGTTTAGATTCTCTGCCAGAGCCCGAGCCCGACCCGAGCCCGACCCAAGGTCGGGCCGGGCTCGCGCCGTTATTTTCCACCACTATCCTCAGCCCGGCCCGGGCCCTTGATCAAGCAATTTTTTTTTTTTTTTTTTTTTATCCATTACCTTATTAGCCTAATTGGGTGGGGAAAAAGCTATGCCATAATCAGAAATATTTTATATATATATATATATATATATATATATATATATATATATATATATATATATATATATATATGCTATATAAATGTAACAAATGTGTACAAAAGTTAGGCTGCAGTTACAAAATGCAACACGTGTCATGCGCGGAGTCTCCTCCTCTCGCACACATCACACCAGGCCTGCTGTGTGCTGTATTGTGTATCTTAAGTGCAACATGGAGCTTGAAGATGTAAAGAAAAAAAGAAAAACAGGAGAATTAACTTTGAGGTAAACTGTGCTACATCGTGTCTCCCCCATCTGCACTGCAGCACTGTTGTCGGCCAGTGCGTCAGCATGCAGACCGTGGCGAAGGACAGTATTAATTAGGTGATCAAGACAAGAAAGTCTCCTATATGGTTCCAGGGCTTTGATTATGTTGATGCCTTGATCTGTTACCCACACTATTCGGCTGAGGGAGCTTATAGGGTCGAGTTTAGGTTAGAGTTTTTTTTACGTTTCTTCATTCGGATCCATTTGCGATCCGTTCCATTCTGAATAAACAAACAACACAGTTTACATGCTTCGTCCTTGTTGCATTATTCATTAAGATAATTCTAAACAGATTTCTGTAGTTCAAACAACTCGGAATTGTAGTTGAGAACGTCAGTTATAACGGCCCACGTATTAAAAAAATGTCGGTTTAAATCGAGCTCGGGATCATAATTACAGTTAATGTGTCGGGCCGGCCTCTCCGGGAACCATCACCTTATCGTGGTGGAGAGGTTTGTGTGTCCCTATGAACCTGAGGGCTGTGTTGTCTGGAGCTTTGTGCTCCTGATAGGGTCTGCCAAGGCAAAGTGGTCTCAGGTGAGGGGCCAGACAAAGAATGGTTCAAAAACCCTATGAAAAAACGAGGTAGAGATGATGTGACCCTGCCCGGAGGAAGCCCGGGGCCCCCGTCTGGAGCCAGGCCCAGATGGAGGGCCCGTCAGCGAGCGCCTGGTGGCCGGGTTTGCCACGGAGCCCGGCCGGGCACAGCCCGAAAAAGCTACGTGGCACCTCTCTCTCCAACCCATGGGCCCACCACCTGTGGGAGGAACCGCTGGGGTCGGGTGCGCTGCCACATGGGTGGCAGTGAAGGTCAGGGGCCTCGACGGACCAGACCCGGGCAGCAGACGCTGGCTCTGGGGACGTGGAACGTCACCTCTCTGTGGGGGAAGGAACCGGAACTTGTGCGGGAGGTGGAGCGCTACCAGTTGGATCTGGTGGGGCTTACCTCTACGCACAGCCTCGGTTCTGGAACCATACTCCTGGATAGGGGTTGGACTCTTTTCTTCTCCGGAGTTGCCCAGGGTGTGAGGCGCCGGGCGGGTGTGGGGATACTCACAAGCCCCCGGCTGAGCGCCGCTACGTTGGAGTTTACCCCGGTGGACGAGAGGGTCGCCTCCCTACGCCTGCGGGTTGTGGGGGGGAAAACTCTGACTGGTGTTTGTGCGTATGCACCAAACAAGAGCTCGGAGTATTCGGCCTTCTTGGAGACCTTGAATGGAGTCCTGTATGGGGCTCCAGTAGGGGACTCCATAGTTCTGCTGGGGGACTTCAACGCGCACGTGGGCAATGATGGAGACACATGGAGAGGCGTGATTGGGAGGAACGGCCTCCCTGATCTAAACCAGAGTAGTTGTTTGTTGTTGGACTTCTGTGCTAGTCATGGATTGTCTATAACGAACACCATGTTCGAACATAGGGATGCCCATAAGTGTACTTGGTACCAGAGCACCCTAGGCCAAAGGTCAATGATCGATTTTATAATCGTTTCATCTGATCTGAGGCCGTATGTTTTGGACACTCGGGTGAAGAGAGGGGCAGAGCTGTCAACTGCCATCTGGTGGTGAGTTGGGTCAGAGGGTGGGGGAAGACTCTGGACAGACCTGGTAAACCCAAACGGGTAGTGCGGGTGAACTGGGAACGTCTGGAGGAGGCCCCTGTCCGACAGACTTTCAACTCACACCTCCGGCGGAGCTTTTCGTGCATCCCTGTGGAGGCTGGGGGCATTGAACCCGAGTGGACAATGTTCAAAGTTTCCATTGCTGAAGCTGCGGCGGGGAGCTGTGGTCTTAGGGTCTTAGGTGCCTCAAGGGGCGGCAACCCACGAACACCATGGTGGACACCGGTGGTCAGGGAAGCCGTCCGACTGAAGAAGGAGTCTTTCTGGGATATGTTATCCCAGGAGACTCCGGAGGCAGTTGCAAGGTACCGAAGGGCCCGAAGGGCTGCAGCCTCTGCTGTGAAAGAGGCAAAGCAGCGGGTGTGGGAGAAGTTCGGAGAAGACATGGAGAAGGACTTTCGGTCGGCACCAAGGTGCTTCTGGAAAACCGTTCGCCACCTCAGGAGGGGGAAGCGGGGAACCATCCAAGCTGTGTACAGTAAGGATGGGACGCTGCTGACCTCAACTGAGGAGGTAATAGGGTGGTGGAAGGAGCACTTTGAGGAACTCCTAAATCCGACTAATACGCCCTCTATGGTAGAGGCAGAGCTGGAGGATGATGGGGGATTGTCGTCAATTTCCCTGGTGGAAGTTGCTGAGGTAGTTAAACAACTCCACAGTGGCAAAGCCCCAGGGATTGATGAGATCCGTCCAGAAATGCTTAAAGCTCTGGGTGTGGAGGGGTTGTCTTGGTTGACACGCCTCTTCAACATTGCGTGGAAGTCAGGGACGGTGCCTAAGGAGTGGCAGACCGGGGTGGTGGTTCCCCTTTTCAAAAAGGGGGACCAGAGGGTGTGTGCCAATTACAGGGGTATCACACTTCTCAGCCTCCCCGGTAAAGTCTACTCCAAGGTGCTGGAAAGGAGGGTTCGGTCGATAGTCGAACCTCAGGTTGAAGAGGAACAATGCGGATTCCGTCCTGGTCGTGGAACAACGGACCAGATCTTTACTCTCGCAAGGATCCTGGAGGGAGCCTGGGAGTATGCCCAACCGGTCTACATGTGCTTTGTGGATCTGGAGAAGGCGTATGACCGGGTCCCCCGGGAGACACTGTGGGAGGTGCTGCGGGAGTATGGGGTGAGGGGGTCCCTTCTCAGGGCCATCCAATCTCTGTACGACCAAAGCGAGAGCTGTGTCCGGGTTCTCGGCAGTAAGTCGGACTCGTTTCAGGTGAGAGTTGGCCTCCGCCAGGGCTGCGCTTTGTCACCAATCCTGTTTGTAGTATTTATGGACAGGATATCGAGGCGTAGTCGGGGTGGAGAGGGGTTGCAGTTTGGTGAGCTGGGGATCTCATCGCTGCTTTTTGCAGATGATGTGGTCCTGATGGCATCGTCGGCCTGTGACCTTCAGCACTCACTGGATCGGTTCGCAGCCGAGTGTGAAGCGGCTGGGATGAGGATCAGCACCATGATCCACAATCTGAGGCCATGGTTCTCAGCAGGAAACCGATGGAGTGCCTTCTCCAGGTAGGGAATGAGTCTTTACCCCAAGTGAAGGAGTTCAAGTACCTTGGAGTCTTGTTCGCGAGTGAGGGAACAATGGAGCGGGAGATTGGTCGGAGAATCGGCGCAGCGGGTGCGGTATTACACTCAATTTATCGCACCGTTGTGACGAAAAGAGAGCTGAGCCAGAAGGCAAAGCTCTCAATCTACCGGTCAGTTTTCGTTCCTACCCTCACCTATGGTCATGAAGGCTGGGTCATGACCGAAAGAACGAGATCCAGGGTACAAGCGGCCGAAATGGGTTTCCTCAGGAGGGTGGCTGGCGTCTCCCTTAGAGATAGGGTGAGAAGCTCAGTCATCCGTGAGGAGCTCGGAGTAGAGCCGCTGCTCCTTCGCGTCGAAAGGAGCCAGTTGAGGTGGTTCGGGCATCTGGTAAGGATGCCCCCTGGGCGCCTCCCTAGGGAGGTTTTCCAGGCACGTCCAGCTGGGAGGAGGCCTCGGGGAAGACCCAGGACTAGGTGGAGGGATTATATCTCCAACCTGGCCTGGGAACGCCTCGGGATCCCCCAGTCGGAGCTGGTTAATGTGGCTCGGGAAAGGGAAGTTTGGGGTCCCCTGCTGGAGCTGCTACCCCCGCGACCCGTTACCGGATAAGCGGAAGAAGATGGATGGATGGATGGTTGGTGTCGGGCCGGGCTCGGACGCAATGTGCACGGGCTCGGGTAGGGTCGGGCTTGATTTTTTGGGCCCGATCTAAGCTCTAGTATGTAAGGGGGAAATTCCACGTAGGGAGGTTGGTCGAGGTGGTAGATGGGTCAAACACAGGACTTTCACCCAGGAGACCGGGGATTGTGTCCCGCGTGTGTCTTTAAGCGTCCCGTTATTGCCGCGTGTCACGGAAGCTGCTTTCTTCTTTAACCGGCCCGTTATTCCTGCGTGTCACGGAAGTGTAAGCCCACCCACGACCTTTTCCTAAACCCACCTGTCCCGTTATTCCCGCGAGTCACAGAAACATAAGCCCACCGACGACCTTTCCCTAAACTCAACCGTCCCGTTCCCGGCGCACTTAGTTAAAGCGCGTTATATGAGGCTAAAGGAGACTTTTAGCGTCAATAACAACAACAAAGGCACCTGACCAAGCGTCCGTATTTTACGAGATGGGAGTGAGAATGTGTTGGAAGTGCACAATTTGGGTCCAATGCCCATGTTAAGTGTTCAGGAAGTAGTGTGTCTTTTACTGTATGTGGTGAAGTGAGAAAGCACTGTGTATTTGGGCCAGAGGATGGTAACAAAGATTAAGAATACAGTGCCATGTTATTTTGGTCAAACTTCTCTAAACCTGATTTCTGGGAGGTTTTTGGAAGGGAGATTATCAGATTATTTACTGAAATTAACCATATCTTAACCAGTAATCATGCTTTGTAGAACAACTTTTAGAGTGTCCTATTGGCCTTCTGTCATGTAACAGCCTTTTCATCATCTTACACTCTACAAGTTATCTGTAGCTTTTCAGTAGCACAGTGTATCAGTTGACATCCAAAGACTTGCATAACTTCCAGAAATTTGAGAATAACTATTTGAGAATTAGTTGCTAATATTGTGAAGTGAAATGAATACATTTTGTGTTTGGGGTCAGAAGAGATTTTAATATATAGAAGATGACATGGCAAAGCTGTAGCCTTCTTCAGCTGCTCTCATTGTTCACTGTTTTTATTTCGTTCCATCTCAGTTTGGCATACAACTCTGAAGAGTTCATGGAAAGTGACCATACAGGACTGATATAATTAATTGAATGTTCTTATTATGGCAAACACATCTTCACAAAAACAAAAAACAAAAAGACACAGACTATTTTAAGTTGCCAAAATGTATTCTTTACTGCAAAATATAATTCTTATTGAAAGCAGTGCTAATGTGATATGACCATGGATCGGTGTTTCACATATATGTATATGCTTGCACACAGGTTTATATTTGTACAAACATATATTGCTCCTTAAAAAGGGTAATTGGCAGTGAGCCCCTTGGAATGCATTGGAATCCTGTCATGAGGGAAGAGAGGAATTAAGGGGTGCTAAAAGAGGCAAAGAGTTGGAGGTGTGACACCAGAAATCTGACTTACTAATTGATCTACAGTACATAAGCTTTGAAATAGGCATGCCATACGCTTGTGTGCTATCTTATTCACAGATATATCAAAAACTTACTTGGAAATGTACAGTTACAGTGGCTCATGGGCCACAATGTGGTCATTTATAAAGCACTTTACATTTTGACGTCTTGTGTTTGACATAAACATTAATAACTCTTAAATGCAATGTGCAATTTCAACTAAATTTGAACATTCACTCCAAGGATGACTCCGATGGTGGTTGATAAAATGATAATTTAAATAGTTATAAACTAGTGGTCATGAGCCTGAGTCACTTTATACATTTTTTATTTTGCACAATTAATCCTTGTACAAAGCTCTAAGTATTTCCGAATGCAAAAAAACAAGAAATGGTGGCTACAAGACATTTTAGAAAATCTTCGGGTAATGGAAGGTTAAGAGAAACTTTGTTGCAAAACGTTTTACCAGGATCTTTGTAATTGTCAACTTTGCTTCTTGTTCATACCAATTTAAGCATGGAACATGGACATGACAATATTGACATGTTACAGGAGTAACATGAAATATAGAACAGAATGACAAATGCATGTCAGGTACACTGTAAGAAAAGATACACCATATCTACTCAATAAAAATGAGGCAACCAATATTATTAATTAAATTTCACATGGTTTGGTATTGAGTAAATATGAATTAAATGAGACCCTTAATAGTTATCCATTTAATATGAGTATATTCGAATAGAAAACAGTACAGAATTAATTATAACCTAAACAAAAATATTGAGTTGATTTGAAAAAGTTAAACTCCCTAATGTGTAAATAGTACTAATAAAAATTAATTTAATTCTACATATCAATGATATATAATTGAGTAATAATCATCTACATTAATCTGCACATCGATTTGAATTTAATCAATGCAATGAATTAAATCTAAATATTCTTTCTTAGGAATAACTAGTCTATGGCCCAGAAAGTACAGAACTTAACAAATACTCAAATAAGAATTTTATTAGCAATTCACTTTTGTGCTTTCGACTCATTGTAGTAGTGCTGGGCAGTATACCGGTATACGGATATTAATTTCCCATATGATATGAATTTTTCACATACCGTAATACCAGTGCAATGCCGCAGAGAACACTACGGCCGAATTGATCTGCGAGTAACTTCAGAACGGGAGCTGTGTTAACTTCGTACCCTTCTCACTCATGGTTGTAAATTTAACGACAATTAACCCACAACTAACTCTCTTTAATTGGATAAAACACCATAGCACACAACTATTTGTGACTTTAACAATTTCTAACACTAATAATTTTACATTTAGCCTACAAATTTACACAGCCTAACGGCATGCTGGGTAACATTATAGCTGCTAGCTAGCTAGGTTGACAGGAAGTGCTTTTCAATTAAAATTAGCCTGATTACATTGATTTGAATTAACTCAATATTCTCTCTATTTGGGATTAGATAAATATAATGCTTATGTTTTATTTAACTACAACTATACAACTATGGTTGGATTTTATTCCAAACATTATTATTTTAAATTTAATTAAATATTTGCCTCAAAATCAAAAACACAATCATATTGAATATATTTTACCTAATACATTAATTCAAATCTACATGACCACAGAATCATTTCTTACAGTGTAGGTGATCTCCTATGTGCAGATACTCTTAGTAGTCTTTTGATATCTTTTTTTAACAAATCAATTTGACCTTTTATTTAAAAAAAGACTGACAATCGAAGATTTCTCTTTTAGGTGGTCTAGTTAAAGATTGAAACGTTTGCCTTTGGTTTGCTTTGATCATAACTAATTAAACTGATCAGAACATATGACATGAAAATAACAAATTAAAACAATATTGCATTATTGCATTACACATATACTGCATGTAGCAGGCGTGTACTGTAAGCACAGGACAGTAAGCATTAGGCTACTGCCAGGGAGCATTAACCTTTTCAGAAACAGCAAGGGAATGAAGGAAGGTGATCTGAATATAAGGTGATTATGCATATCATATTGAACAATGGTTCTACGTCTTTTATTTTTCATTTCCACTTCAATAACAAAAAAGTCTAGGATGAAAAATAAATCTGTCATGATACTTACTTCAGAGCTCCTTCCATTTTTTTCTTGCAGCCTAGGGCAACAGAATAGGGTAGGTGTAGCATTGATTCTGTTTATTACAGCTGTCAGTCATCACTGTAATTATCAGCAGCAATAGGAAACTGCTAGCACACACCATGACACACACACACACACACACACACACACACACACACACACACACACACACTCACCCACTCTCACACACACACACACTTACACACACACACACACACACACACACACACACACACACACACACACACACACACACACACACACGCATAATAAATCATGTGTAATTATGGTGTATAGAGAAAAATAACTTGTAGTCAGTAGCATTTCTGCATAGTGAGAGTCACACTATGACAGAATAATAACCATGATTAAGGTATAAAGAGAGGTTTGTAGTTCTACCAAATCTCCCTCTACCATCATTAACTCAACCCTGTAGGTGCGTACTGTATGTAAATGTGCATGTGTGCCTGCACACGTGTTTGAGTGCATATAAGCTTGAATGTGAGACTGACATTTCATGATGTATGATATCAGACCCTTTTCATGTGGTTTTCTCAGTTGCTTCCTACTGTACATGTGAGTCATGTGTTGGTTTCCACTCAATTAGCATCCACTTCTTAAATTATTTTAATTCAAAGGAGAAGGTTAATGTGCAGATAGAGCAATTTGCATTAGAACTCAAGCCTGGTCGATTCCCTGTTATTATTAATCAAGTCGTGGAAAAGGAACATTTTCATATCACACAAGCTGGGTTGGAAATGTTTATAAAGACTGAGACTGATCACAATGATCAATAATTTATATAAAAAAATGCATATGTTTAGGTGTGTGCATAGTCATGAAGTTTACTTCTCTGCGTATTATTTGCGTAGCCCCCCATGCATTAGTGTGTGTGTGTGTGTGTGTGTGTGTGTGTGGGTGGGTGCACTGAGTGAGTTTCCCTTTGTTAGACATGAGGGGTAATTGCAGCTTTTGTTGACTGTTTGAGGCAGAAGGCGAGCCATCTGGTGACGGCAGGTAAGAGAGAAGGATGGAGGGGCTTTGGGGACAGAGGAGGGCTGAGTGGCGGAGGAAGGGATGGATGCACCCCTCCATCAATCACACATGGATGAACAGCAGGCACAGGTGCAATGGTAGTGAGTAGAGGATGGGGTGAGGACAGAGGAAGAGGAAGCAGATGAAAGGGGTGTTGACTTAATTTGAAAGTTGTCGATCAGTATGTGTGGACATGCCATGTGTGAGTGGCTGTGTACCTGCTTGTGTGACAACCAAGGATTAATGAGATAGAAAGGGAGAGACAGAACAGAAAGACATAGCAACCTACATATCAAAGGTTACACATTGTAACCCTAGTTCTATTAGCATGCAGATGAATATTGTATGTAATCGCCACACAATCAGGATTGGGAACTAGTTTTGCTGGTTAGAGGTTAGCTGGTTAGACAATTGCAAAGTTACAATCTGTTTCACAAAGGCTAGACCATATAACAGGCTATATAGGCTCAATTGTTCCACCCCCTGCTGTGACATGTACACTCAGGACCACGGTCAGGGAGGTCAAAGGGTACAGATGACCCCGGCCCAAGGCCCAGGGGGGCCCATGCAAAGGTCTATGGTGCTAGAGAAGATGTGGCTGAGGGGCCCAACTTGGAAAGATGTTGTCCCCCTGTCCAAAATTCCTAATGGCGGGCCTGACAACATCACCAAGCAACTTTCACAGTGAACCAAAGTTTTGCACCCAGACTGATGGCAATGAGAAAATAAATCAGGCTAGAAACATTCCCAAGTGCCTGGCCAAAATGAAGATAATGTGAGGAGAGAATTTAGCATCCCTCGTGTGTTGCTCAATTCACTGGTGAAGTCAGTGCAAAAAAACACGAACCAAACCTAATCAATTATTGCCGCACAAAGTAATAAATAAATAGGCCTGTGCGTCTAAAGGAAATGTAAAAACCTTGTTTGAGATACTTAAAGGGTAACTACCATTTTTTTCAACCCTATTTTGTTGTTTTTGTGTCCAAGTGACTGATGGGAACAACAATCTTTGGCACTGGTCCAGTATTAAGCAAGATCGCTGCAGTCGGCAGCGGCGAAACAAACTACAAGGTAAGTTAATAACCAAAATGGATCATTGGGCTAGCATTTATTTCAAGGCCTCTACAATAGCTATCTACATCTGTAAGGGCATTAAAAATCAGAGAAGATTAGCCAGTGTGCATGGATTTAAATGCATTTAAGTTTAGAATGTATTCACACATGTATGTGCCTGTGCATATCTGAATTTGTTTGTGAATGTGCTGCATAAAGAGACTACGATGTCACTCTCACAATCCTTCGGGGATAAGGGTTTCTTTACTAGACACAGATGACCCAGTTAATTGAATCTAATTGCAAGATAGGGTAGTGCAAAACTGTCTCAAAAAACCGTGATGAGTTGCAAAATCAAATGAAATTGGAGTTTAAATAGCCCAATTATCCATTGTACTCTGACTGGTGAGCAGAGCAGAATTGTTCTAATGATGTGAAAAAGTAGATTTTTGCATATACATTCTTTCACACACAAATACAGGAATCAACTGCTTTAAGTAGAAATACTGCTATCCTTGAGGCTGTGTGTATGCACATAGTTTTCATGAGATACAGTACCAATCACATTGAAGTGAAGTGTAAGGTGTTATTGTGTCATATACTGTATATATACAAACTATATATATATATATATATATATATATATATATATATATATATATATATATATATATATCTATCTATATATATATATATATATATATGCAAGGCAATACATTCCCACACTGTCTGCACTCCTGAAGTAAAAGTAATCTTAAATTGATATAAAGTATGTACACTGTTTCTTTTAAGAGCCTCCAAAGTCCCACATAAAATTAATGTAATTTCCCAAATTGAGTGGTGTCACCAATCAGGCATGTTGACACCAGAGATTATTCTTGGCTCTATGCAAATGCAGCCTGCCGTTAAGCCTGAGATGTTTGGATATTAGCGGTATTTTGCTGTTGCTGAACTTTGCATGGCAAGTATTTGATTGGCAGGGCAGTTATGAATAAATATGCATAAAAAAATTTGTGTTGGGACTCACTCATAGGTGAGAAAAGAGGAAGGAATCGGTATAGGTGGATGAATGGGTAGCTGAAAGCAGGGAAGGAAATAAAGAAAGGAGAAGGGAGGAATGCAGGAAAGACGATTAGCATTTACTGTAAGGGACTTACGTTGTGATAATGTGATTATTTCTGTAGCTATGTTGTCAGTTTAACATTTGCAAAGTTAAACAACTGATCATTCTTTCTTGTTCAAGTCTAAGTTAGAGCCAAGCCAGTGTGTCATTGTTGTACAGGTCACTAGAATAGGCTGTTAAAATAATGGACATAGAAGCAGTGACATCACCCATTGGTTTGTGGACTGCCGTTTTGAAGCCTTGAGTTTGGCAATTTGGCCATCGCCATCTTGGTTTTTTGAAACTGGACGTGGTGAGTTTTGGACAAGAGGGGGGAGCTGGGGAGGATGTTGCCAGTGTTGTTTACGGTTGCAATGGCGCAGCACTAAGTTTAATACTAAAGAGGGAAATAAGCCAATTTTCAACCCTTCTGAAGTGAGTCATCCAGTGGAGATTTACCGGCGGGTAAACGTGGACCTCCAGGTACTGGCCCAATTCATCTGCATGCACGGCAGTTAACAGAAAATTGGCAAACTTTCCTTTAAGTTATCAGCTACTGCTAGCGGTAGCTAGCTAGCTTGGTTGGAAGAACGCTGAGCAAGACATTTTTAAATGACCAAAATGTTGATGACTTTGATGAAGTGAAAATACAGTCCGGACAACACCCAAAAACAAGTTCACGGCTATTTTAACATACACAGTACCATGGATAAGCATGGCTAAGCCTCTGTCCTGACTGACAGATAGGCCTGCAGCCACGCCCCTGCTTTATTGTTAATTTTAAAATAAATGGGACCCATAATTTAAAATTTAACATAATGCTATATTGAAGAAGACTTTAAACTAGGGATTGAGACCATAAACTCATTACGAAAATGTTTAATTTTTTCAACCATTGGAGTCGCCCCCTGCTGGAAGTTCGACAGAATGCATGTTTAAACGCTTCGGCATTGGCTTTACTTTTTAGACCCAAAACCTTTGTCCCTTATTTTTTTTGACAGCGCATGGTCACTAGTCTTAGCATATCAAGATTCCAAGTCAAGGTTAAAAAGTTGGTTGTGTTTAAAGTCCTATAGGCAACTTCTTTTTTTCTTAAGATTATTTTTTGGCATTTTAGGCCTTTGTATAGGATGGCTGAAGACATGAAGGGGGAGAGAGAGGGGGAACGGCATGCAGCAAAGGGCCGCAGGTCGGAGTCAAACCCACGGCCGCTGGATCGAGGAGTACACCTCTATATCTGGGCGCATGCTCTACAAGGTGAGCTACCCAGGCACCCCTATATGCAACATTTTAATTAAATATGTACGCTTATGTACGCACCTGCCTGCCTGCCTGCGCCTAGCTCCTTAGAAGTAAAAATCCTGGTTATGTCCATCCATAAGCACTTTCATCACCATAATGTTTTATCCAGACTATACATCCACATGCATCCACTGGTACATCAAGGGCACTTATTCAAGTCTGTACTTCTCTGCTGCTTCAGCAGTGGAAAGATGATTCAGTATATTCTGTTGCTTTGATGTGCCAAGGGGTATCCAGAACAGACAGCTCCCATATGTATAGCCTGATAGTTATGTATCCCCAGCTTCCATACAGCTGTCCCATGGCACAGATGAGAGAGACAAGACAAGCCATATGGGAAAAGTTATGACACAAGTCATCATCATCCAACAACTGACTGGCTATACAGTATGAATGCCTCTGCGTATATCTGTCACAGATTTTCCATGTCTCCTTCTTTGTCTCCCTCTTGCTCACAGTCATTTAGTTCAGCTGTCTGTTTGTATGTACGATATGTGTTGTGACAGTGATGCCTTGCACCATACAGCGCAGCAGTAACAAAATACCTGCATTACAACTGCAGCCCCAAGCACAGGGCACACTCAAACCAAAAAGCTTGTGGCAAAAAAAACGAGAAACTGTCATGACTAGCAGCTCATCAGGTCACACAGCTGACAGCAATCCCTTGTCAGAGCTATTACAGAAAACCACATACTACGACGCCAGGGGAGTCATGACTACAAATTCACAATGTACCATGCTTGCCCTCTATGTACGACTACTTTTACCTCTGGGCTGCTCTGTAAACAAATGAATATAAAGGCTCTGGATCGGCATTACCTTCCAAATTTACTGACCTACAACCAGTTTGCCAACTTTCCCTCTGTTGCTTTATAATCAAAGTAAATTATAAGCTGTTTGCTTTGATCACCATCTTGTTTATTACAACAGGATGTATGTAGGTATTAATGCATAGCCTATGCTCAGTTGCCAGTTACATGCACCTAGCTAATGTACAGCAGGTTTCAATTGTTTTTACCTGTATTATGTTTACTTACCTAACCCTTTTTAAAACAAAAAAGACAGAAATGTGTGCATTCCTTAGTCATTTTAGAGGCTGTAATTGGTGGTGCTGTTGAATTTTCTCTGACAGTTTTTCAGTTTAGGGGCTTCCTTCTCTGTCCATCCCACAGTTTCTCAATGGGGGGTTTCATGAACATAGTGAATGGCAGGTTGCCTCTAGCCCCGGGCTCTCCCGCCAGCTATCTGAAAGTTCACAACATTCATGTGGCAGAAATAAAGTGTCTCAGTTACCAGAGGGAAACTTCTGTTTGGTCTCTTACTTTGTGACATTCAAACTCTATATATGTCACACACCTTTCCAAAGCTGTTTTAAAAGTGAGACAAGTGTGCTACAAAATGAAAGAAAAAAAAAAACAAGTGTGAATATGTTTTGCACACTAAAACAAACTCAGATCCTTAAATTTATTCTGAATGCGATACATTAAACCTAGTAATTATTTTGCCAGTGAGGGATGGAAAAACTTTAAAACAACATAAAAATATTCATCACATAAAGTCATAATTGCAAAAAAAAAAAATCTATTTCAATGGCGAATGCAGAAACTTGACAATGCAGTTTTAAGATTTGAGATGAAATTGCAAAATTAAAGGACTTTTTTGCAAGGTGCATACACACATGCATACACACAAACTCATACCCACACTACCTAGGCCAAGGGAGTTAATGAATAGAGTTGGGGTTGATGGTGGCAGTCAGTGTATATGTAGCTGTCACACAGTGTTAGTGTTAGCACTGGGGTCAAGCGTAGCCAGAATGAGCTCTGACTTCCTCTGAGTTAACACCAGCTCATTAGTCAAGTAGAGCAGGGCAGTCACACCTCAACACACACACTAATTCCTTCTGTCTCTTTCTCTGCCCCGTGCTCCCTGTCTGTCTTCCTATGTCTGCTTTTGACCCCCCCCCTCTCTCTCTCTCTTCCACACACATAAAGGCTTTTACACTTTCTAAACAGATAAAGTTTTTTTTTTACCAAGCATAAGTAATGCAATGCATTTAGTTTTAGTTAAATGAGATAGAAACTGAAAGTACTGGATTGTTGGACCTACTCATGCAGTAATTCATATTCAATTAACCCATTCTATCTCTTTCAATGGAGGCCTTAAGCAATGCAATGGCTCAACTGTGCATCATTCCTCAACAGCAAATGGTACATGGTCTAATGCACATATGATTATACTCTATCAACATAATGCATTTCTCTATGGGTTCTCCTTAACATTCTCTCCATGAGCACAACTTGTCTTTGTCATACCCCCCCCCCAGTCATTTAACCCATGTTAATTTCTCTATTTTACCAAGGCCACATCCAACTTTATCATAGCAGTCATCAAACAGATGTGCCCTTTATGATTATTATAATATTGCCTTTCATATGCTTTAATGTTCCCCCACTCATTGCACCATCACCAGCATCACAGAGGGTTCACTGCTTATCTTCAAGTCTATCATCTCACCTCCATGAACTCACTAAAAGCATAATTCAATCAATTAGCATAGATATTTGAGTCAGTGCCAAATTGTATTATAGTAAATGAACAAATAAGTAATACATCTTTATTTATCTTCTGGGTCTCTCTTCTAAACACACACACACACACACACACACACACACACACACACACACACACACACACACACACACACACACACACATCACGTCATTTGCTGGCTAGATACTATTATCTAAGTTCTGCACTCAGTGAATACAAAAAATAGCCTTCTCACTTTCACTTATTCTTCTCTTTCTATTGCTCTTCCTGTCTGCTATCTCTCCTCCTACATCTCACCACACACTCTCCTCTTTTACTGTGCTCTCTCTCTTCTGCACTTTCTTTCTATTTTCTTTCTCTATCTCTTTCCTCACCCATTGAATTTGCCCATGCTAATCCAAATAGGTAGTTAATTATAGACTGCAGGTCTAATGGCATGAAGTAATTATAGAACTCCAATGAGAATTCACTGGACACCTCTACTTTCTCTTTCCATCTCTCCAATACATACACACACAGCACTCTCTCTTTCCCTTCCCATATCTACTTCTCTTCTCCCATATCCATCTCTACATCAAGCATTTAAGGCTGCGTCCTTTCCCCTCTGCTCTTCTCCCTGTACATCAACAGTTGCACCTCCAGTCAACAGTCCGTCAAGCTCCTGAAGTTTGCGGACAACACCACTCTCATTGGTCTCATCTCTGGCAGGGTTGAGTCCCCCTACAGGTAGGAGATTGACCACCTGGTGACCTGTTGCAGTCAGAACAACTTGGAGCTAAACACTCAGAAGACAGTGAAGATGGTCGCAGTCCCACCCACCCTCATCACCTTGGGTGACTCCACAGTCTACATTGTTCCTGGGTTCCATCATCTCCCAGAACATCAAGTCAGAGCTGAACATCAGCTCCCTTATTAAAAAAGCACAACAGAGGATGTACTTCCTGCGGCAGCTGAACAAGTTCAACCTGCCAAAGACAAAGTCAGTTCTACACTGCCATCATTTTGTCCATCCTCACCTGCTCCATAGTCTCACTTTGCACTTTGCACTCTGTGTGGACTGTCTGGCCAGTCCACACAGCATTCCGGGATGGGAGAAAAACGTGCTCTGGTTTATTGACATTTCTTTAAACCAATCAAAATCGTCATGGGAGGTGCTAAGCTTGTTTTGGTGGAATGTGTACATTCAAAAGTTGTTTTAGTCGTGTGAGAGAAAACTCAGATTGGACAGATAGTCTAGCTAGCTGTCTCAATTTACCATGCAGAGATTTGAGGAGCAGTTAACCATAGTCTTCATAAATTTAAAATTCCAACACAAAGAAAGGAGAAGGAAACACACATCGGCGAAAAGACATTCATCGGGTGAAATTTCATGTGGCACCGGAGCAATCCCGGAAGTGGAACGTCGTGGATATAGACCAGAGATGTTCACAAGTCATTTTTTGGAAGTCCAAGTCGAGTCTTAAGTCTCTGGCCATCTGATCTGTCCTAACACTGTATTATTAAATCTTGTGAATTCAAAGCATGGCCTGTAGCTACCATCCATTTTTTTTTTCTGAAATAAAATGTGGGCACTGCAGCCAAGAGTGGATGTGAACTTGTGACCGGAAAATATCACGTATGCTTTAATGGAGCTAGCTTAATTTTGTTACATCCAGAACTTACATTGGGTCTCCAACTTAGGACATCGTATAGTCTAATCTTCTGCTACTTAACACATCCCTCTAGCCATTGGACCTGGTGAAATATTAACCTAAGTCTGTCACATCATATGGATACTACAACTATAAAGATACAATTTCTCTGTTCCCAGCATTAGCACAACACTTTGCGATGGTTAGCTTGTTACCTGTGACGATATATGCTAAATTTAACGTCTTTTTCACATTAGCAAGTGACTGACCTATCTGGGTGCGTTTTGAGATGCCTGATGAAGTTCGACGTTGTTGATCTGGCATCATTTATCTTGGTGCCACACACCTTGCATGTAGCTGTTCGCTTACTGCCACTGTTTACAAAGTTATTGAAAGCAAAACTAATGAGAAAAGGCACAACTCAGGGAGGACTTGGTGTCGCCATCGTCAATGCATTTTTTGATATGTGAGTGTGCGCACATAGGCATAGCGCATGCATTACATTGCACATTATGGCAAAGGGCAGGGAACATGCAGCTCGTTATACGTTTCCCCAAAGTATATGCGCAATAAAAGAAAATAGAAATACATGAACAAATTTAGATTTAAAAAGCAATAATTGCATGAAAACAGGTTGTTGACGAGTCTCGAAGCTCGAGTCCGAGTCAAGTCTGAAGTCTTTTGGGTCGAGTCGCAAGTCAAGTCTGAAGTCAGCTGTTTGTGCGACTTAAGTGTGACTCGAGTCCGAGTCTCAGACTTGAGTCCCCATCTCTGATATAGACTACCTGCTCCATCACTATCTGCTGTCTCTCCAGAACCTGTACGCCTCCAGGACGCTGAGGCGAGCAGGAAAGTTTGTAGCCGAACCCTCTCACCCCAGTCACAATCTATTTGAACCCCTCCCCTCTGGCACGAAGCTGCGGTCAATCTGGAACAAAACCTCACGCCATAAAAACAGTTTCTTCCCCTCTACAGTCAGACACATCAACAAGGCCGCGGACCCCCACTGATACTGACTCTCAACCCCCCCTGCCCCTCCATCCCTAGTCACTACACTTTGCACTAACCTTCATCCTGGACTATACATCTGCCCATTGCACACATTGCTTAAAATACTGAAACAGGAATTGTGTATATATTTGTTTCCGTTTCTTTATGTTTAATCTTATTAATGTTTTATGTATTTGTTTGTGTATGTATGCACCAATCACCAAGGCAAATTCCACGTAGGGTAACTACTGTGGCAATAAATTCCTTTCTGATTCTGATCCAACCATCATTCTGTACATCTTGTCCTCATGTGTATTTAGAAAATACAAAACGAGACAGTACATATCAGGATCAGCAACATTTGACCAATGTGCTACAGTTGATATAAATAGCAGTATTTGTACATTCTATTTTATTTGTAGCTCCATATACATAGATGCATCGCAGTTGGGCACCACAGCTTGGTTATAGAAAATGGTAATATGTAATTACCTATGTCTACTCCATTCAAAGTAACCATGTATGATTCACTGTACTGAAATTTAATGCCAGTAAAGTAATGCCCTAAAGTGTTTAAAATGGAAAAAATGGTTCACCTTTGGAAAGCATCAATGTGTTCAATAACAATTTAATTTCACAGGAATCTACAAGAAGTAGAAGTGTTGGACGGTGAATAGCATTTAACAATAAAGGTCATGGGGCCTACGAAAACAATGGTATTCTTCCTCTGGAGACAATGAATATTTGCAGGAAATATCATGGCAGTTAATGCTCTGGACCAGAGTATTGGACAAATGTATTAACCCACTAAAATAATCGTAACCTTAAACAACAAACACTCTTTTTGTAGTCCATATTCTGCAGTTGAGAAATGTTGTTTGTGTTTGTCAGGTTGCAATTAGAACAATAATGCCCTCTAACCTCATCACCGTAGTATTTGTATACATGTATCTATGTTCCCTGTTGCTCCGTACCAACAAAAACAAGATGATAACAAGATAAAATAACAACCAAAAATAAAAAGCTCCATTTTCTGTCATCTTTGCTGTAGTTTGAACTTGGAGGTATCAGCTTTGACAAAAATAGGAACTCTAAACTTGTGATAACTTGGTGTATTTAATGAGGCAACCGTCTTTGTTGCGATTGGGGGTTGCTTCATGTTTCATATTTCAGAGCCTTTGGTCAGTGTTTGTGGGGCACATTTGCCACAATTGTTGACATTCTGTTAGTCATGACCAATTAGTCATGAAACTCAGGTAGTCACAAAGTTTTAGGGGACAAATCACTGACAAATTATGCCTATCATTGCCAGATCTTGCTTTAGGGAAGATTTAGTTGCAAGACTAACTGAAGTTCACATTCAGATTTGTAATAGCATCGAAAAGTATGGTGTTGTGTCTTTGTTTATTACCCTGTTTGTCCTGGAGCCTGAAAATAACACGGGTAATATAATCTTGAACGATAATATCTTTCCAACGGTCTGAGTGAATAAGTGACAGAATAGGCTTGTTTATCCAAATAACAGGTCTGTTATTTCATTAAGTCTGTTTCTGACTTTAGGATTAATATATAATAAATCATACATGAAGACTAGGTTGTCGAGCCTTTTAGTAACCTGACAATGGGAAGCGCACAATCATACTCTCTCACTCACACACACACACACACACACACACACACACACACACACACACACACACACACACACACACAGACACACACACACACACACACACACAGACACACACACACACACACACACACACAGACACACACACAGACCAACAGACACACGCACACATACACTTAGCTGGATGGACGTGTGGAAGGCAATGTGCAAGTGGAGGTTGTGCAAATAGAGGTAAAGTGCGTGTAGTAAACGTGTAGCTGCCCATAATTATAAGCAGGGCAATACAGCCAATCAGGTGCCAAAAAAAGTGAGAGTTTAAACAGAAGAAAGTCAGCAATTGCCCATGTCATCAATGCTCATCCTATGTCTGGCAGAGCTGGAACATACACATGTATGGGCTACACAAAGCTGTTATTCTGGATAAATGGCCTGAGTCACTGCCAACAGGTGGATGATTGGGTGGAGGTGGGGTTCTTGAATGATAGATGAGCAGCAGCAGCCTTACAACGATATTTACAACATTGGCAAGGAAGCAATGGCATTTCCTAGTGTAAAACCTACCTATTGAAAAGTGTGTATAGAACATACTGTATATTTCAGTCAATGCCATGCTGTGTGAATGCAACAGCCCAACTTGAAAAACATCAGAAAAAGATCATCAAAGAAGGGTCTCCCTACTAAGACAGCTTGGATTTCTTTTTAAAGGGGGCGTATAAGAAATATTTGGCTAAACAGAAATTAGCATGGTTACTATGACAGACAGGGGGATATTTTAATGATTAAGAGTTTAGTCATGTTTTTATGGATATAAACTTAAAAATCTTAAACAATTCATTCATCACTTAAAGGGATTAGGACGCATTTATTATCTGTCACGCTTGCTTTTCACCATGGCCAGAGGGAGTTTGTATAAGTAATAGAAAGATGCTGTGCAAAATATAACGTAAATGGAATTGTATTATAATTATTACTTATTCCACAATTAGCCTAATAACGGTTGAAAGCTTTTTTACATTATTTCATAAATTCCATGTCACTTGATCTTCTTTCTTCTGATCCGCATTAATGAAAATGTCATCAAAACTAAACTTACAACCACATGTAAGATACAAGTATTTTTCTTAGTATTTTGATATGAAACACGTAATATGGTTCTTAGTTTTAGTCCAAAGCAGCCACAGCTGCACTCATTTGCAGATATTATTGTGTGTTCCTTCATAAGTTATCAGTTAATTTGCAACACAAAATTATGCTTTTCAAAATTACTCACTGGAGGCGCGTATCAGTTTCATGAAGCTGTTGACTTTGTCTCAAGTGCAATTGCTTGATTGTGATTTGGAAAGAATCACTCCTGATGCGAGACCTACCCTGGGTTAAGTGGGCTGTCTCCTTCCTTTCCCTGTGGGGTGAAACTTAATAAATGATGCTGAACAGTGAAAACTGTTAGTACTAAGAAAGTCTGTGTGTCTGTGTGCATGCATACACAGGGTGTATTCAGCTGGAAATGACTAGATCTGACATCACACTTTTTGAGACTTGCTTATGTGGTTTGTTTGATGAAAGGACATTCTCATGCACACCTAGCTGCCTGCTTACACTGCTTAGCAAACAGTACTACAGAAATATATACTAGGGCTGCCAGCATTAATGCGTTAATTGCGATGCGATTAAGGGCCGAGCATAATGCGTTAATTTTTTTTAATCACATTAATCGCTTGCCACCATTTATTAATTTATTTTACACTTCACTCAGCTTCGCATCATGCCTAACAACACCCCTTAGCTGTTCTAAAATCACTAGAATCTAGCTAGGCTACTATTTTGACCCTTTGCCGCACCTTTACTTATCATCAAGCTGCCATACTTCCTCGTAACACATCCTGCTGCTGCAGGCTGCAGGCATGATGGAGAGAGACAGCAGCAACGCAATTCTGAATGGCGCTTTTTAGTTTCCAAAACTCCCGGATGGCTCAGTAGACAAGTCGAAAGCAATATGCACATTGTGTAAAGCCGAATTAAAATATACCGAAGCACGTCAAGCTTGAGCTACCACCTACGAGCTAAGCATAGTAGCAGAGTTAATGTGACTCGATCAGGTTGATGCTAGCGGGCTCAAGCAAAGCACTATTTTGGAGAGTGCTACTTGCTGACCTGTGGATGAAACCAAATCCAAAAGAATTACTACAGCTCTTGCAAAATGGGTGGCAACTAACTGCCGACCTGTCAGCATCGTAGAAGACTCGGATCTTAAAGACGTACTACGGTTGGCATGTTCTGAATTGTGCAATAATGACAGATTCACACATTTTTCTTTTGTTTACAGTAAATAAATATTAAACAAATACAAATCTTAAAGTCAAGTTCATAAAGCAACTTTCTTTGCATTCATTTGATTCCCAATGAAGATACACTGATAAGAATTGCTTTCCATTGTTAATATGTATTTAAAAACAGTTCTGAAATGCAAAATAATAGAATTTTAATCATGCGATAAAACATGCAATTAATCACGATTAACTATAGAAATTCAGCGATTAATCGCGATTAAGAAAAAGTTAATCGTTTGACAGCCCTAATATATACAGTGGCAGTCCTTGTAGAATCCATTTAAAAACGCATAATTTTCTTTTCTTTTTGGTGGAGAATCACTAAAGCAACTTTCTACAGGTAAAATCAATATTCTCAAATGCCACCTTCTCAAAGGGTTTTCATCAAATAATCAACCTCAGAAATTTTATTTCACTGACTTTTACAGTTAAGGCCAATTGAAATAATTAAAGCATGATTGATATATATATATACATCCCTGTACCTCATACAGCACCATGCTGATCATTTATCTTTCCTTGACACTTCCCATTGAAACATATGTGAAACTTGGCTAACTACATTGCAAGCATGCTGAGCTTCATTACATGACAGATTTGTCTATTTGCATTACCCCTACATCATGTACAACTTTTTACATATTGTTTCATTTCATCCAGAGCAGTGGCGGTTCTTGGCACGGGCCAACCGGGCAGTCGCCCGGGGCGGCATTTTTTCATGTCACATGGTGGGCAGCATGAGAACTTAAAAAAATAATAATAATAATCTGCGCCGTGAAGCGGTTTTCTGTTATCTACCATTTCACTGTGTGGGGAACTGGCAAATCGGCACCCTCCTTGCAACTGCAGGCGCCCTGCTTGCACCCCCTACTTTCACAATGAAATTGACTAGTCCGTAACGGTGCGGGGGCGGGGCCCGGCGCGAAAGATAAACACACGGTGACAGCCCAGGGGCCTGTTTCACAAAAGCAGAATTTATAAATCCAGGATAACTGATAAAGCGAGGCTTGACCTAGTCTAATCTGTTCATCCTGGCTTGGTGCGTTTCACGAAAGCCAAGCCAGGCTGAGGAGGAGCGACTAGGTTGAGCCAGGCTGAAGTAATTCAGATAGATGCGCGTACACGGCTTTCCTCAAAAGACCGCGAGGTCGATCACAGATTTACTGATGCCAAAATGGAGAATACACATTGTACATACTTTATACAGAGTGAGCAGCAGCTTCTTGTGGAAGTATGATGACGTGAAACACATTATTTGTATAAAAAGAAAAGAAACACGGCCGCTGTAATGAAACAGCGAGAGAAAGCGTAGCAGCCGATCGAGGACCGACTGAATATATATACATTAACTGACCACTGCTCTGAATTGAAACCGTCATAATCATTCCATTCAAGGATTAGGCTACTAATCATTTGCACAAATTAACAGTTGTACTCTTTGCCTTAAAAGTAAGCAAAAGATAATGTTACTCAGGAAATTTACCACGAAGATCAATTTTCTACAATGCTAGAGTATGATGCATAAATATCTCTTCGTTCTGTTCCTCCCTCTCCCTCATGGGCTAAAATATACATTTCCTAAGTCATATTAACTTCCACTGCTCGCGTTTAATGCAAAGTGTACAACTGTTAGTTTTTGCAAATGACAGTGACTCATTGAATGGTTTCAGTTAAGAGCAGTAGTTCGTAAATGTATATTTTTAGATCATCATTCAGTCTGTCCGCTATTATCTGCCTCGCGTTTTTTTATTTATTTTTTTTTTTTTATAGAGGACGAGTTTCCTTCTCTACATATTATATGCCTTGCTCCCTTTGTATATATGGACATAGAAAATAAAGACACTGAAGAAATTGGACTCTAAAATCTAGAAACTATAAAGATAATTAAGTGAGAAATTCCATGCACACTGTAAACATGAATGGAACAGAGTATATTCATCAGTTATTCCCCCCCCCAGCAAAATATAAGGTCAAAAACCATTGGGGTGTCCTCCCCCTGTTGTTACATGAATGTCCAGTAGCCTACATCACTAGATAGTTACTGGTTCAGTGAACTAAGACTATAATTTGGGAGGATTGTACAATTAGGACATGTTCTTTAAATTGTACAATCCTCCCCAATTATAGTCCCAGTTTACTGGACAACACAAATTGTGTGCTAAGAATGCCAAATACAATGCACATGGCAGCGGAACAAACATGATCGTTATTGTTAAAGAATTAAAAAAAAATGAATCAACTCAAATAATTCAAGGTGCATTGGTCAACTATAGAAATGTAAAACATTGTATGTATTGCCCTTAGTAACAAAATTTAAAACACATTTGAAATTTTATCAGCATTTTCTAATTATCTCAACAACTGTCATAATATTTTCATCAAACCAACAATATGAACAGCAGTCTTCATACAGCAATATAACTGTCACATGAATAATTATTAAAACAAATAATGGTCACAACTTTAAATAATAACAGTACTTAAAGGAACAGCAATATGCACCTGTTGTATTTGAATCCAGGCTGATAACAATAGGGTAAAACCACTGCTGGGTGATCATAAAAGGCTCCAGGATTAAATAAATCCTGGCTGTTAGCCTGGTCGGGAGCAGGCTAGCTGCACAGAATAAATCTCCATGGTGATTTATGTGATTTATATTTATTCCACTTTTGTGAAACCGAGTCAAGGCTTAAATCATCCAGGATAACTGATAAATCCCGGCTTAATCCCTTATTTTGGTTTTGTGAAACAGGCCCCGGGTAACAATTTTTGGTTCCCAGAACGTTCTGGGAACGTTCGTTTTTGGTTGCGGGAACGTTCCCTGAAGGTTAGTTTTTGGTTCCCATGGAAAGTTTTCCTGACGTTTAGGGAACGTTAGTTTTTGGTTACATCGACCCTTCCCAGAACGTTCTCAGAACGTTCCCAGAACGTTGCAACCTTTAGAGAACATTCCCCTACCGTTGTAACCATTTTTTACATTCCCATAACCTTTAAATAACTAACGACAGTGGTACCAATTTTATTATTAGTTTAAACTGTCTGTGCAGGAGCAGGAATGAATTATTATATATTGGCAGGAATGAAAGAACAGGCAACAGGCAAACTTGATGGGATTTAAAACTTTAATATAAAATTAACAAAATACAAAAAATATAAAAGGCCTAAAAAATAATATAACAATCAGAAACTATACAAATAAGGAAAAAAAGCAATGGAGTGGGATGTAGAGTGCAAATGTAGTGCAAATATAGTGTGCAAAGATGCATATTGGAATGACAATGTAATGAATTATTATATATTAGCATATTAACAAATACAATTGCTTTAACCTCGTAACGATCACTGTACAGTGTACGCCACAGCTTGTGGCTGTGGCGCCTGTAACCTTCACTCATAAACGTTTTTATAACTTTAAAGCATTAAATCTTCAAAATATACAGCCATGCGACCAATTGAAAGCTTAGTCTCAGGATTCCATTAAGCCCACACACAAAGCATAAGATGATTTATAGCAGTTACACAACTGCTACAAAGTTATAATAAATAAAACAATACAGCCGTAGACGGCGCAGCTGGTGTCGAGAGCCGAGTGTGCATTCATACCTTTTTCTTTCTCCCTTTAGCCACAACGTTGATATTGTAACAAAAACGTTTTTTTCCTACATCCCCAAGAGTCCAAGGAAATGGAATATCCAAGCCGTTTCATCCAAATCTAGCTGTTCGGGGTCACGCTGCCTTCGATCGACAGTTGCTTGAGCCAGTTACAATTCCATGGTACAAGACCTGCCTACCCTTTTAGCCAATGAGTAGAGGATTCCATTGATATATTGAAAGGCATGGCAATTTTAACCCTGTGATGGCTGGCTCTGTGTTTCAGCACAAACAGTGACTGTTTTCATGTTTTAATTTCCTTGAGCAATTTATAATTACTTATTTCCATATTTTTATGTAAATAGTTATCTCAAGTATGTGTATGATTGATGTGGGTGTATTTGTGTATTTGATAAATGTTGTATTTTGCAGTTTTTTTGGCTTTTTTCTTTGCACTTTTCAAATAGAAATCAGAAAAACAAACAGACATATCTGTAGAAAAAAATTCATATAAAATCCATTTATGAGTCTTTTGGCTTCTGGATTTTTTCTGTAGTAAGCTGAGACATGTGGCTATGACATTGTGTTGACTGTACCTCACTAGATGTGTTTACAGCAGTGTATTTTAATCATTTTACAGATGTATGACTTGGACGGAAATAAAAACCCTCCATTCTAGCCTATGTAACTCTGTCAGTAAGGTCTAGAATCACCCTGACACTTGGAACAAACACTTGAGACTGTTACCTTTCCAATGATATCAGGCACACCCCTGAGTGTCAAAGTATATGGGAGCTGTCCATCCATCCATCCATCCATCTTCTTCCGCTTATCCGGTAACGGGTCGCGGGGGTAGCAGCTCCAGCAGGGGACCCCAAACTTCCCTTTCCCGAGCCACATTAACCAGCTCCGACTGGGGGATCCCGAGGCGTTCCCAGGCCAGGTTGGAGATATAATCCCTCCACCTAGTCCTGGGTCTTCCCCGAGGCCTCCTCCCAGCTGGACGTGCCTGGAACACCTCCCTAGGGAGGCGCCCAGGGGGCATCCTTACCAGATGCCCGAACCACCTCAACTGGCTCCTTTCGACGTGAAGGAGCAGCGGCTCTACACCGAGCTCCCCACGGATGACTGAGCTTCTCACCCTATCTCTAAGGGAGACGCCAGCCACCCTCCTGAGGAAACCCATTTCGGCCGCTTGTACCCTGGATCTCGTTCTTTCGGTCATGACCCAGCCTTCATGACCATAGGTGAGGGTAGGAACGAAAACTGAGATTGAGAGCTTTGCCTTCTGGCTCAGCTCTCTTTTCGTCACAACGGTGCGATAAATTTATGGGAGCTGTACCACTTTTAATTTGGGTATGTCGTTTAGACCAAAAAGCTTGAAAATGCAGCCGTTCGTTAAGAGGTTAATAAAAAAATACAAGCTGCAAGATTGAAGTTCTTCTGGGAGGCCGCTAGAGTAGAAGTCAAAATCAAGCAAAGTTACAAGTCAAATTAAAACCTCTTATCAGCCAAGCTAAGCATAATACTGATGTGAACAATAAAATAACACCTGCCTGTTATAACCCTGCATATTGTCAGGTCCTGGAAGGCCTTCTTTGCCTTTCTTCCCCACAGGCTATACTCTTTCAGCACGTCATTGGTTGCCACTCGCCGTAGCATGCGTCGGACTGCAGTACCTGTGGTCAGACCTCCAAGCGTTGTCAGGAAAAGTTGCTGTAAAACATATAGAAATACAAATTATACATGTGGAACAAAGTGGAGAGCTTGTACAATCTCATTTTGTAAGATAAGTCAGTTCTGTTATGATGATATTTGAATTTATGCAATTATATAGTGTTAGTCTTAGGGCACTTAATTACCAATTTTATCCTCCTCTCCGGGTGACCGAGAATCCGGTCAAACTCCTCCAGCTCGGTGAAGGTCGAGCAGGGCGACACCAACATGTCCTCGCCTGGAGCAGAGGGAGGGAACTGGGAGCTCCTTAACAGCATGAGCAGCTCATCCATCTTTTCCTCAAATGCATCCATCCACTGTGTCAGGCGAGCAATGGATGCCCTCATGGCTATGGAAAAAGTAATGGTGTTAGTTTTAGTTGTTATACATTATAAACTTGCATATGTGAACAACTTAAGTGAGTCTTCTTACCTCTCATTTCCGTCTCCATGGTCTCCCTCTGTGTGATGAGGTCTGTTGTTTACAACAACAAAAAAAGTTATGTTACTCTCAAGTTCCTTGTCATAAAATTGTATTTAATTAGAAATGGAAAATTCAAAGCCACTGTACCTTCAACTGGGTCCCAAGAAGTGGCAGGCCGAGCTTGCGTCACAATCGACCCATCCAGCTCTGGGCGACTGGCAGGTTTCCTGTACGGTGTTGACTCATCTAAAAAAGTAAATATGAATATTGGTCAGTTCATTTATGGTAGGTTTCTTTAACATGCCATTGCAAAGGATGAACCTATGCTGTTACATTAGACAATCGCTAAAAAAAACACTTACATGCAGGTGGTGGAGGCAATAACATCTGCTGACCTGAAAAAGGGCAGGAAGGGACAAACGCATCAGAACAGTCACGTGATAAGCACCAGGTTGAGTGTCAGTAGTTCCATGGTAGGAAATATGACTCTGGTTTCTTAAACGCATGCATAGATGTTAACTTAACGGACAGGGCTTCCAGACACACGCTCCGTCCTGAAATGCTTTTTTGCTTGTGGAATGGATTCATCTGAAATAAAAGACCATACAATTTGTACTGATTGCAAAAAGAATATTTGAAGTGTAAATAATATATACATAGTCTGTACTTAAGGTCTTACCATGATTATCTAAATAAACGATGGATGTATTTAGACAACCAAGGAGGTGTAATCATTATGTCATGCTAGGTTAGCCTGCAGTTTGGTGAATAGAGCTTCTCTTAATACATCCATGGCTTTATCTCTCATCCACGTTACAGGCTTTACAGCACACAGCCCTCGGATGTATCGTAAGATAAGTGTTAAACTCTAAACCCACATCGGCACTTAGGGACACATAATATATTACGTTAACGTTAGCTAGCTACCTAGCTCCATTGTTGCTGTATAATGCTGGCAACCATGTCGGAGCTTTCTTTAAGTTGTTTACCAAAATCTCTCACCTTGTTGTCTAGGTTCCTTATGGTGGTTAAAACATTACCGAGGGAAGGCTCAGTCTCTGTGGCCAATGTTGATGTATCCATGGGGCTAGCAGCGCTCACAGCATAGCTAGCTGTGGAAAGCTAACTTGTTTCCCGCGTTAGCATACGGGCTAGCAGTCTTGAGCGGAGAAAACTCTTTACTGTTGACAGCCGACAATGTCTTTCTTGGTATATTCGTCCTACCTCACGTTATAACACTGTCGGTGAAATGTAGTCAGCATATGTTTTAGTCAATGGCAGTATTTCAGTTCGAATTTGGGATCAAACGAACTTTTGTCTGCCTTGTTTGCCAGGTATGTATACCGGTGTTGTATACGGAAGTCAGGACAGGACATGAATCGGTCACCTGAGAGCAGAGGCACTGTCTTCCCCCTACTGGCGTGGGGGTGTAACGGTTGGATTACACTGAACTGAGCCACTTGTTAGAAGTGAAATGTGAAATGAAAGAAGTGAATTTTCTTAGTTGTGAAAATCGTTCTATTGATAGATTCTTGTTTTAAGTATTTTCACCTAATACAGTTAAAAAAACGAAATCGAGCACAAGTTATTGTTTTTAACAACATTGTTATCAGCCTAAAAATAAATATATTATCTTGCTATGTTGTTTATCTTACTTAGATTTTATAAGACCAATCATTTTTGAGTGAATCTAAAAGTGACTGCAAACCTTTTATATGCTACTTCAAAACTTAAATGCAGCTGGTATAAATAAACATTTTCAAAACCGCATTCAGAACATCAAAAAACAACCAAAAACAACCAAACGGGAACGTTGTGTGGAGGTACAGTGCAACCACACGAGAACGTTCCTGTTGGTTGGTTCCCCTAACGTTTAGGGAACGTTATAAACATGAGGGAACGTTCCCTAAACGTTAGTTTTTGGTCTGGTTCGAACTAACCTTTAGGAAACCAGAAACTAACGTTCCCTAAACGTTCTGTGTTAGTGGGGAGGAGAACTCGGAAGTACACAGAGACAGAGCAAGACGAGTCTAAACCTTTCTTTTATGGCAATGGTCTAAACGCGAAAATCAAACAAAGTTACCCAAGCGGCTCAAATAAAAGAAAAAAGCGAAAAGACATGTTTTCGGCAGTAGCAGGACCTTCATCAGCTCCCGTGGCTGATGATAGTGGTGGTGGTGTCGGCAGCAGTGACATGCACAGTGAGGAGAACAGCAGGATAGAGACAGAGATGAGTTAGTGAGGGTCCTGCGGTAAGCACAACTCTATGGAGCCCCCGGAGGTGACATGGAGGAAAAAAAAAAAACGAAGGAAAAAAAAAAAAAAACATGGAGGAAAAAAAAAAAACATGTACTGGGGGCAAACACTAACTCAAGATCTTGAGTTTGAAACTCGATATCTTGACTTTCAAACTCAAGATCTTGAGTTTGTGATGGAGAAAAAAAAAAAAACGAAGGAAAAAAAAAAAACATGTACTGGGGGAAAAACACTAACTCAAGATCTCGAGTTTGAAACTCGAGATCTTGACTTTCAAACTCAAGATCTTGACTTTCAAACTCAAGATCTTGAGTTTGTGATGGAGAAACTCGAAGACTCGAAGAAAACTCGAAGAACGAAGTGATCCAGTCCAGATGTCAGCAGAAGGCGGAGATTTCCGGCCGGGGGCAGCGTGTCCTCCCCCGGGCAGGAACACAGCTTTGCCTCGTTGCTGCACCGGTCCCAGCTAATCCAGATGGCAGCGGGAGGGGGAGACTTCCGTGGCCGGCTGCAGCGTGTCCTCCCCCGGGCAGGAACACAGCTTCGCCTAGCTGCTGCGCTGGTCCCCCGGTCATGTCCGCCAGACTCCCCTTAAGAAACCTGTGATTTAAACTTGAGCTGCCTGTGAGAGTCTGCTCTGCTCAATCCTGGTACTGGTTCTCCCGGGCTTCCCTTCCTTCCAGTGGGCCCAGCAGTACGGCCTGGGGCTCCAGCTGCGTGGTGTCGGTTTTGGCTCCCAGGAAGCAGGCAGTGAGCTCCAGATCCTGCAGCCGCAAACGGACTCTGCAGCCCCGCACCGCAATAGCTCCTCTCCGTCCGCCTGCCACCGGCAAAGCCAATGGAACTTTCCGCCGAAATCGACGTACAGGTCGTCCTGGACTACGTGGAAGATCCCCCCGATCACCACTGTGTCTTTGTCCGGTCCCATCTGGATCAGCAGGGACTGGCGCAGCAGCGAGGCAAAGCCGCCGGCGCAGCAGCGAGGCAAAGCCGCCGGCGGCAGCGTCTCTTCCCCCGAGCAGGAACACAGCTGCCCCCCGGGGCAGCAGAGTCCATTTGCGGCTGCAGGATCCGGAGCTCACTGCCTGCTTCCTGGGAGCCAAAACCGAGCTGAGCTGGAGCCCCAGGCCGTACTGCTGGGCCCGCTTCGAGTTTTTTTTTTTTTTTCTCCATCACAAACTCAAGATCTTGAGTTTGAAAGTCAAGATCTCGAGTTTCAAACTCGAGATCTTGAGTTAGTGTTTTCCCCCAGTACATGTTTTTTTTTTTTTTTTTTTTTTCCTTCGTTTTTTTTTTTCCTCCATGTCACCTCCGGGGCTCCGTACAACTCCCCTCAAAACACTTTGCCCCTTGAGAAAACTGAGCCAAAAACTGAGTGGTGGACAAAAGACTACAACAATAAAAGACGTAGGCATGCTTTACTTTATGATTGCATTAGTAGCCTATATAAACGTTGCACATCATGCAAACTTTCTTAATGAGAATTGTAGCTTTTCTATCTGCTTAGGCAGACAAAAACTCATGATAGACCTCTTCAAATTAAAGCACAGGACCGCTTGAAATGATAATATATATATATCTTGTTGTAGGCTATACCGTTTTATTAATTTATTAATCTTGTTAAATGTTTTATTATTGTATATATTGTTGGCACATTTATACTGTATATTTATTTTAAGTTCTGATAACCTATACTGTCATATTTTGTGCAGAATTGTGTTCATTGTGGACATTGTTCACCTTAAAAAGTGTGTTTCCTGTTGCAATTGCAATAGTTAAATAACTGGATTATCTTAAGTGTGTTTTTCAAATGCTCTAATGAAGGATTTGTGCAATTGAGAAATATAATTTTCTCTTTCACTTATCTTGTTTGGGGGGGCTCGACGGGGGTCTTGCCCTGGTTGTAATTCAATGTAGAACCGCCACTGATCCAGAGCATACTTTTTTGGCTTGGGATGTGAAGGCTGATAGGCAATTGGGAAATAATACAGAACAGACACCTTCATGATATTATTTTTGCTTCATGCATGGCTTATGTTCTTTTGAAAATATTAATTTAAGTAGAGTGTGGACATCAAGGTAACAAGTCAGCAGCAATTTTAGGTTCCCTGTGACACTGAAATAGTGCTCCACTAGTCCTAAGGGCTGAAAGTATACCAGGCTGTCACTACACAAAGTATTACAACAGCAAACTCGGAACATGCAAGCTTCACACGTGGCAGTGTGTTATTTATTCCAAAATATGACCTTGCTTTCAGATTTTTTCCACTGTCACTTGGTGATGTGCTCACCATAGCCCCATCTTCTTGTTTGTAGAAGGTAGGGCTCCACAGGAGTGGAGCCATTGTATTCTTTGATAGAGTCCACTGACTGTAGGGCTGTCTGTGTGCAGTTTTAGCTAATTACCTTTAACAGGTCATTTATACAATTACACTTACAGCTAATTACTTTTTAGAGCCATCTTTTCAGCCGTTTAGCACCCTCTGTACCAGTGTGTCAGACTTGTGAGCCAACCAAATGTACTGATACACATCAAGCCTTTACTGCCCTAAATAAAGATAGATCCCTCTGTCTCTACAACACACATAAATGTGAGTGCACACACTAATGCATACACACACACTATGACTGCAATACCACACACAAATGCAATACATACAGTAGATTTGCTCAGAAAGCTTGAGGTTCAGCCAGAGATGGGGACTCGAGTCTGAGACTCGGACTCGAGTCGCACTTAAGTCGCACAAACAGCTGACTTCAGACTTGACTCGGACTCGACCCAAAAGACTTCAGACTTGACTTGCGACTCGACCCAACAACCTGTTTTCATACAATTATTGCTTTTTAAATCTAAATGTATTAATGTATTTCTATTTTCTTTTATTGGCGCATATACGGGGAAACGTATGACGAGCTGTATGTCCCCGGCCCTTTGCCATAATGTGCAACGTAACACATGCGCCTATGTGCGCGCGCATATCAAAAAATGCATTGCAGATGGCGACACCAAGTCCTCCCAGAGTTGTGCCTTTTGTCATTAGTTTTGCTTTCAATAACTTGGTAAACAGTGGCAGTAAGCGAGCAGCTACATGCAAGGTGTGTGGCACCAAGATAAATGATGCCGAATCAACAACATCAGACTTCATCAGGCGTCTCAAAACGCATCCAAATAGGTCAGTCACTCACACACTAATGTGAAAGAGACGTTACATTTAGCATATATCGTCACAGGTAACAAGCTAACCATCGCAAAGTGGTGTGCTAATGCTGGGAACAGGCAAATAGTATTTCATAGTTAGTAGTCGCTGAGGCTAAGAAATCCATGGCGCACAGGAGGCGGGACGCACGGATCCATCTCCCCAGGAACAAACGCTGTGTCGGGTGGGCAAACTCATGTGATGCGTAATTGATCCCGTGGATGATTTGTAGACTATTAAGTGAACAAGGTGTACCCGGTGTGGTATATTGACAACCTATAACATTCTATACACTTTGTTTTAAGAGTTGGTATAAGGAGGATGCATGAACTTTACTCTACATTCACTGAGAACATCTGGAAATTGTTAACATGAGTTGGGGTCCCCCCAAGACAGAAGAGACCTTTTTTGGAGTTGTGCCAGATAACAGGCATTGATTGGTTAGTTATCCGTCCAATGATATACTTACAAAATTACGTCCTATGTTAATACAATGCATAGGATATATACGTTGCTCACACAAAGAAAAGTCAGAGCGACAAATTTTGAGGTTTGGGTTTGGTCGTTCTCCAAGCTCTCTGCAGGAGTTTGTAAAATTGATGCTGAATCTTTGTTTGTAATAAACCTTTTTATAATCAAGATCAGTGTCGGTGGATTCCTCTTCATACAGCATCACAGCATTACTATTTAAGACACCACAATTTTGGCGACGAGGATGGGATCGGTTGCATCTCCCAGGTCATCGTTTCATCATGGGCACTCAGGGACTGACTCCCGCTTCACTGGTCGACTATGAGGTGAGCTTTCTCACAGATTTGGGCGCTGGTCAGTTCGTGTGTGGCTCTGTGTGTGCGTTGAGGGATTGCACCGTGTCGAACCTGTGTGTGTTTTGTGTAGTGTTTGCTGTGTGAGGGGGAGGTTCGTCCTAAATTTATTTGCGTTAGAATCAACGCAGACAGGAGAAGTGTGAGTTAACATATGAGAAATAAGAAGAAAACAAAGCAAATGCTTTAAGGAAGCTAAGAGAAATAGAGAAAAAGGAATATGAGACAAATAAAGCAAAGGCTTAAGGAAGTTAGAGAAACAGAGGAAAAGGAAATTTAAGTGAAGAAATAGAGAAAAGGGAGAAAAAAGTAAGGGATTAAGGAATATTCACATAGACGATGTGAAAAGGTTTTAAGGAATAGGCAAATTGGATTAAAGAAAACAGTTTAACCCTGGCCAGGGCAATTTGGCTTAAACAACATAAAGAAAAAGGAAACAAGAGAAAATAAAAACAAGAAGTAATAAGGAGAAGATAAAAGGAAATAAGAGAAAATAAAAGAATACAGAAAATAACAGGAACAATAAAGAGAAAACAACAGGAACAAAGAATACAGGATAACGCCGTTAATCTGATAAAAAGCCCTTTGAAAAAAGGCGATCATAGGATGGGCCGTAGTCTTGAACTTTTATTAGATGAAAAGTTTGAGCCAGTTCTGAGAACTGAGGTGTAGACTAACAGTTCAATGGTAGGTTTCCCAATCGATTCATTGTTGACGAATAATGTCCGAAGCAGACTCCCATTGGACATCTATACCTAGGTAGCAAAATAATAACAAAAAAACAAAAAACAACAAAAAAAAAACAACACGGTGGAAAGCAGACTCTTTTTAGGAATTACATGCATGAATGATGTCGACTTTTGTGTGTATGAGAGAGAGTGTGTGTGAACAGCGGTGTGTGTGTGTGTGAACAGTGGTGTTTCTGCTGTGTGTGATAGGTTGTGCATGCGTCATAAGGATCCTATATTAGATAGATATATACATATATGTTTTGGTTGAGAACAGGAGTCTTAGTTATCTGTAAGGAAAGATATTCTGTTCATTATGGCTAAAATATGAGTCTCTTTTTGAAGAGAACGTTTTCTAAAGTGTTAAAATGTATGAGCCTTCTTTGGGAGGACTTTTGTTTAATAATCTTATGAGTCTTCTTCGAAGGAGAACGTTTTCAGAAATTGCTAAAATTTATGAGCCCATTTGGAGGACGTGAAAATAGGCTAACCTATAGTAAAAATAAGAAGCTTCAAATTAGTATTTGTGTTTTATGTTTTGTGTTGGTTTGTTTTGTCCTGTGTCATTGTTGTTTTAATGTGGTCTGTTGAAGGGAAAAATGGAGAGACAATAGGTCTGTCTGTTGAGAGAATTTGTAAGAATCATTAAGTTTTCTGATTTCTTTGAGATCGTTTAAACTGCTTTATGATAGCATATTGCTATTTGCATTATCTGCCGCTTTGAAACTAGTAAGATTAAGAAATTTTATGTTGAAGTAAGCTGAGTGATTCTTTGGTTATTCTTCTTGGTTGAGTGTGAGCTAGGTGCTGTGGAGTTCCTCTCACTGTGAAATCACACTGTTGACTGATCTGCGCATGCCCAAGAATGCTAAGAATTCAAGTTTTCACAGAAAGTTTAGGCCACTCCTTACCTGCACCTAAGGGCAGAGACGGAGCGGCTAAAGGAGAAGGGGGGTTGAGTGTAGCTTAGTAAAACATTAAAGTGGCTGTTGCTTGACTATGAAACTATGCGATTAAGATCCATTGAATTTATAAATGAGAGTTATGTTGATGGATAAAAAAAAAAGAGAGAGAAAATGTCATAAACACCTAGAGAAATGGCATTAGAATTTGAAATGTCCTTCTAATTAGGAAGCCTTAACTATGCTTGCTTCTGAAGCATGAAAAGAAAAAGTGGGAGAAAGATTTGAGGATAAATAAGGCTCAGGCCTGAAAGAAAAAGGAAAAAAGAGAGATTAATAGCTGGCATAGGTGATTTGCTGGAACTCAAATCAGTGATTGATCACCCTGGATTAAGAAAAGTCCAGCCTCTATACCTCTATTGAAAGTAAGAGATGAGAGGACTGATTGATGGGCTTCAGGATTGTCACCTCTGCCATTTTAAAATGTTGGACCACTTGTTTTGAGTGGTGAGGCATCTAAAATGATTTTACTTTGAATAAAACAATTCAAAATTTGATAATACTATATAATAATAATACTAAGGTTTTTGATTTTGCTAAAGTTCTCCACTGTTACCTGTGGTTATGTCATTGCACCAAGGAAATGAGTGACATATGTGAAGGTGGAAAACAGAATGAATGAATCTGATTCCTGTGAAGAAACAGCAAGTCAATTCAATCCTAATGAAACAGTTAGAGTTATTAATGGGTAACTATTGTTACAAAAGATGGTCAGGAAAGCTGAGAGAAGATGTTAAGTGTATGCTGTAGAAAGAGAAAAGGAAGTTTTATGGGACAATGGAAAAAAGGCATGACTTTAAGAGAAAGTTCAGGGTACAATAAGGTACTAAGCTGGTTAAAGACAGAAAGAGAGTGTTGTGAAAGTGACAGAAAGACAAAGAAAGAGATAAATGTACTTTTGAATTAGGATACTGGAGTTCATACTAATATTGTTGTTACAGAGACAACTGTAGCATTGGGGTTACAATCTACAGGAGGGTAAACGTTTAGATGAAAATAGTAAAAACTGCTATACCACAAGCACCAAAAACTTAGGGAAAAAGAGATAAATTATGTAATTTTCAGGAATGACTAGTGGTAATTTTCAAGATTTTTGATATTTGGTTATTATTGTAACCTGACATATCATAAAAAAAATGAATTAGGATTTGTGTAGAACAAACATATGTTTATAAAATATGATGTTTTATTGTTAAACTGTCCAACAAATATATAGGTCTATAAGTCCAGTTGAAATGATTAGCTGTTTAAATACTTAGTTAGTTGACAGGACTATTGATCATTTCCAGTTTAAAATGTGGGGTATTTTCTGTGTTGTTACTTTTGATACTTTAAGTACATATTTTATGATACTTTTCTTACTTAGGTAATATTTTTGTAGCAACATTTTGAATCAATGATGTCATAGGTTAGAAGCAAGAAAACTAAAATGAGTATGATTAAAAGTACAAGTAATGCTTCTCGGAGGTGTTGTGTTTTGTGTTTATTCAGTGTGCCTCGATGGATGTCAGAGCAGACCTGTCTCACTCCTCTACAAGCTGATTTGGTAGTCAACTTTGGTCCCATCCCCCACCACTTGCACCAGAAACTGCATCTGGAGCTGGAGCAGCAGAGAAGGAGGGGCGACAGATTTACAACTGTCCATGGTTAAGTGACTGAATTGGACACCCAGATGGCTCTCAGGGCATGACCAGAGACTGACATTAAAGAAGTAACGTCACACATGCCTACAAAGTACTTTGGTGAAACATTCACAGATGAACAATAATTGAGAGAGGACAAGCTGAAACAACCATAAAGATGAATCCAAGCTCCAAAAGTAAGACGAAAATGAAACATCTGGAAACTAAGGGCAGACTGAGGATTAGCAAGAAAAAGGATGATGAGGATGATGATGATCAGAGTGATTCAGAAGAGTGTGATGAAAGTGAAGATGGAGACAGCGATAAAGATTTGGAGAGCAGAGGAGCTACAGGATTTCATCCTGCAGCGATTAGCATCGAAGAGATCGAAAGAGACATGGAGCGATGTGTGTCATACTTGGAGAAGCTGAAGATTCAGAGGGACAAATTGCTGAAAAAAGGGTCCCAAAAAGTGAAAGAACAGGACCGAGAAACTCTTAGAAAATTCAATCAAATGCAGCTGGTGGAGAAGAAGAAGAAGAAGAAGAAGCAGGTTTTGGTTATGCAGAATCAATGCCCACCAAATCAACATTCACCGCCACAACTTCAGCCGAGCCACGTCCAACCGCAATTGCCCCAACCACCACTAGTGGTTCCAGTTGTTTTATATCCACAGCCAGTTTTTGGACAGATACAGAACTGGAGAGGAAGAGGACGAGGAAGCTTAGGCAGAGGAAGAGGAAGAAGATTTGATTCATACTCTATGCAACCACCACAAGCGTGTTTTAATTGTGGACAGGATGGACACTTTGCCCGTGAGTGTAATAGACCAGGAAGAAACTCCAGAGGAAATTACAGAGGACGATACAGAGGCCAGTCAAGGTCATTTGGAGGACTGGTGAACCCTTATAGGAGTCTGGAACCAAGATTCTAGAGATGCCCAGAAGATCTGAAAGGGGGTGTCAGCTGGTGTCATCAGGACCAGAAAGAGATCCAACAATTGAGGATCAGGACAGTCACGAGTTGGTACAGATCTGCACAGATGAGCGTTGACATCAGCAGACTGACCAGAGAAAGAGGGAGGAGTGAGAGAGATCAGATTTGCTCTGACGCATCGACGCATCGACGCATTGACGCACCAACACATAAAAAGGAGGTAATGCACCGACAAACACACAATTTGAAAATACACATACTCTAAAGAAGTAATTATTTCTGCTTTTAAAATAGAGTTACTCCTATGTGAACACACCTATGTGAAGGGTTAAGACATCTAAATTAAGCAAATTGGTATGAAAACCTTACACTTTGTCAGTATCTGGTGAAATCTATTCTGTTAAATTTGTAATGATTTTCCTGTGACAGCTTCTAACAAGACTAGTGACAAATATGCTACTTTGGTTAGTGTGTCAGGAAATGTTAAAAGAACATTTCACTGTTTTATTTTTGTGGTCCAATGACATAGGCAACTTTTGAAGATGTTTCTATTATTTGAGTGTTGCCCAGATAATTTATTGGGAAGTGATCTCATGTATGAATTTGGATTGGATTGATGTAAAGTTGTTACAAACAGCAGATTGAGAGTGCTGTTCTCAGAATTTGGTTAAAAGTAAGCTTAGAACAATTGTGTAACTATAAGTAAAATAGGAATGCATAGAGAATGCATAAAAACATTAGCAGTGATAATGTGAGAAAAGATAAGACAACTCCCAATCACAGGTATAGTCTACTCAAATTAAAAGTTGTTTGCATTGGTTAATTTGTTGTTTATAGTGTACCAGTCATTTGTTCATGACTTCTCTCTAAGATTTGCGAATGGAAATCAGTTATTATAGCCCAATGATGGACCGGCATCTTTTGTTATTTATATAGCGGTTTAGAAATCTGATTTGAATTTCACTAGTCTGCATACGTTGCAGTGGTGTTATTGAAGTATGTAGGGTTAGAAGAAAACGATTACAGGACAATTTACAATTGTTCTGCATATTACATTAGCAAGTAGACTTGGTTTGTCTTGTGTCTAATTTGAATAGGAATGTCACATAGATGAGGTTGACAGAGTTGGACATGAGGAGATTTATTACACCCACTATCTGGTAACCAAACAGTGAAGAGAGACTTTTGTGTGGTACTTTGTAGAAAGCAAGTAATTACATGCTACAAAATGATTGGCTAAATTTTGTTTAAACTGAGGGTTTGGTTTACTGTATGTCTTTTTTCACATTTCTTTGGATTTTGTAGGGGTATTTCGTGTCTTCTTATTAATCGAAGGGGGGAAATGGAATGTGATTCATATTATTATATATTATTTTTGATATTATTAATTTTTATTTTTATTTGATGTTTTTAATTTTCATGTGTTGTTTTGCAAACGATACTGGTCAGTGTTTTCTTTTCTTCCAGAGCATATGGGGTAATGTGCAGAGGGAGATTCAGATACAAATATGGACAATATGAAGGAACTAGGAGACTTCTGAACCAGGATGGTGTGGATCTGTTCAGATTTCACCACATCAACATTGCCGAGAAGCTGCAATGTAGTGGACTACATTCCTGTGTTTGTCTGATATATATACATGTTTGCAGAGTAATACATACTTTGTATCATGTTCTTGAATCAATTGTTCGAAGAATGATGTTTTCTGTCATGAAGTGAATATATGGAGACCTCAGATGTTTTTCTTTTTTTGACGCTTAGGGAAATGGGGTCTAGGAAATAGAAGTCCTTTTTTCAGATCCGAAGGGTCGACCTGCCTGAATTTGGACATTGTTTTGATTTTATTTCATTTTCTGAGGTTTTCACATGTATTTGCTTAAACCATAATTCTACATAAATTGATAAAGATTTATTTTCTAATTGATCTGGAGTACTAAGGTGGTCGCCTAGGCAGAGGGACCGTGAGAGAGTTTTCCTATCTTGATTGATTGATGGTTACTTGGAAAGGAAGCTGCCAGATGGGTTTTTCGCTCTCACACTCCAACGATTTCATTTTGTTACATTCTATAAATTCGTTTACACTCCGAAAGTTATATTATAAAGAACATGTTATAATGAGAATGTTATTCCTACTCTTCTTGTTTTTCGAGACTTTATTAAGTCTCGAAGGGGGGAAATGTGGTATATTGACAACCTATAACATTCTATACACTTTGTTTTAAGAGTTGGTATAAGGAGGATGCATGAACTTTACTCTACATTCACTGAGAACATCTGGAAATTGTTAACATGAGTTGGGGTCCCCCCAAGACAGAAGAGACCTTTTTTGGAGTTGTGCCAGATAACAGGCATTGATTGGTTAGTTATCCGTCCAATGATATACTTACAAAATTACGTCCTATGTTGATACAATGCATAGGATATATACGTTGCTCACACAAAGAAAAGTCAGAGCGACAAATTTTGAGGTTTGGGTTTGGTCGTTCTCCAAGCTCTCTGCAGGAGTTTGTAAAATTGATGCTGAATCTTTGTTTGTAATAAACCTTTTTATAATCAAGATCAGTGTCGGCGGATTCCTCTTCATACAGCATCACAGCATTACTATTTAAGACACCACACCGGTCCACCAAACACTGGGCCGTCTTGACTGTATTAATTCCGCACATATTTCTGTTACTGTTGTCCTATTTACTATTTCATTATTTCATCCATTTGTGGCGCAGCGGATCCATGTGCACTGTCACCTGCCGTGGAGACGCTGGCCTCACTAACCTCTCCTCCTCTGAGTCGGGTCTCCCTCGCGCTGGACTCAGTTTCACTGAGCGTACTAACACTTAGAAAATAAATGGCATTACATCAGTGAGTTCAAACTGCTTATTGTGCGTAATTTGGACTGACACTGAGATGCATGTTGTTCTGTAACTGGTGTGGCGCTGCCACTTTTCTCTTGATTTCCACGTCGACATTTTTTTGAGTGAAAGAGACGTTACATTTAGCACATATCATCACAGGTAACAAGCTAACCATTGCAAAGTGTTGTGCTAATGCTGGGAACATGCAAATTGTATCTTTATAGTTGTATCCATATGATGTGACAGCTACAGGACATGCTTTGAATTCATAAGATTTAACAATACAGTGTTAGGGACAGATCAGATGGCCAGAGACTTGAGACTTGACTTGAACTTGCCCCTCAAAGACTTGAGACTTGACTTGGACTTGCAAAAAATGACTTGTGAACATCTCTGGGTTCAGCATGTGGAGTCTTGGGATTTTCCAGAGAAAGAAAAGTTTAAAAAGAGTAAGCGAGAAGCATAAGAGATATCAGACATCAGTTGTATTAGACAAACACAGTGTATTCACCTTTTAACACACAATTGATTTCACTCACGGACATACATTTTGTTTACCCTACACACAAACACACACACACACACACACACACACACACACACACACACACACACACACACACACACACACACACACACACACACACACACACACACACACACACACACACGTTAAACCCTCCATCCTTCTTAGCCCCCTTCCTCCTGTCTACAGCCCAGATTTGTGTGGTATCCCTCTATAATTCCCATTATGTTGGTGTCAGGTTTGGTGCTGAAGCATCTGAGTGGCTTAGCTGTCTTAGCGGCAGCATTCCAAATCAGCTTTAGTGTTCCTCTCCCAGGGCAGTCCAGTTCCAAATAGAGGCTTGTACATTACTGTTAGTACTACCCACAGTCCAACACCATCCTTTCAGCAACAGTAACTGAAGAAGTGTGGTTTGGTTTGGAAAGACAGGCATATGACCAGTTAACTTTGTAGACACTTACTGTTTTTTAATTTAGAAATTTCAGTCTTGGTATTATTAGTCCTCAGTGGTGGATATCACAGGGTCGACCACAACATATTACTAGGAAGACTGGAAAGCTGGGTAGGACTTTCTGGGTGGGTTAATCCTATTTGAAGGATACAGACTACTTTGTGTCAATAGATAATTACACATCTGAGCGTCAAAAATTACTTGGAGTTCCCCAAGGCTTCATTCTCTGGCCTCCTCAGTTCAACATCTACATTCTTCCACGTGCTCATATTATGGAAAACAACTAAATGTCTTACCATAATTATACAGATGATACATAGATTTACACCACCAGGTGACTAAGGACCGATACAAGTACTGTGTAAGTGCATTGAACAAATCAATGATTGGATGTGCCAATTCTTTCTCCAGTTAAACAAAGATGAAAGTGAAATAATTGTTTTTAGAGCCAAAGAAGAATGATTAAAAGTCAATGTGTTAAGGACATTAAAGACACCAAACCAAGCCAGAAATAGTGTATGTGGTGTAGTCATGGACTCTAAACTTTAGATGTTAAGCATCATTCAGTTATTATGTTTCACATATCTTGAAATAACGCAGGTTAGCCAGTGTCTTTTATTACATTTGGGATTGTTTATTCAAATGTTGCATTGCATCGTGGCTGTGCTGTAATTTTCATTTTCCATCTTATTCTATGTTAGTTTACCTTTATCTTTTATTCTATTTTTAGGGGTCCAAGCCCGAGTCTGCAAGAACGGGCAATAGCAAAGCTATGCCGTTCGCACAGCAGGGCTGTAGAACCCTATTGTTTTTCTACTGATTATTATTTTTTTCCATTATTCTTCTCCGCCTACAGCCTAAACCGTAAATGGTTGGGGGTTGCCGTTTTCAGGAATGGTCTGAAACTCTGCAAGGACCTCAGGCACAAAAATAGACCCACTTCCACCACTAGGTGGCGCTATAGCAGAAAAAACGTGTTTGGCTCTATAACTCCCTATAACTCCCACACCGTACACCGGACATTTAAAAATCATACATCCCCGCGTTCCCTGGATCCAACTGAATCACGTGATATAGGCCATGCCCATTTCCGCCTAAACTTTTATGCGTGAAAAATCGCAATTTATCAAAAACCTACTTTTTCGAACTCCTCCTAGACCGTGCAACCAATTGGCACGAAATTTGGCAGGTAGTATCTCCAGATGGGCCTGACAAAAAGTTAATATAATTTATTTTGATAGGATAAAAATTGTGCATATTACGCACAAACAAATTTTCCTTTTGAATCAAGCTGAATCACATGATATAGGCCACGCCCATTTCCGCTTACATTTTTTTTCGCAATATCGCACCATGCGCAAAACCAACTTTTTCGAACTCGTCCTAGGCCGTGCGACTGATCAACACGAAACCTGGTACGTAGCATCTCCAGATGGACGTGACCAAAAGTTACTCGAGGAATTTTGCTACGTTAAAGTATGCACATTTGACAACCAAACAAATTTTCCTAGCTAGCTACCACACACGTATCATATCATATCTCGACCAAATTAAATGTTATCAGCAAATAACTTGAGATCATTATTCACCATCCCACTACGATGCTCTGTACCAAATTTGGCAAAGATCGGCCTTTAGGGGGCGCTATAAGCAACGTTTATTTGTTTTGGCCAATAACTCAATGCATTTAAATGGGAAATTTGCAATTGCAATATCTCTGCCACAGTAAATACAATCAACACGAAACTCGTTGTGGTGCTCGTTTGGTATGCCGCTCTGAGGCTCTGTACCAAATTTGGCGAAGATCGGCCATTAGGGGGCGCAATAATCAACGTAGACGAGTTTTGGCCCTTTTACTCAATGTTAATGGCATATTTGCAATGGAAATGTACCACAGACCTTGCAGCTCACACTTCTCAATATTTACTGATGTTTGCCTCCTACCGGTTTTGGTTTTTACTTTTGCGTGCTCCTTTGGTTTTTTACAATAAACAAACTTCTTAACCCACCTGACAAAGTTTCTACAACCTTCACAGTGGACAAATTCAACTCTTTTCTCTCACTTTTTCAATCCAAAATCAACACCATTCATAGGCGCCGATGAAAATACTGAGCACCCACGTGTGCCAGACTGCCAGTAGGCTACATTCATTTACAATTAAACATTGCAGTTGGTGCTAAATGGAGAGTCTGTCATAGTGTGATTGGTTATGCCGGTTCCATTGATTCTTAATTTCCCATGAAGTTGATCGCGGTAACATGTCAGTTGAACTTTTCATCTCCAATCCTATCCGTATATCATTGTTAAAGGTAGTCTGTATATGCATGGAGGTGAACTGTTGGCTGCTACGTTTGCAACGGCGACGTACCGCAGACGTTGCGGCTCGCGCCTCTCGATATTTAGCGACGTTTGCCTCTTATTTTTTATCTTATTGATGTGTGTCTTTTAAATTGTGTTCGTATGTTGCCTTGTGTTTCTTTTAATATGTTGTTTTATTGCCTTTTATCTCTAATTTAAAGCATGTTTAATACCTTGTTGCTGAAAGGTGCTATACAAATAAACTCGGCTTGCCTTGCCTAAAAAAGGGGTAAAACAATACATGTGGATGTTTGTATTTTATTGTATTTTCAGGATTTGAAGACTTTTTGAAGACAGAATTTACTGTATATCATCTGAGTCCATTCATTTCCGGATCTTTTGATGGCATCATATCATCCTCTTCAGCAAATTCCAAAAATCTGGGCAATTCCAAAACTCCAGTTTCTGAGTGTCAAATAATGTCTTGTGTGCTCAGAGTAATTGAAATGTAAACATCTGCCATGGTGACTGGGCAACACCATCTTTTCGTGTGATATGATTGATAGCTCCAGAGCAACTACTCAGTCTGCCTTGTGGTGAGATTGTTTTGTCAACATTTTCAAGAATAACTTTGTTGACTTGTGCTTTCATTAGTTCCTGCCCCTCCTGCTCTTGTGAGGTAACCATTGATCCTCTCTTTGTTTTGTAGTTTTACCTTGGTGCATGATATGATTGGGATTACCAGTCATATTGAACTGGAAGGCTTTGCCCTTAGGAACACAACAATTCCTTCCACCCTAAACAGAGCTCCAGTATAATGATAATAATAATAATAATAATAATAATAATAATAATAATAATAATAATAATAATAATATTATTATTATTATTATTAATTTACATAGCGCCTTTCACGAAACACAAGGACACTTTACAGAATTACTGGAGCTAAACTAAGCTAAGGGAGGTTGTAGGTTGTGGTGAACAGGTGGTGCTAGGTTTATGGTTAGGATTAGTATGATGCCAGTGCGGTATGTCGAGAGTGCCAACAGGTTTCTCAGGCACAGCTCTCAGCCACTGTCTAAGATCTGCTGCTGCTAAAGTTTGCAACGTCAGAGGATGAAAATTGCTATGCTAAGTGTGACCAAAAATAATGTTTTCTCACCCTTTTCTGCAGGGGCATCATCAAGGATCTCAGTCACCCTAACGCCCATGTTAGTGAGGCAACACGAGTTGAGTGAAAGACAGTTCTGCACTTTACACCATTTTCTGTCTGAACATTAGCAACCACAGTGTGGAGAAAGGTAAGGCTGCTGTCAGTAACTTATCTTATCCTTTGAACTTACACCGCAGAGTGCAGTGCTGGGTGGTCTAGGAGTATTGGCATATAGTCTCGCAATGCCAGACCTTCCTGCACAACGCTACGGAGGAGGGTCTGGCGAGTACACACAGCAATCCGGGATGGGAGAAAAACATGCTCTCGTTTAATGGCATTTCTTTAAACCAATCAACCAATTGTCTTGGGCGATGCTAAGCGCCCAGCGGAGCCACGGTGCCGCTGCAAAATAGCCTCAGGATAGAACTTGTTTTGGTGGAACGTGTACGTTTAAAGGTTGTTTTAGTCGTGCAACAGAAAATTCAGATTCAACAGATAGTCAAGCTAACTGTCTGGATTTACCCTGCAGAGATCTGAGGAGCAGTTAAAACATAGTCCTCATAAATCGACCGGAGTTTAAAATTACAAAACAAAGAAAGCGTAACGTAACGGGGCATCCGAAAATGGACATCTGAAAAGAGTGACATCCGGTGGAATTTCTGGCAGAACGAGAGCAATCCCTGAAGTGGATCGTCGTGGATATAGACCAGGGGTGGCGAACCTGTGGCTCTTGAGCCATATGCGGCTCTTTGCCTGCTCCTGTGAGGCTCTTCCTGTGTGGCTGGGGGCTGTGTCATTGGTTGATTGTTGTTTTTAACTTTTTTTGCCAGTTAGTCTATATTATAGACTAACTGGCATATAACTCCAGCTGACCTGTTTGGCAATTAGGTCTTTCTCGGAATCTGCTCTTAGGGCTGGTGAAAAATAGCAGGAGAAAAAGGCTCACTGTGTTGGATACACTGTTACTGTTCCTTACCAGCTGACTTTATATATGCAAATGAAGGTTGAAGATTGACCTTTGATTAATCCTTTTATTACACACCTCTTGTGATCTAAAAAGAACTAAAGTTATAAACTGTAATTATTGCTAACAACCTCACACTTTATACATGGTCTAGTTTTAGCAGTGAAAAAATGTCCTACATCTCCTAGTGGTCTGTTTAACATCTTTTAAATGATAAAATGATTTCACATTTACCAGACTGTATATAAAATGTTGCAGTTTAGATGCAGCTCTAAGCAATGATTACGCAATTCTAATACAAGTGAATGAATAAAAGAATGTGTACGTTTATGGTATATAACGGACGACACAGTTCAATCTGCAGATACTGTAAAATAAGTGCTATGCATTCAGTAATTAAAGAGAATTCACAAGGATTTATACATGAGTCTAATATGTGTGTGTGTGTGTGTGTGTGTGTGTGTGTGTGTGTGTGTGGGTGTGTGTGTGTGTGTGTGTGTGTGTGTGTGTGTGTGTGTGTGTGTGTGAGAGAGAGAGAAAGAGAGAGAGAGAGAGAGAGAGACAGAGAGAGAGAGAGAGAGACAGAGATGGATGGAGTTTCTGGTATAAAAATTAAAGTTAAATGTCACACCTGTCTGTCACAACACACCTGCTATCACTGATGCGTTGGCTCGGACAGGCTGACATTTACACACCTTAACAGACCAACACACACGTGTATCCACATAGACACACACGTACACGTACACACACACACACACACACACACACAGACACACACACACACACACACACACACACACAGACACACACACACACACACACACACACACACACACACACACACACACACACACACACACACACACACACACACACACACACAATATAATCACTTTTTAGAGCTTGTGTGCTGACGTCACTGTTCTCTTCTTGTTTGCCTTCTAAAATTCAGGTGGCATATCTTTAGAGTCTGCATGACTGTCAGATAATCCTTAAGGGGCAACTTTGCCAAGAGTGAGCTGCTTCAAATCCCAGCTGTAATGGCTAATGTTTGCATTTATTTAAAATGTAAACATATGATTTCATATTTGCTCTTATTCTCTTACCCTTTAAGGAGTCAATATTGATTTAGTCACAAAAAGAAAATATGTAAATTTACCTTTCTCAATACACACACATATGCACACAGTCATATTCTATTTGTTATCTTAAGAATGCGTCATGCCTCTCGGGTGTGTTTAGTAGGACAGGCAACACTGTAAATGGATATGAAAGCTGTCACAATGTTTCAGTCTCTTCCTACCTTTCTGTCTCTTTCTCTTCTCAACCTTTTGATTTCCATAAAAAAAAAAAAAAAAAAAAAAAAAAACTTGCATAGGAAAAAAGGCTAATCCCAATTTTTTTTATCCTGTGCAATCAGTGTGCACAACCATTTTCACGGTTTAGTCAAAACTGTGTCTTTACCCCAAAACTGTGTCTTTACCCTAAGCAGTGGTTCCCAAACCTTTTCTGCCGGGTCCCCCTTTTGTTGATACAAATATGTATATCTGCTTACACTTTATGCTGGTAGATCTAGACAAGTTAATGTCTTTTTTTACTTCACACTTGCTCGGGCAATATAAAAGTCTGTTTCCAATGCGAATAATGTCCCTTTGAATTGAATTGAGTTTCTCTGTGAAGGGGCAAGAGTGAGAGAGAGAGAGAAAGAGAGAGACAGACAGAGAGAGAAAGACAGAAAGAGAGCGAGAGAGAGCGAGAGAAAGAGAGAGAGAGAGAGAGAGCGAGAGAGAGAGGTGCGCAACAATCAGCTGACGGCAGAGTTGCGACGGTTCTGCATGAATTCCCTGCTACTTGAAAAAAAAGAAGATGGCTGCTGCTCAGTGTTGGGCAAGTTACTTTTAAAAAGTAATTAGTTACAGTTACTAGTTACTTCTTCCAAAAAGTAACTAAATTAGTTACTCAGTTACAAATTATGAAAGTAACTATTGTGTTACTTTTAAGTACATTTTTAAATGCTCAAATGTGACCCCACCACCACTCCTCTTTAATGGAACTTAAAATACATGTGCATGTTCAATTATTTATGATAAATCTGAATATTATAATGAAATGGACACTTACAATACATTATTAACAGAAACAATGTATACAAATCTAAACTATTTTAATGTTGCTGTGGGACAAAGTGAGACTAGCCTCCAATGAAATGCCATGTATGTAGATATTCTGTTTATTTAGTGGATCGATACAAATAACACAATAGATGTTTTGGAACTTTTTATATGTATTGTCCCTCAACAGGCCACAACTGGGCAAAATTAAATTATACTTGTTAAACACTATACCAAAAATAAATAACAAATATATAAACTCTTTGTAGTGCAAATAAAACAAAACTTCAGACAATTGGTAGATATACTGTACTTCAAGTATTTTCTTCTTCGAAAAAGTAGAACAGTGTAACAATATGAGGTGCTTTCAATGTAACTGAAAAGTGTAATGTATAGCAAAACTAAGGAATCCAAATATAAACAGGTAATACATACAAAAAAAAATCTTTCTCTGACCATTGACAATCTCACTTCAGGAGGCTACAGCCAGCCAACAAATAAATCTAAATTAAATTATGCTCTTTAAGCAATGTACCAAAAATGTATTCAAAAAATATATACACTCTTTTTAGTGCAAATGTAATAAGATGCAACACAACTTCAGACATACTGTATCCAACTTTTGCTCCTGAACATGCATTCATTCATCATCTATCCATTCAAGTCATCCAACCATCCATCAATCATTCTATTCTCCCCATCCATCCAAGCTACCCTATCTAGCTATCCATCCACCCATTATTGTCACTGAACCAGTGGTTGTATCTCAAAACCAAAAGCTTCTCAAACTTCTGGTCAGACAGCCTGTTCCTCAGTGGAGTCAAGACTAGCTTCCCCAGGCTAAAAAGTCTCTCTACTGGGGCACTGGATGGAGTGGCTGCATTATGCCGGAGTGAAATTTTCTTTATCAGTGCAAATCCATTAAGAGAGACTAACCCTTGTTCTCCTGATTTGAAGTAATCTGCAACTTGACTTTCAGCAGTAGCAGAGGTGTCATCCTCATCCTCAAAGGAAAAGAACTCATCCTCTATGGCAGAGTCTGTGCTGAGGTATCGTGTTGCTGGGCTGGTACCTGCTTGCTGGTCTTGTTGGACAATTTTCCGACACTCTGCCAGCAGACTTGCCTTGGCCTTGTCCTTCCTGTCCTGTGTCCACAGCCAACGTAGTTTGAACTTGGGCAAAGTCACAGCAGCCAAGACAGCATCCTCGCTTTCCAGCACCTCTGCAAATCTTGTTTTGATTGCCTGAAATGATACATAAGGATGCAAAGTCCATATTATATTATCTGTATCCCTATCCAGAGAGAGAGCGAGAGAGGGAGAGAGAGCATTATAGACTATTATGAACATATGCATAGATATTTAATTTTACATTAGCCTATATTTATTTCCCTATATGCCTATACATTCTATTTCTTTACAACAATGCTTTGAAGGTCCATCATCTGTAGTCATAATGTATCATAACTGTAAAGGCTAGGATAGAGTTATCTTTTCCCATTCATATAATAAAATTTATTTATTGGGTAATTTGTTGAAGATCTAAAATAAATTAAAGTTCTTACTGTGACAATTGCCTCTGGAAGGTCAATTAGGATGTGCAGGCCACTCTTCAGTTGCAGGGTCTTGAATATCAGTGTCTCCAGCTTGGGTAGAAGTGTGCCATGGAATCAATGATCTTCTCCCTGAAGAATGTCTAAGGCAACTGCAAGTGGCTTCATGACCGTACAGTACTCCCTAATGAACTGGTGTTCTCGTTCTGTGATGGCTGTCAATCCAAACTTGGACGAGATGGTGTTCAGCTCAACTATAGGAATCCCAGATATACGAGCCAGGGCATCATAAAATGAGTTCCATCTTGTGGTGCATGGGACTAACAGCTTCTTGGAAATTACATCATGCACAGTCTCTGCAGCCACCGTTGACCGACTAGCCTTATTCCATAACCCTGTGCATTTTGTGGTAGCACTTCTGTAAACAGTTTTTGTTCCGGGTGTTGACAGTAACCACTTGTCAATATCGGTGCATGACACCAGGTTCAGGGTGTGTGACGCACATCTCTGATGTGGCGGCAATGTGATCACAGTATCATCTTCATCACCACCATCATCATCATCAAAACCAACAAGGGTCTGCAAGGCCTCACTGATGTCAGTAAACGTCACCTCATCCTCCTCATCATCAGAGTCATCCCGCTCCAGCTGATACATTTTGAAGGCCTTTACAAAATCTGAGCCATTATCTGTGACTGTTGTGGTGATTTTGAATTATATGCCATATGAGGAGTAGATATTATCAAGCTCCATTGCAATTTTGTCGTACGTATGGCGTCCCTTGAACCTCCTGCATGCCAGGTGCTTTCGAACACCTGCCCAACTATGAAATTTTACTCAACCTCAGCCAATCGTCAGCATGTATGCACTTGTGTCGTGCACTGCCCACTAACCAAGGAAGAACAGTAAAAAAAAGTATTTGCCTCTCGGCTCAGACTCAGAGATCTAGTTGGTCTGATGAAAAAAACAGCTTCAAATATAGTAACGCGCCGCATTTTTTGGCAGTAACGGTAACGGCGTTATTAAGATGGGAAGAGTAATCAATTAGATTATTCGTTACTGAAAAAAAGTAACGCATTCCCATCACTGCTGCTGCTGCTGCTGGCGAACAGCGGTCTTTCGAATCAGCTTTGGCCGCGACTCTTGGAGTTAAGACTTGGAGTTAAGCACTGAAGTCACTCTTAAAAAAGGAAGATGTGTTTGGAGTTTTGCCGTCCGGATACGGCAAAGGTTTAATCTATCAGCTAGCGTTGCTCTGGTTTGCTATGAGTGCAGAGGGAATTTAAAAGACAACCGTTTATCCCCCCCCTCGGATTGAGCCCTGCCAATGGTGAGTTCCCAGACCCAACATCTTGTGGGTCTGGCTTGTCAGGCTAGGAGATTGGTAGTTAGCTCCTTAAATCGAATTGTGGTCACCACATATTTGTTTTGGTAGTTTTAGTGTTTGGTGTGGCTTTAACATCTGCCTTACGTTTACCTGGCAGTCCTTTAACCAACTTGTCAATACTTTGCTAGTATTTCAGGAGAACCATGCTTTATTTATTCATATTTAGAGGGGGACATTGCCAATTTCAACATGCTTTTCATTTCATTCAAAGTTAACTGTTTGCCTTAACAAAATTTTGAACATACAGTAAACACTTCATTTTCAAATCTTAATTAAAGGATACGTTTTCTAATTAGTGCAAACACTGCTTATACTATACTAAACTGCTTAAACAACAGTAGCCTAGAACATGTCAGTTCTTAATAGAAATATTAAGGAATATGGCTGGATTTTTTTATCAAAAGGAAACAACACTAATCTGCTCATTCTATTTTCATGTTCCTCTGCAAGAAAAATGCAGTTCTGGATTAACTGTGTTGCTAAAATGTCGGCGAGAGGGGATATTAAAGTGCGTAGTCTGTAACGTTACTCATATGCTGAAATCCTACATCCTCCACAACTGCATATCTTTTGCTATAAACCCTCGCTTAAGTTATGGATTGGATTGCCCTATCTCAATCTGCATGGAGAGGCTGTTTAAATGCTGCAAGGAGAAGGAGTTGCTATCCCACCCGACTCACTCCTTTTTACGCTGTCAACGGACACACTGGCGTGAAGTCTTTGTAAATGCGCCATCATATTGAATGTATTGCCGCTAACATAAGCAACATGTGTTGCCCAGTGCTTGCACACACTTTATCCGCCACTTTTTTTAAGTCATTGTCAGGTAACACAAAATCCTGAGAAAAAAAAATCTGACTGACAGCTGCACTTGGCACCCCCATCATGCCAACTGTGGTTTCTTTACGACGCAAGGCTTTTTCCCTAATAACCTTATTTGATGTTTTTTTCTGCACAAGCCTTTTTGACTGAAATCTGTGAGGCTAAAATTAACCGAACAATACATACATGCCCCAACCCGTGACTAGTGGACCGACTGATCGGTTCAGATTTTTACTTAAAGCTTTAGTGCGTAACTTTTTGATATTAATGAATGTCCGTTACATTCAAGCCATTGCCAAATGAGTTGCTACAAAGCTATCAGCTCCACACAACTCTCTCTGTATTACTCAGTATGGCTATGTTCAGAAGATTGTGGCGTCCAGCGACTGTCGAGCGCAGAAAATCGATTGAAGATAATTACCTCTTCTGAAGAGTCCATCATGTTTTTTAATCCTCCATGTCTCCTTGGCTACAAACAACTGTGTGAAGGAGGGGTAGGGGTGCGTGCGCGATTACAAAAGGCTGGTATCAAGTGGACGCGCCAACAGTTTTGTTGTCATTTCTTAGAATTCTTCATGGGGGCGACAGAAACTACGCACTATAGCTTTAAACCATTCCATCCCTAGTCTTCATGTAGAGCATGCATGGACAGTGCATCATCGGGTTAGTAGTTTTGTGTACTCCTCTTTGTAATCCACACGGGGTCAACATGTATTGTCCAGGATGAGGGTGTGATCCAAATATTTGTTAGCATGTTATATATGTCTTATGAGCACCACCATCAGTGTTAACCGCCAAGACATTTTGCTTGTGTGACATGTTGTGGTCCCTCCACTGGACTGTTGTAATACACAGTTGCAGGCTTTAATCTTTTCTGGGAGACGGAACACCACATGAGTTGAGGTCTCTTCCAGTATTGATATTATTGCGTACAGTTATTAGTGTTATGGTGATATTACGAAAAGATTCAAAGCACTCAGTTGCAAACGTGGGTTGGAATGCTTTTCCAAGACAAAAGATTACCCACTCTCATACTTCAGTGACTGCTAAAATCAGATGACTTACGTCTACAGACAAGTAAAAACAATTCAGAATATTTTTTTATGTATATAGTATATTACCAAAAATAAATCTAGTTAAGACTTGTGGTAAATAATCATGTATATTTAAACATAGGTGATCAGTGTCTGAATCAATCGAAATACATTAGAAGGAAATTCAGATCAGAATGGATTCCTAAAGTAAGTAAAAGCCTTAAGAAAGCTCTAGTATATGATGGATAGACAGGGTTATGGCAGGGCAGAAGCTGCAGTCTGTTGGCAGCCTCCTGCAGCTCTCAGGTGTCTGTCTGGCTGGACAACCTGGGTCTCTGGCAGCACATGTGAAGTTGACAGGGTGCAGGGCACTGACTGGAGTTGGCTCCACATGGGTCTCAGCTGGCAGTAAGATGCTGCACCAATGTTCTGGGAGGTTCCCCTTTCGGGACTGAAATGTTGTTTTATGGTCTAATAAATGCGTTGATGGAACTTTCTTCTTTTGATGGTATGTAGAATAATCTGGGAGCGAATTGGGGGAAGGGGATATCAGAAGTATCTTTACTTTGGTGAAGTCTACTTCGGATTAGGTTGGGAATGTGACAGCTTTGGCTATCTAGCAATGCTTTCCATTGCACTGCTCACTATCTAACATTTGTGTTAGTAGCCCACCCTTGGTGCAAGAAAAGATAAAACAATATGGCTCTGTGCTCTCTTTCTTGCAGCTCCTACTAGTGAGCTGTCTGTCACAGTATGTAGCAGTGCCGACAACGGTCTTTTAACTACCACCACCAATCCTCATTGATACAAACTGTGAATAGGATTTACTGATGTCCAGACTGTTCACATTGTTTTCTGTGTCTGAAAACACTCTATGGTAATACATCACAGCCATAACTGTCACAGGATTACCTTTGACAAAGTCATTTGACCGGCCTCCCTAAGGGCAGTGCAAAAGGAGACGGATCCTTTCTCCATCTTTATTTTGCTCTCAGTGCGAACAGAACGAACAGAACCAAATAATCTGCAAAGAGCAATAATGTAATTTAATGTCACTGTGTTGAAGGTTGAGCCAAGGGGCTCTGGTCGATCATGTTCGCAAGTTTGTCGATGTAAATGTTCAAACACATTGGACACTAGCCCAGTATCACACAATGACCTTGACTGAAAAAAAGTAATTCAATTTTGCCTTCGATGAGGCCCTGCATACATACACAGATTTTATGATATTGTAAGGATGGTTTTATGGGTATTAGGATTAAGGTTGTCAAGGACAACAGGTTCATTTATTTTGTATGGGTTGATAAAGATTGTTCTACATCAGCCGGTGGGAATATCATCTATAAAACTCAATTATTGTGCCTAATATTTGGTAGATATATTACATCCCACAACACATTTATATGTTGGAAATTTAGATTACCATAGAGAGTCCTTCCATCTTTACAAATCAAATGTATTGTTTCTTGAAGTGAATGTGCTATAGTCGTTGATTGTAACGCCCCCCCCCCCCACCAAAAAAAAAGAGCATTTATTATACAAGAATGATGACGCAATTTCAGTAGCATATTGCTTTTCCTAATGACTGCTAGTCTTCCACTGTCTTCATTTCCCCAGCGACTCCCTGAGATGACACTGTGCACGCTCCACCTTTCATTCTTCTGTGCTTGTTTGTACAAAGAAAGAAACAGGAAGAAACATGCAGAAAAGAACAGCTTTATGAATACATGAACATATAACAAAAACAACACACCATATTGCTATGTTATGCAATGTGCATATAAAAGCTTTATCACGTCAGACATCACTCAGTTCCTTTTCGTCCCAAAAGTGTCTTTGTCAGTAGGATTGGGCAGATGCAGATAAAATCCAATAAATCCCACCATGTGCAAAAATCATCCAGAACCTTTAACTTTGTGGCTGTTAACATTAGATTTAAAATAACACTTTGGATCACTTTTGGAAGGTCTTTAAAGTCACTATACTGAACAGCATCAATTTTATTAAGGCAACATCACAGGATTTGTGATGATACAGTACTCACACTATAACATCCCACCTGGAGAAGCAAAGATGCCGATGCCGAAATTGTTTTTGTGGACTTCCTTGCTGACTTCAACACAGTGTTGCCTCATTTAGTTGGAGAAAAAATGTTGAAAATTGGTTTAAATCCACACCTTAACCTCTGGATCCTTAAACTGATACTTGACAGATAACAGCAGGTTAGAGTAAATGTTCTGCAAAGCTCTATAAGAACCACATCTACTGGATAACCACAGGTCATCTCACCTGTACTCTTCACCTTGTGCATTGGCAACTGCAAGATGCTTCCCATTAATTATCAGATGCACAGAGTGATGCAGGGCAAACTACATGAACAAATCTGTCCCCAAGACTAGAGGGATGGTTGAGGACTTAAGTTGCTCAGCCTTACATCCCAGCATCCGTAGTTAAAGCTATAGTGCGTAGTTTCTGTCGGCGCTTCCACACAATACAAGCCTTCCGTGATCGTGCATGCCTCCTCCTCCTTTGCAATTGCACGTGAGGACACGGAGGATTAAAAAAAAAAAGATGGACTCTTCAGAAGAGGTAATTATCTAAGTTTCTGCGCGCGGAAGTCCCGGGCGACACAATCTTCTGAACATAGCCATACTGAGAAATACAGAGAGTTGTGTGGAGCTGATAGTCTTAATTAGCTTTGTAGCAACTCATTTGGCAATGGCTTGAATGTAATGGACGTTCATTAATATTAAAAAAGTTACGCACTAAAGCTTTAATGGCCTGATCATTAACTTACGGAATACCACCATTGACAATAAACTCACCTTCAAAACTAATACTCAAAATGCAGAGGTGGAAGAAGTATTAAGATACTTTACTTCAGTAAAAGTACTACATAACACTGAAAATACTCATTCCTGCATTTTATCAGCAAAATACTGGATAGTTACAGGCTCAAAAGTAATACTACTATTTGTGTAGTAAAATTGTCCCGGTCGGTGTTTTACTACAATATATGATGGAATAATATTATTGCTGCATTAATGTGTATGTTGCATTTTACTGCTACAGTTATTTGAGCTAATTTTAACAACTTTATGCTCTGTTTTGAAATGTCATCTTCAGCAATCCATCATATTCCACAAGAACCACATATCTCCCAACGCATAAAGGAACACGTAATCCTTTAGTTTATTAAAACATTACAACATCCCTACATTTACATGGTTTTCAATGGATAGAAAGGGTATGAACAATTGTAATCTGTAAAGTAACTAACTAAAGCTGTAAGATAAATGTAGTGGAGTAAAAAGTAGAATATTTGCCTCTGAGATGTACTGGAGTAGTATGAAGTTTAAAAAAAAGAAAATACTCAAGTAAAGTACATCAATTTGTACTAAAAGTTATTGTCTGTAAGATTTCCATGTAGTTAATTGTCTAGAAAATACCTATCTATCAAAAAATGAGTTAAAACAATGATGACTGAGCACATGACCCACTGATAAAAGAGCTTGTATTTGCTGCTTTGTCAAGTAATACAATCTGAGTGTCTGGGGCAGTGGCGGTTCTGCATTGAATTACACGCAGGGCGAGACCCCCTTCGAGCGCCCCCCCCCCCAAAAAAAGATAAGTGAAAGAGAAAATTATATTTCTCAATTGCACAAATCCTTCATTAGAGCATTTGAAAAACACACTGAAGAGAATCCAGTTATTTAACTATTGCAATTACAACAGGAAACACACTTTTTAAGGTGAACAATCTTCAATAAAGCAATAAAGTTCCCTTGGCCTTTGGAATTAAAAGTAGCCCCACATCATCACATACCCTTCACCATACCTAGAGATTGGCATGGAGTACTTTCCATAAAATCATCTCTCAATGCAAATCAAACCAGCTAACTGAAATAAAAACATGCCAATCTCTAGGTATGGTTTTTGGCAGTTTTATCAAGGGGCAAAGTGCTTTAAGGGGAGTGTGCTTACCACTCCATCATCTCTGTCTCTCTCCTCCTGTCTCCTCCTCACTGTGTGCATGCCACTGCCACTCTCACCGACACCACCACGACTAGCATCAGCCACGGGAACTGATGAAGCAAGGTCCTGCTACTGCCGAAAAAATGTCTTCTTTTTTCTTTTATTTGAGCCGCTTGGGTAACTTTGTTTGATTTTCGCATTTAGACCATTGCCATAAAAGAAAGGTTTAGATTCGTCTTGCTCCGTCTCTGTGTACTTCCGAGTTCTCCTGTCACCGTGTGTTTATCTTTCGCGCCGGGCCTGGCCCCCGCAACGTTACGGACTAGTCCATTTCATTGTGAAAGTATGGGGTGCAAGCAGGGCGCCTGCAGCTGCAAGCAGGGCGCCTGCAGCTGCAAGGAGGGCGCCGATTTGCCAATTCCCCACAAAGTGAAATGGTAGATAACAGAAAACTGCATCGCGTAGCAGAGGATTTTTTTTTTTTTTCATGTGCTCGTTGCGCCCCCCTATGACTCATGATAAAATGCCGCCCTGGGCAGCTGCCCGGGTGGCCCATACCAACAACCGCCACTGGTCTGGGGCGACTTTCCCACCCTAAATATAAATGGAGCGCAAAGTTAGTGACCCTAGTTACGTCAGTCAGCAGGGGTTGGTTTCCACCGTCTGCCCCAGGTGGAGCTTGTCACTGCCGATTATGTTGCATTCCATGTACTCTGAAATTGGGAACTGTTCTAAATTCAGTACTTACTAAACTTAATTTTATATGCTTTATACACATTTAAATGCTCATATGAATCATGTGCCAAGTAAGCCAACACACAAGCGTTTTCATTTTTGCTTTGTTTTACAGTATTATATTGGTTGTTTTGTTTTGTCCTGTGCAAATGTGTTGAAGCTTCTAAAATTTGAAATGTGGCAGCATAACTAATGCGTCAGCTGTATGGCATCTGGCTGGTTTGTGTTGATCTATTGCTATTAAAGAGATGTTAATCTGCCCTCTTTCCTCCTGTTCTGTAAACTGTGGAAATGAAATGCATACTTTATGGAAATGGACAATGTGTTTATGAAAGATGAATGTTTAAAGGGAGGACACATTGAGAAACTGATAACTCCTCTCTTATCTGGCCAAACATATGTTATCCATTCCAGGGAAAATATGTCAATGTGAGGTGCATGGAGTGTGTGTGTGTGTGTGTGTGTGTGTGTGTGTGTGTGTGTGTGTGTGTGTGTGTGTGTGTGTGTTAATGTTAATTTTATCAATTTAAATTCCATATTAGTGGCATTGCATGTTACTTATTTTCCCAAGACTTTTGTTGTCACCATGGATGGATTGGAGCTGTATAAGGTGCAGCAAGTCAAAAACACACTCACACATACACACACAAAATCAATATTTACAGGTGCACAGGTGCCATGATAAATTCACCTAAGAACTATTTAGAACTACACTTTCCTGGGGGATTTTCCACTTAAGGATAGGGAAGCTTTTCCACAAGCAATGTGGGGTGAGGTTCACCCTCCCAACACTGAAATATTTAAAAATCTATGTTACTGGCTACAGGATTAATGCATTAACACATCTTACTTAAGGGTACACTACAACTACAAGTAGACAGTATCCATCATATTTTTTTTCTGCTAATGTATTTAGTGATGCCAGCTGCGCTCCAGAAAAGCAGCATTTGTTGTTTATCAAGCTCCATTGGCACATTGGAAAATATCAGCTACTCTACCTTGGAAGCAGCTGTCTTAGAGAACAATTAAAAACTTATTGTTAAGGTTTATAAGCATTACGATGTCTTCAACACACCAGCTCGCACAGGAGAGATTGGTAAGTAAAACAACACACAAAAGGACTCCACATTGATCTTAAGCTATATATTATGCCGTATATACAGTTTTGGCTGTTATGTGCCTTGACATGCCTGTGCATCTGGCGTCAAATGGCAAGTTTCATACGATGTGGCACTGTGCTTTAGAGCTTTAGATCAGTGAGGCATGGGAATTCACATTAAATACTTATGGCATTATAGGAGCAGTGAATTGCATCACTGTAGTACAGGAAAAGGCATTTGTGTCTCTGTGTTTGTACTGTACAGAATGAGAACAAATTAGCTTTTAGTTTCATTTATCTTAATGCCAGCGATAGCTTACATGTCTCTGTATTAGGGATGGGAAGATTCCCGATTTGCATCAGTGCGCGGACATAAAAGTGCACAATGCGGGTGCACCGATTAAAAAAAGTGTGCACCAGATGCAATTTCAGATTAACTTAATGTATATTATTATGAGTGGAGAGCCTGAGCCTTTTTTATTTAAAGATGTGACCAATACTTTGTTACCAAAAATGTGAGATCTGGATTGATTCCTCCTCTCTAAACTGTTTCACTGTCTCGGGCGCTCTCTCTCATTTCCACTGCGCTGCTGCAGAGGCCGATGGGTGTCCAGCTGCGCCACACTAGAAATCAACATGATGAAAGGCTTTAATACAAGGACAACTGAGAGTCAACTGTTGGCAATGCATGAGACTGAGACAAAGTGAGACAGCCTATACACGGTGTTGGGTAGAGTACTGAAAATCTTTAGTAAAAGTAGCCAACTCTCATACCAAATTACTCAAGTAAAAGTCGCAATTACAACTTGAGAAACAAACTTAAGTAAAAGTAGAGAGGATTCTGATTGATTATGATATATTAATAGAATTTCTGTCAACATATGAATCAAATTTGTATTGCATTGTATTGCATTGAATCAAATTGTGTTGAATCGCAGTGTATCGCAATAGGGAGTGAATCGGATCGTATAGCATCGGCCTCAGACCAGAGATGCACATCCCTGCTCTGTATGTGTGCCAGAGTGTGTTTGTATGAGACAAGGGAGAGTGACTGAGTGTGTGTCCCAGCCCACCCGCCTTCAACCATGTTCTGGATCAAACATTCCATCTGCTCAATACTGTCATGCTGTGTCCTGCAGCAGGTACTTTCTCCCACACACACACACACACACACACACACACACACACACACACACACACACACATACAAATGCACACAAATACTTGTTCCACTTCTGCCTACAAACCACCATGAGATGTACACACACTCGATGCTCTCAAACAGCAATGCAAACACACACACACACAAACATGTCAATCATCCATCCCACTCCGTGCAGAGTGACAGTTGCAGATTGAGCTGCAGCTAGCCAGAGGGCCCAAATCTAGGCATGGGTGGACATGCACACACACACACACACACACGCACACACACACACACACACACACACACACACACACACACACACACACACACACACACACACACACACACACGCACGCACGCGCACGCACACACACACACACACACACACACACACACACACACACACACACACACACACACACACACACACACACACAGGTATCATATCAAGCAATGACTCAGATACAACTAGCCTATCTCGAGGCAGAGAGAGGAAGAGCCCAGCCTCCACAGAAAGTAAAGATATGAGCTCTGCTGGGAGCTTTGCTGATCCACAACGTCAAGCCTCTGCTCGAGTTATCTGTCCGTCTTTCTATCTGTGCTCAGACAGAAAGATGGACTGTTCCACTAGCCAACTAGCCCAAGGGTGTAAAAGAGGGAAATATGGAAATAAAGTAACAGTAACAGCATGACTATGTTAAAGTCTTGCAAACAGAGAGTGAAAATATAAAAATGTTCTGAATATTCCAGTGTCACAGAGTACTTCTCAGTCTGTTTAAATGTATTTAAACAGGTAGAAGTTGCTATGTCTGAAATTGGTTCACCATAAAGAAGCATACAAAACTGCGGTTTATCTGTATTGTTCTATGTAGCTCTGTTGTTTGTCAGTGTATCACAGTTCAATTAATAGACATAAAGATGACGTGTTGCTGTATTTCTACAATTATGTGGTTTGTATAAAAATCAGCAAAAAATGTTGCCCTTCTTCTCTGTGCGGACAATTTGTTGTTGGAATTCCGATTTTCCAAAGGAGGACAATAAGAGACTTTCCATCACTGTTTTAAAAAATAAGACACATCAAAGAGACTGGGACTATCATCCCACAATTCCTTAGGCTCATACAACTGTGGCCAAGGAAAGCATGGCATCCCATGGGGTCAGATGTTCCCTACATCAGAAGACAAAGTTCAATGAAGCGTGTGTGTGTGTGTGTGTGTGTGTGTGTGTGTGTGTGTGTGTGTGTGTGTGTGTGGATGTTCTATACAGTGGATGGCGCGAGCAGAGCATGATCTACTGTATGCTATGTAACCCTGCAGATTTAAGCCCATGACAATGAAATCCATAAAGTCTCATGGACAAGGGTGCATGTAAAATACAGGGTACACTCCGAATGTCTTTGGCAGAAATTCAAATTTCGAATTGGCAAAGGCATATTTTGATACACTCACAAACACAAAAAAAGAATTGCTCTAATTCATGAATATACATATAATGCCAGGGCTGTTCTAAATTAGTAAATAAATAAATGATGCAAAATCTTTCAATATTTAATTCATCCTAACCAAAACACTCAACTTTGAAGCACCTTTTTGGATGATAATTTGGGTATAACTAAATTACAGTGCTCACCTAGGCTCAGTATTGTATAATAGCTATATTCTAGTACATGTCAAACACATCAGCATTAACAGCTTGCATTATTCTCTTTCTCTCTAGGGAGGAAGAACCCTATTATTTCTGTGTCTGAGACATCAGCAATATTTTGCTATGTAAAACTGATTTATATGGGCAAAGGTGAAATGTTGCAAATTTCTCTCTGAAATATAATAATTTTACACTTGCATTAAGACAGAATAATGAGCCACCCAGGTTGCAATGGCATGGTGCCAATGACTTAACCATGTGTTTTTTTTCTCATGGCAGATCATTGGATAATTTATAGGACTAAAAAGCTAAAGAACTGTAATGTTTGAATGTTATAGGCTACTAGTAATGGGGGCTAAAGGGCAAGGTAAATGTGTGTAATTAGAGTGTCTTTGTCTTTGTTTAGTACTATTTCCTCTGAAAAATCTGATAACATCATCAGTCTGTGTTCCTATTCCCAAGTCAAACATGATCAAAGCATGTTGCTGTATTTCCAGAAGGCAACATATCCATAGAAGAAATGCAGTATTGAAACATTGAAAATAGAAGCTTTTCTTTCATTTCTATTGCAAGTCAGTTTATTTAAACACTATTTGACAGTGCTTGTTTCAAGTACAAACTCATGTATGTATTGCTGCAAAAACATCTACAGTATAATTTTTTTATACTCCATTTTGTGGTTTTGGTTTACCAAAAACAACTTGTAAGATAATCAAGATGTGAAAAGGGGAAATAAAGGCACTAGTGGACGGATGGAGGGAGTAATGGAGACTTTGTTAAAGAATGGATAATGTAATGAATGAATGAATGAATAAACGGATATAGAGATGGGATGGTTAGAATTAAAGGAGAGACGGTGAGGGGAGCGAAAGAGAGGATAAGTGTCTGATGGAAACCACTGTGTGTGTTTCCTATCTGCTGTGCATCTTTTAACCTTGTGTGCTCCAACCAAAAATAGATTAGTTAAAAATGTTTAATGCATGTGGATGTACATAATAGTGCGAGAAAAGGCAGGAGACAAAAATAGGTAGAGCATGAGCTTAATATTTGGTGCATTCATGTAAGACATGCATGCATATGCACCCATGCATGCATACATACATACATCATTAATATTGGCATAGCATGTCTGGTCTTGTAAGTAAGTGTGTTAGTAAGCCATTGCATACTTGAAATCATTGCATATTTTAGCTCCGGTTGCTTCTTGCCTGTGCTGCCCTTGCCTCATGGCGAGGTTAAGCACTGAGCATTAGAAGCAGGCGTTCTCATTACATTATGGGATGAGTAATGCTTGGCAGTGGCTGCTACAGTTCAACTTTACTATAACTGCCATGTGCCATCAACTCTGCTGTCATTACAGTCATCATTGTCATTGAAACCATCATTATTTTCATAAATATATTCATATCACTGATGTTTATGTTTTTGTTTTGTCTTTGTACGTGCAATCATTATTAACTATCATTGTCATTCCATCATCATTACAGTCAGTAAATGGCTGGATATCTATTGTTATTAATTATTATGCAGTAATGCAGTAAGTATTCCTCCTTCCTATTGTTTGCATTTTTGGCTCTTACATCGACCTCTGTGATAAATTAGGAACCAATTATAAAACACAACATTTCTTTTATTTTGGTCTTGTGGTTGGTGGACTGATTGGTTATCCAACACCCAGTTACTGATAAAGATAAACTGTGTTAGCACCAGTTCACATTTGCACACCAATGACCCTAAGTACCAATCATTCAGCCAATGAACACTATGAATATATCAATATTTTCATTGCAAAGAATGTGTGCTTCAGGTTCAAATTTAATTACATTGATAGTGACTATTTTCTCAAAACCTAACCCCTTCCTTGAAACATTTCCTGTGACCATGTCTACCATTTCCACTCTGCTTTTCTTGTAATTCACAAATGCTGCTTAGGCCACTTAGAGAATTTAGCAACATGATGTGACAATTTTCCCAAAAACATGAAAAGCCACTAACTTTCACAGAGAGTGTTATCCCCTATTAAAGATGTACAATTTCAGGGGAGAGCAGACGGCGTCTGCATATAGCTCATCCTCTCCCTGCAGTAAAATGGGGATGTTTTTTATGAGTCTGATGAATATTTTAATGCTTTGGGCAATTACATGACTCTAAATGAGACGAAGCATACTTCAGCTAAGCTAAAATATGCAGGAGCTATGAAAGACTTGATGAGCAGTACAAAACAAGTGGCATGTGTCTGACATAAACACCTCTAATACACACTACATTAGTTGTCCTTCTACCATCTTTTAATTTCATTTTATTTATTGTCATTTTTACTGTCCTTTAAAGGTGTCCCATCTTCTATTTCACTATTACAATGTACAGTATATATCTGTGTATGCCTCTGTATAGCATTTTGTAAACTATTGTTTTTAAAGGTGCTATACAAATAAAGTTTATTATTATTATTATTATTATTGTGTTTCTCTGAGTTTTGTGCACACACAAAGGGGTTGGATCCCTTTCATTAGATCTCTAGCTCTCTCAATTTCCCTTATGGAGATTGAAATGTTAACACTTAAGAAATCAAGTTTAATAAAATCACGAGGACAGGATTGCTCACAGGTCAAATCGACACACAAATGATGCATTCTCTAAAATTGTATCCTCATTATTTATTCTGCTATAGTTTAATTTCGAACTGTTATTCATGATTAACTACTACAACAATTAACACCTTAACACCTACACTGTTTATTCAATTAATGGAAATAATCCCCTAAGACACCTAACATCATATTTCCTTAATAAACATTACATTAATCAGGACAGCTTTAATTTACACATGCTGAAGGTTACAGTCTTGCAGGCAATATTTGATAATTATCGTAATGTTAGACAACTCATTAGGGTGCATTTTAATTCAATAAACCTCTTACACAATGAAAAATACAACTAATATATGTATTTTATTTTCTGTTTACCTGTCACTTTTTTATTTTTGTCTCTCTTTTCTACAATACATACACTGCAGAAGCAATACAATTTTCCTGGGTATATGACCCACGGGGTTCTTTGCTAACCCTCCTGTCACTCATATCTGCAACAAACAAAAAAGAAACCTCAACAAAATATAGAGTAAGCAGTTTTTATTCTGCTGACCACAATGCCCCTACACTAAGGCCAATCAGACTGGGATGAGTTACGGGATGTCATGGACCCACACAAACATGCCCAGCTCTGTGTGTGTGTGTGTGTGTGTGTGTGTGTGTGTGTGTGTGTGTGTGGGAGAGAGAGAGAGAGAGAGAGAGAGAGGGGAGTTGCTCTATATGTCGAGACAAAAAGAGATAAAGTATATTGTCTCACACACACACACACACACACACACACACACACACACACACACACACACACTAGAACATATGCTTCCTCACTATATTGTAAAGTCATGGTATTGGTATTTTAGGCTTTTGGGGTTATACTGGATTTCTTTTGTTGTGTTTGCAGGGAGGAGATATTAGCATAATCTGGGTCAAAGCCTATGAATGAGGATGTGGACGCATGTTTTACTCTTCTCCCCAAAGACTACAGCACAGCCCAGTTCATACATTATTCACTTGACTACAAGTGTCTCTAAGAAGAGTTGGTAGAGAGAGAGAGAGAGAGAGAGAGAGAGAGAGAGAGATGTGCAGACAGAAAGACAGATAAGGAAAACTCAGCCAAAAATAGCAAGAAAAAATTAAAACTGTTACATTTTTGTCAAAAGTTGAAAGCCAAAAGCCCTGACTATAGTAAACAGCCCACAACCACTTACTGTAATAGCAAAGGCCCTATTTTAAAGATGAACTGAACTGAAAGAATAAACGTTGATAACGTGTTGGTTATGACAAATAAAAATAAATTACACTAAAAATGTTAATTAAAAAAATCAATATAGCTTTTTTTAAGCAACACAAAAATTGCGTTTGATAGTATTAGAACGCTGACAATTTCGATGACGTCACTGGCATGGTAGGACCTGCAAAGGTATATAGGCTACAGTGCAGCATATTAAATACACATGAAAATGAGTAATTTTAATGGCATGGGTTACACATTTGAGCCTGTGAGGGACAGGCCTGTAGTGTCTGACTACCACCACATGGAGGACAATCTGTTTCAGGCTCCACCTTCGGATTGTTTGGGGGGAAGTGACTGGTGTGTGTGTGGGCGCTGCCGGAGCATGGACACTGCAACTGAATCCATCTGTTGGCAGAGAGGTCAACCTGGACCATTTACCTGTCATGCACTCTCATTTATTGTATCCAAGCACATTATGCATTTTAGGGAATAGAGACTGAAGTTTGCTGCACGTAGGAGAGTCACCCCAGGTTGACGGATGCACGGAGGATTCACAAGTTTTGCCGTTTACTTTAGGCTAGTGCAGAGTTGGCAGATTTTTTCCTTGTGGTCGTTGATGGATATTGCACAAATGGATACTGCACAGATACCTCTTATAATGGAACTAGCAGCTTTTTCTGTGAGTTGAACTCCCTCTGCATCAACAATGTGCCCTGAGACATCAGCTAGCTTCAGGGTGAGTAGAAAGGGACATTGGATTCTGTTTACAGACCCGCTGTGGTTTAGTTAGCAGCTAGAAACGCATTATTATTGATCTGTGATATCATCGGAGTCATGGTTTATTTATACAGTCTATGGTCGGAGCGCTAGCTTGTGGAGTTTGACATAAGTGCTTGGATCGTTTGGTATCTAGCTTGGTTTTGTGACTCAATTTCAATGAATGCCCAGTGTGTCAGTCTCAGTTTTGTTGAACGATATAAAGCCTACACGTCAGGCTTTATTTGTGCGTGTAAGTGAAAATGTACGTGTTTTGTGTATGTCACAACAACGTTACATCCAGCCCTTTGCCTAGTAGACTTGCTAGCATGCTGGATAACAGCTAAACATACCTCTCTGTCCTCTGCCTGATGTGAGCGTTTCAGCGCCCTGTCTCTGCGGTAGATAGCATCGGTGTTAGTGTCTTGCCGTTGGTCTATCAGTCTGCCCTGTACTGTAGCCTGAAAAATTGATCACTGACGGAATGGCCTCAGGTTTCAGTCTGTTGGACTTAACCCTCACCAGTTGAATCGAAATTACAGCTCTCTAAATAGTCTGTCGCTAAAAAATGCTCGTTACAGACTCGAAATCTAGGGGCTGTCGGAGGGCTAGCCAGTTTTAAGGCAGCTAGCCATGAGTTGAGGACTGGTTTCCTTGTCAAAGGTAACCTGTGGAAATGTATCGTAACCCCAGCTGCCTTAGCTCTATACAATTCATTACTGCAGCCAGGGGCAATACAGTATGAACCCCCCCTAGACCTGTTGGTTTCCGTTTCCTCAGCCATGTCCGTTAGCCTCAGACTGTTTACATTCCATGGCTGCTTACCATGCCAGTGACGTAGCCGATTGTGGAATTCCAACATGGCGGCAACAACAACAACAACAACACTTTCAATGTACCGTTTTATCCCTTTTAACAAATTCAGCCATTTTAATCATTGTACCAATGAGAAGAAATAAAATACATCTGTTATATCACCTTTACTCAAATTCCAGTTCAGTTCATCTTTAATGATCTAAGCGCACGGCGTGAAGCGCATGGCGCAGGTGCGTTTAGGGCGTGTCCAAATCCACTTTTGCTAGTTTGACGGCGGAAAAAAGGGTCTGTGCGCCGGGAGCATGGTTCAAAAGGGTTGTACTTAGTGTCTTCATTAATTCATAGGTGTGTTTTGGGCGTAACATGCAATAAACCAATCGGTGTCATCTCCCATTCCCTTTAAAAGCCAGGTGCGTTTGTACCATGGCGCATTGCTATTATGATGGCGGATTTGCACCGTAATATTTTTATTTGTAATCTTTTGCATGTTTGTGTGCTGCTGCGCTTCCCTGTGTGTGTGTACCAAGCATAGTGTGCGCACTGTGCACAAGCCTAGGCGCATTTTACTAATTTGCTGTTAAAATAACAATGAAATGCTGCGCTATTGACTTCAGACCAGGTTTTTGTTGGTCAATGGTGCAATCACTTCCCGCTGCCTCAAGATAGCAATACGCCAAGAATTCACCTGAACACACCTCCCTGTAAGACCAGCATGCCCATGGGCATTTGCTATTTAAACGACGTGGGTGCAGATCGGGAAATTGACAACTGCGTCGGTCTTAAACTAGCAAAGACACTTGCGTCGGGCTTTGCGTTGCGCCGTGCCACACTGCGCCGGGTGCAAGATAGGGCCCTACGTGTCTAAAGTTGACACTCAGTTGATCAAACATTATCCACTCTCACTGTTTTCCTTTCATTTTTTTATTGCTCTCCATCTTTAAATGATGGGTGGAATACTGTCAAACCTGATTAGAATATCCACTCTTAAAATGTCAATATATTTGTGAATTCTACAAGTTATTCCAATGAAGATTTAATGGATGAGCACAAACACATTGGCTGAGCAATTTAAGCCTTATAGAGCCTTATTAGGTCTCCATTGCAGTCATTAAGCTATTGTTATAATGTGTAATAATATGTAGGTATTTTGCTCTGAGGAAAAATCTTATAGGTAGGCTTTTAATGGAATAGTGTTAGATTCATCAAATAAATCATTTATGAAAAATATTGGTTGATGACCTTTTTTCCACAACAAAAAGAGGCTGAAACTAAATAAAAAGTAACCTTTGAAAATGTGAACTGTGACGAAATGTATTACATGGTTTGTCAACAAATAAAAACTAAACAATAATGTGAAAGACAGACGAATTAATGAATTACTGTTTTAATGCAAAGTCTTATCTAATGACCTGCATTTGTCTGTGGAATCACTGTGGCCTTGTTCCTGATTAGTCGAAGAGTATCCACATTATCCCTTGACCTGTTGCACCAACATTAGTAAGAACACATGCATTCAGTAATGTTGTCTGATGTTACCGGTTCTTGGGTTATGGACTAAATTTATCAAAAAAACTTCCTCAAGATGTAACTACGTCAGCCGACGTTTTAGCTTCTTCTCTCATGCCAAAACCAGACAATAAACACCATTTAAGAGAACAATTGATTGAATCCAGTTTCTGAATGATTTGCTGCTCTGTAGTGGAAGGAACATGTACAGTAGCTGTAGTAATGCCACGTAAGTGAGCAGGCACAACAGAGAGAGAGTGGTTCAGTTCAAAAAGCTAGGGTTTAGAAATGATAGCTGAACCTTGTGATAGTTCAGAACACATGTAACCACTGTAACTGTACACAACAAAGATAGTGACAGTTGTAGCCTCAAAATGCTCAGAAGACTTACAAATTAGATTAGGATTTCACTGACGAAAGCATGGCTTACTTGTCTTTATTTTTTGTTGACTAAAGCAAAAAATAAAAGTCAAATGACTGAATGAATTAGGTGCAAATATTAACTCTAGCAAGTGCTCACAATTTATGATACATAAAAGTCAACATTGCATCCAAGAAGGGTTTTTTTCATACATAATGTATTCACACTGTGTTGGTGGGTCAGTGCATGGGATATTGTGTGTGTGTGTGTGTGTGTGTGTGCGTGCATGCGTACTTGCGCATGTGTGTGTGCGTGCATGTGCGCGTGTTGACAATTCTAGCCAATCCTTGTGGCAAATGTAGCACATTCAATTTCAGTCTAACTACAGAGTTTATATGTACTGTGTGTGTGTGTGTGTGTGTGTGTGTGTGTGTGTGTGTGTGTGTGTGTGTGTGTGTGTGTGTCAGTGTGTCAGTGTGTATAAGTCTGTAAGTGTGTGAATGGATGAAAAAAAAAGAATCTGCTATTTGCACCAAGCCGCATTTCTTAGCCTTTTCTGAAAACAAAATATTAGATTTCTGCCTCCATTCAAAAATAACTGCAGAGATTTCCAGGTCTTCTCTTTTCAGGCGAGAGTTTCTGCAGGCTAGAATCCATTGTTTTGAGGTTATCTTGGATGGGTTCCAGAGTGTGCTAAGACTGCAAGAAAGGATTTCCACTCACGAGCGAACATCGAGAAGAAAAAAAGAAAGAAAGAACATTTTTTTAATATATATTTAATTTTTTCTTTCTTTCTTATAAACATATATATATATATATATATATATATATATGCATGTACTGTATGCATATTCAGTTAATATATGTGTATGTGCACTGTGATTGCATAGTTTGCATATTACAGTATCTCTGTAAGTATATGTGCAGGATATGCATGTGTGTAGCAGAAAGAAAGGGCTATAAATAGTTTTAAATCATGCTGCATGGCATGGCAAGGACAGCGAATCATCACTTATAAAATATTGCCAATGGAGGAGGAGGCAAGGCTCTGACACCAGCACATACACATCTGACCCGAACACACTGAACACACACGTCTGTCTAAAAGATTTATACTGTGCAATTCAACGAAATGTGGTGTCTACAGGTCTGTGTGCATTATTGGTCCGTGCGTCTTTTGCTTTCATTTCGTAGATGTGACCTATTACATTATTGTAATTTACTTAGTTTAATGCAATAACAGTTGTACAGTCCCTTACAGTGATTCACCATGCATCAGATTTTGACTTTTTTACGCAAGCAAAACCATGTGTGTGTGTGTGTGTGTGTGTGTGTGTGTGTGTGTGTGTGTGTGTGTGTGTGTGTGTGTGTGTGTGTGTTTGTGTGTGTGTATTGGCAATTCCAGTATTTACAATCAATGCCAAACCTTTCGATGTACTGTAGCAACATTCAATTTATGTACATATAAGTAGATGATGCTTAATGATTTGTGTACTGTATGTATGCACAAACGTGTGTATGTGAGTGAATATGTATTGCTTAAAAAAAACAGCTTTTTGCAAATTGTATCCTACACACAGAATAAGTAGAAAATACAAAGAGGATGAGATACCGATGATATAGAGATCCTAACATACCGTACACTGAGACACTCAACTCATTAAGACTACTACACAGAGTTTAATGGAGGTAATTTATTTACTATAAATGCTTTCTGCCAGTGTACCACCCATCTGCTTCTGTTATTAACTCATGAGGGCATCTGTTTAAAATACAGTTTCACTAAATGAGTGAAAAACCGTGAGGGTGATAATTCCGTCAACCCACGGAGGGCAACTGGACCTGACGGAGTGCTGGGCAGAGTCCTTAAATCCTGTGCGGACCAGCTAGCAGGAGTTTTCACCAGAATCTTCAACAGCTCCATGTCACAGGCCACCGTGCCATCTTGTCTGAAATCAGCCACCATCATCCCCATGCCAAAAAAGTCAGCTCCAGAAGACCTTAACAGCTACAGACCAGTTGCATTGACACCAGTTGTCATGACATTACATGTCATTTAGCTGACGCTTTTATCCAAAGCGACTTACGATTGCTATATATGTCAGAGGTCGCACGCCTCTGGAGCAACTAAGGGTTAAGTGAACACATTGGTTAATGTATCGCAGTGGGAATCGAACCCGGGTCTCCCACACCAAAGGCATGTGTCACATCCACTGCCCCATCACCACCCCCCGCCTGGAGAAACTGTTGCTACAGTACATAAAATCTAGCCCATCCCAGCCTCTTTCGACTCCCATCAGTTTGCATACCGGTCAAACAGGTCCATGGAGGATGCTAGCAACGCACGCAACGCTGAACCACTTGGAACACCGCAACACCTACGTGAGGATGCTCTTTGTGGACTACAGCTCGGCATTCAACACCATCATCCCGGACATCCTGGCCCTCTCCACCCCCATCTGCACTTGGATAAGTGATTTCCTCACCAACCGCTCACACGTTGTCCGACTGGGCCCCCACCTCTCTTCCACCATCACACTTAGCACGGGTGCACCGAAAGGGTGTGTTCTCAGCCCTCTGCTATACTCCCTGTACACCAGCGACTGTTCTCCAGCTCATCCAACCAACACCATCATTAAATTCGCAGATGACACCACAGTCATCGGTCACATAGTAGAGGGAGATGAGACACAGTACAGGGCTGAGATCGAGAGGCTGACTGCATGGTGCCATAACAACAACCTGGAGCTCAACACATCAAAGACCAAAGAGCTGATTCTGGACTTCAGGAGGAAGTGGCAGATGGACCCACCGCCACTCCTTATAGAAGGTGCTAGTGTCAAGAGGGTACACACCTTCAAATTCCTGGGAGTCCACATCGGTAACAACCTCTCCTGGACAGCTAACTGCTGGTGGCCTTTTATCGCTCTGTCATAGAGAGCATATTGACGTACTGCATCACAGTGTGCAAGCTGCATTGTGGCACAGACAAAATCACTGCAAAGGCAATCCGGTCTGCAGAAAAGATCATTGGCTGCTAGCTGCCCACACTTGACAGCGTCGCCTCATCCCGCTACCTCAGCAGAGCAAAAAACATAATTAAGGACTCCTCTCACCAAGGCCACGAACACTTTCAGTTACTCCCCTCAGGAAGGTCTGTTAGAACCCACACATCCAGGTTCAGAGACAGCTTTTTCTCCACAGCCATCACAACTCTAAACATTCAATTACAGAAATAGGACTTCATCATGCTGAATGATTATCTTGCCTGTTTTGCACTGCATTTGCACTTTTCCAGTACTGTGATCTTTAAAAAAAAAAAGATTTTTTGGTGTGAGAGTACGGCGTGAGTAAGTCTATAAATGTATACTACTATGCACTAGAAGCACCTGTCCCATTATGTTTATGTGAGGGTATGGTTTTTGGAAAGGTATGGCGTGTGGTATGAATGTATACTTCTAGGCACCAGAAGGAGTAGCACTTAAATTTCATTGTGACAATGTTTTACAATGTTTTACAATGTTTTACAATGACAAATAAATGATTGGGATTCTGATTTCCCCATTTATTTTGATTCCTTGTTCTGTTTCAAGACAACATTTTTAGATCTACGTATGTTCAGTGTTAATCAACATTAATTACTAAGGACCATCTTGCGATGGAGTCACACCAGCCACAACGCCAAATCGGGCCAGTGGTGTAAAGTGAGGGGGCCCTTTCCTACTTACTACCACCCTGCTTCCGACGCTCTTCCCTGGACCACACCCATTTTTGAACTTGGCCTTGGCCTTGGTTTGCGATCTACTTTCAGGTGGATCTTTTCTCTTACTTAACTTACATAATACAAAGCAGCAGCATCATTCATTTGGAGTCATATGTTGTCCACCATACAAATGTAAGTCCGATATTCACTCTCTTTTAGCTCTGTTGCTGGTGTCTACCAACTCCTGAGGGAAATAGCTGTCTCTTTAGCTGCTAAATGCTCCACTATGGTCACCAACTTGTTACTAACTTTGTCCACCTGTTTGGTGCTGAGCAGGTAGCGCACAGTGGGTTTTTAGAGCATTTTCTCTAAAAACATCTCACTGCTGCAGTTGAAAATTACACCAATGAGAGCATTGAGACTGAACCAAAACAGTAAAGTTGCCGGCTGGAAAATAAATAAACGATAAACAAAGCGGCATGTTTCCACAGCATTCCACCCACCCCTTGACACAATCTAAAAGGCTTTTCTGACCTTCAGAACATGTAAGAAGCCTCTCCTGAAAATAGTATAAACCAGGCCTTATCTGCAGAGTTAGAGCAACATTGAAGCTGCAAGGCAGTAAGAAAATAAAGAACATACATTTTCCTGCAGATTTTGTGCATATTTGTAACAGTAATCTTCCATGCACAACTCACCTACTATCAGTTTGATATCAATCTCCTTAAATAATATATAGTTTTTTGCTGGAATGTATCTGTTACCACAAATTAACGTTCAGTCTTACAACTCACACCATGTCTTTGGTCACAGTTGTTCTTTTAGTTCTAGAAGCACGTGTTATGACATATTATGAAGATGGAATCACAGAACATTCTATGACAATCACATTATGATTGTCAAGTGGACACGTTCTGTACAGGAAAAAACACAGACAGCACAACAGACCACACACCCTACAGTATATGCAGAGACATGAAGAGATAGCAGTTTGCAGCTAACATGTAGTTAAAGGGTAACTATTGTTTTTTTCAACCTTTTCAACCCCTATTATCCTATGTTTTTGTGTCAACATCCGTGAAATTGCGTTTGCTAAACCCATCAGACTCCAATAAACAGTAATTTTAGCATTGTAACATATACTTCATTCAAAGTCAACAGAAACAAAATAAAACTATGAAAAGTCGTGTTGGGTCGTCTTTCCACTTTTCCCAACCATCACAACTCTAATTGAATTTTGATTGAAATAAACACATAGTTTACCGATTTACATGTGAAAATATGTTGGCTCCATATACACTAAAAGTATTGCTTTTTTAAATGGAGTCTGGTGGGTTTAGCGCTAGCGACTTCAGAGCTGTTTCTGGTCAAACATAAAGGTCTCAAAGAGGTTTTAAAGGTATATCTCTGAAGGAATCCTTTCCATAATGTTGTCAGACACTTAGATTATTAATCTGAGCCTGTCAGTGGCAAAACGAGCACTTTTGTGAAGGTAAATACAAGCTGGAAAATTGCCCTGTTAACTTACATTGTAGCTTGTTGCGCCACTGCCGACTGCAGCAATCTTGCATAATACTGGACCAATGTCAAAGACTGTTGTTCCCATTAGTCACTTAGACACAAAAACATAGGAAAATAGGGTCCAGGTTGAAAAAAACGGTAGTTACCCTTTAAGGAGCCAGAGGGCAAATGTCAGCAAACACTGTGTGAGAACAGCACAGCACTAAAGCTAAGAGTATACATTTGCATATGTGTGCATGTGTTTGTGTTTGCATGCACCAGTGTGTTTCAGGTGTATCCCGTCTCTCATGTCTAAAGGCATGTCATTGTCACTCCGGTCTATTCCATATTTCTCCTGCCTATGCACCTGGGACGTTATATTTTATTTGCCTGCCATAGACCAAGGTCTGGATGATTGATGGACCAACATAAGCCTCTCTCCCACCATTTATCAAATGGCCGGAGTTTAGGATAGGTAAGTCTCATGCACACACATCATGCACACCAATATAAAAATACATACCGAAATGCTCACCCTAACTCTTACCTAAACCCAATGAGAAATGAAATCCTATGGGTTATGCTGAACGCAGTTTGGTTAAAACGCATTTGGGACACAACAAAGGGCCTGAAACACTTTTTTGCATGTGTTTGCAGTGGCACAGATCAAGTGAAGTTTGTGAACACTTGCATGTGCATTTGTGTATGTGCGTGTTTTGTATATATATATATATATATATATATATATATATATATATATATGTGTTGTGGTGTGTTGTGTGTGTTTGTTAACTGGGCGGACTAAATAGTGTTTCTTACTCTAATGCCCCAGTGCTGGTGCCAAAACATGCTGCTTAGGTTGGAGTCTTGCAGAGATGGAATAAATTATAGCATCGCTGTTCTAAATGCCAAGTGTTTATCAGCCATTTATGCCTAATAACCTAGACTTCAACACTATACAATCTAAACTGCGAGCCAACGCTGAGTGATATTAAAATGGAGAGTGATTCAAGAGATAGCTCATTCATTCATGTTATTTTTAGCAACTACAGTGCTAAATGAGCATTACATGTTATATTGCTTATCTTTTGTAAATTTGAAGATAACAGTCTAGCAGTTCACACAAACGGGGGTAAAAGAGAGAAATTGCATAGAAGAAGATAAACTTGAGTAAAAAAAAAGTTGCAGGTTAAGTAGTGGAAGGGACACTCATTCACGAGGCTAGATTTAAAGTCTTTCTATTGTTTTTAGAAGAAATGTCACCGAAGGTGTGTGGCTAGATGAATATCTGGTGGCATGACTGGCACTGGAAAAATGTGCGTAAGGTGTGACTTACACAAGAGAGAAATGCAGAGGAGGGAGGGGAGCATATTCAGAAAGTAATATGGTCAATACCAATGATCGAAAAACCTGAACTTTTAAAATTGCAGACCGATTACAACAATTAAAATAGCAGATTCCTAATGTTGAAACCTTTACCAACATGTTTGTAGATTAGCTTTTTTTTTAACATTCCCAACCCTTATCAAATAAACTGTCTAAAGAAGGTAAACTGTAAGATATTAAAATGCAATAATGTTCCTCTAAGTTAGTATAACAAAAGCCCTGCACTGTTACATAAAAAGACCCAACACCTACTTGTCTTCATTACTCATCATCAGCACTTTAGTGCAGGTACTGTTAATGAAACAAAGTCTGTCCTGAGGTTAAATGACAGCTGTATTAGGATGTGAGGCTTGTCATGGCATGAGTGTGTTTTGACATAAGAGGTGCAAAATAAGATGCCAAGCAACAACTGGGAGTCAACAGGAACGAGTGAACAGGCAGTGTTCAAGCAGCCACTTAGTGTGAAGAGTCATTAATAGGCAATGACAAGGCTGCGTAGAGTTGATCTCTCTGCCTGTGTTACTGGCCTGGAGGAACATCAAGCTGAGCATTTACACTGAACTACTTTATACAGTTAGACAAGCAGACAGGGAGATTCTGTTCGGTGTTATTATGGTTTTGTCAATGTCAAATTTCTGATGAGATGACTCCTTATACTTAAACGGATTTGTGGTTGACTTTATAGGCCACAGTGGAAGAAAAAAATTTGACAGGAAGTGGGTAGTTCGTTGAGTAGTTTTCAGGTGTCCTCACATGACCTTCTGTATGTATGTTATAGCACGTGGTTGTATAGTGTAGGGGAAAGCATGGTCAAAGTGGATGTTAGACGTGACTGGCCTCTTTAAGCGCTCTCCTTTTTCCACTTTGAGCGGTAATCTGGCACTGTTATCACTGCATACTGTACATGTTTATGCCATGAGAGAGGGTAAAGCCTGACAGGCGTAGCAATGGTAACTAGGAGGGGTAGGGGTTAGTGCATGGTCAATTGAAATGTGACATTGTTTATGTGAAGAAAACTGGAATGCAAGTATATGGTACACAAGCTATTTGTTTGCCTTTAAATGCATTTTGTACAAGCATGGTTTTCAAAAAATTGTTTACAAGGAGCAAATAGTTGATCATGTCTTGCTACTAAGGTATGATGAATATTATGTTATATATTAGTATTCGTCAGGTGGAAGTCCAATATTCACTCTCTTTTACAGCTAGTTAGCTGGCCTCTACCAACTTCTGAGGTAAATATCTGGCTCTTTAGCTGCTAAATGCTCCACTATGCTGCTTAGTTGCTAACTTTGTCCGCCTACTGTTTGGTCCTGAGCAGGTAGTGTGAGTTACAGTGGGTTTTTTCAAGCATTTTCATTAAAAACATCTGCCAGCTGCAGTTGAAAACTATACTGATGAGAGCATTGAGACTGAACCAAAACAGTAAAGTTGTGGGAGGGAAAACCAAAACAATGAGTATAGCTGCTTTAATGTTTTTCCTCTTATTATTTTTCACCCAGCCTTGAGTATGTGTATCACAAACCAATTACATATTTAATTCATTAAGTTAGTTACTTACTATGTGATGTTGGTTTTCTACTTAAGCAAAATTATAATTTAATAATTTTATTAATGAGTCTCAGCCTATGCATTCAATTTGGTATTAGATAACTAGGTCTAGGGTCATTGGATAATCATTATATGCTGCCAACTGCAACTTTCTGTAAAATTTCTAGATTTAGCCTACCACTATAAACGTGGGCGGCACATTTCCACAGCACCCCTCCCACTCCTAGACACATTCTAAAGGCCTGTTCTGACCTTCAGAACATGTAAGAAGCATCCCATACATTTACATAAATGTGTTGTATAGCTAATTAAAAGCCTCTACTATAAATTCTCAAATAGCGCAATGGCCTTTATTTATCTCACCATGACAATAGTAGGTAGTTGAGCTTAAGTGCCACTGTAAGCTATGTATCCAGAAGAAATTGGTATATTTTGTTATTCTGCATGTACCCTTGAAAACTCAGCTGGCTGCAACGGTTCCACAGACAATCAATAGGCAGAGTAGCATGTGGGCAGAGATTACTCTGGTTAATGATGACAATAAAAGGATTAAGGAGAATAAAGATGTGGTGAGGTAAGAGGGAATGGGTGACGGCAAGAGAGATGGGATGGGGCCATGAGATGCTTAAACGTTTACAGTCTGGAGTCAAAGTCACCTTCATTATGCTATCACATTCATAATGTCTTTGTTACATAAATACTATCTCTACTATCTCACTCTGTCTTGAAAGTTGGCGGGGGATTTTTTGATACAACAAAATTGCCAGTGCTTCTCATTCGACCACAGCTAGAGAGTGAATGAACTGTTAAAATCTGCCTGTGTGGGATCTGGGATCTTTGTGTCCGCTTTTAAGCCTACATGCGTGCTCCTTGTACGCAAATGTTTTAAATATGTAAGTGTGGACTGGCCAGAAATTGCGTTGAGTTCAACACTTGGTCATGTTTTTGTCTTTTTGACTTTCACTGCAAATATTCCTGCCACATGTTGTTTCACTGAGCAGCGTCTTTCATATAACGTGCATGAATGTGTTTCGTTTGTTAACATTTATTGTTTTTATGGGCTTTTTCTTTTTTGCTGTGATGTTTCCACGCCTGTGTCTGCATTTGTGTGTGTAAGTGCAATTTACCCATGAAACTAAATCCCTTTTACTGAAGCTGTTGATGTTGTGTGACAGTACAGCAACCAGCTGTGCATGGGTTGTTAACATTGTTGTGCGTTTAAGCTCAAGTGTACATAATGCAGCGATTAAATCATTTTAGTTTGCCACCCTGCATGTCCTCCTGCTTTTTTTCTATTTTTCCCTCTCTCTAAGTGTTACACTTCTTTCCCTTCCCCCTTCTATCTTTAGCTGGTTTGCACATCAGCTTCATCTGAGCACACTGTTTTCTTGTTTGGTGTTTCTAGCATGTTGCAGCAGTCCAATGCTATCTGTAAAATGTGTTATCAGGGATGTGCCTATGCCTGTCACACTGAAGATATATTGAGTCAGAAGGTAAAGACCGTGACAGAGGCAGGGAAGAGAGTAAGTTGTGGGCATCATCAGCAATTGATACAATTATTGTGGTTAATCAAATGTAAGTCACAACTAAAATAAAGACAAAACATGTTTCCTCATTCCAATTGATGGATTCTATAATATCATTCTGAGGTCTCTGGTTTTCTTAAAGACATTATTTGTCAACACCATCAAACTATTTTACGTCACTGCTGATTTTGTTTTCCAGAAAATCTCCAGAATTATGAGTAGTGAAAAAAGAATATAAAGTTCAGATAAATGGTGTCTAGTAGAGCTTGGCAGTAAAATCTGCTCTGACCTTCACAGACTCGTTCAAGTGAAACAACTTTGAAAGAAACCTTTGATGTAAGACATACCAATTAAAAAAAGTGATAACACTCAAATGCGTTTTAATGTTTTTCACCTTCCTGCTTTAACAAATAACTACATAGTCTAATAGAAAAGATAGCAAAAGAGCAGGATAAAATCATTAATCTTATTACTTTAAAGTGGCTATAATTAATATTTTACATGAACAATGTGGAAACAATGTGACAATATGAAAGGATTCTCTCTTCTCGTAGCCTAGTGATGAACCTACCGATATTGGTTCACTCTCACCGCTCTCATTGTGTTGTTTTCAGCCACAGCAGGCTCTAAAAGCTGTAAAAGAAACTAGCATAGTGGAGCATTTACCAGCTAAAGAGCCAGATATTTTTCTCAGGAGCTGATTAAGACCACAGTTGAGACCAAAAACAGAACTGAAAGAGAGTGAATATTTGACTTATGTTCATCAGGTGGCTTCTTTTGCGCTGCCATTTTTTGTTTTGTTTTGTTTATTTTTGGATCACAACATAACTCAACACTGTATTATTTTCATTACATTAAATTACAGCAGATTCTGATGTGATAAAAATCCACATAAATAAGAACATTGTGGAGATCGCTTTCTTGTCTCTATATTGTTAGCCCAGTGATGTTACAGACGTGACAATGTGCTTATGTCTAATTTTGTCACATAAGGCTCCTGCTAATTACCTGCTGACGCACACTAGCAGTCCCTGTAACCCCACAGGGACTGCTAGTCAATAGGTTTCCATTAAAGTCAATATGTGTATTTTCACTGACTGCAGAATGGCTGCGTTCCAATTCCGTCCCAACTCCGGCGATCCGCAGCCCTCCGGAGCAGATATGCAGAGCTTCTATTTTTGCCGGACGCCGGAGAGCTCCGCAGCAATACAGCACAGGGCAGATAGTGCGGGACAGGAAGTCAAGCACAGATGCAAAATAAAACATCCGGTTAATTTTCTAAATAAAATACACCGTGCTCACGGCGGATCATATTTCCCTGCACTACACCTTGCAAACGTCATAATGGGCGGAGACAGGCCTGAAGTCGGAATGGAAACAAACTGTTGTTGGTTTTGTGCTTCTGTTTATAGAAACTACATCCTGTTATATCGCACGATCATACGTGAATTTGCGAGATCTCGTGGGTCCACGTGACTTCAGCTGTCAGTCATGGCCGCAGCCGTTCCACAACAAATACGGACCTAGTGGGTATTGAAGGACGGCGGAGCACGGACTCGACACGCAGCGGAGCCGATCCGCAGCCGTTCCGCAGTTGGTGGAAATCCGCTGTAAGAATACTACAATCATACTGCTGGCTGGTTTGGATCATCTAGGTTACAGATCCACTTGGCGTGTAGCAGCCTCTAGTTTGGTGTGAATGGGTTGTCCTTGGCTGCACCTGCTCTCCTACATGAGGTGGGAGGTGCAGTGTCTACACAGTAGGACACTTTGCTTCTTGCCTCTCTCTTGGGCCCGCACTTTCACACTTTTGAAGAGGTTGGTAGTGTTTGGGAGAAGAGCTGACCGAGTTACACAGTACGATTTGCAACAGCAATTAGCCTCGGCAGCAACTCAGCTAGTAAGTGTAATTGGTGGCTTGGCGACCTCAGGGTTTCCTGAGATTGTATCTCAACCAGACAGTTGCGTCTTGGGTGAAGGTAAGGTGTGTGTAGACATCAGCCTAGTTGGCACCTTAATGCTGTTTGTCAGAGACTGACATACATGTGTAGGAGGCTCAATTTCTTCAGATGCGATCAGAGCTGAGTTTAGCGTTTGCCTGCTAATGATATCGTGTGAGAAGTCAATTAGGGCAGCCAGCCAGCAGTATAAGCATCTGGCTTCCAGGGCCGCCTTAACCTAATGTTAGGCCCCGGGGCTGAGGGGTTTTGTAGGCCCCCCATCCCCTCGATTTATAGAGTCTCATTTTAAAAAAGTGTAATATCTAGGTAATCTACATCACAAAATGCATTAGTTTCTTTCGAGACATACAACAGTGAGTTTTCCCTCTTTGAGCCAGAAAACACCATACTATTGTTATTAACATATCACTGAGCCCACTTGAGCATAAACACAAGACACTATTTAACAACCACACACAGCAACTTATGGTGATAATAAAACCAAAATGTGTGAAAGTATGATTTCAAACGATATTATGAAAAACATCACCAATCATCACCTGTCTGCACAAACATTGATAATAACTGATAACAGCATAAGCAAAGAACAGCAACAGATCAAAGTAGGTGCCTCTTCTCTGGCCTCAGCGGGCCCTGTGAACCAATCACATGCACCTGCACAGACACACAAACACACTCCATTCAGCACCATGGATAGCAACATGGCCTAATGCCAGGTACCAAACAGATGAAACATTTATAGATATAGAAGGTTTGCAGTATAAATGTGCATTTCTCTTAAAACAATGCACAACCTGTAGTGGAATTTTTTCTTGTTAGCAGCAGGAGTGCGTATCAAAAACACCAGATGAAACAAATAAGGACGATTTGAGGATTAAACCAAAGTTTGGTCTTTGAGTATTTATTTACATTTGCAAATGCAGAGAAAACAGTTTCACAAGTACTCATGGCACATCTGAAAGGGTCTTCTGACCCAGCTAGAAAACCAATCCAATCCACTTTATTTATATAGCACGATTTTAACAAACACAAGGTTTCCAAAGTGCTGCACAAAAAGATAAAACAGAAATAAGTAAAATAAATAAAACACAATATGACAAACACCATACAAATATGCAAGTATACACATAAGATCAACACTCTACCAGGAGTTAAAAGGCCAAAGAAAAGAGGTGAGTTTTAAGTAGATTTTTAAAATTAGACAGAGAGGAGGACTGTCTAATGTGCAGAGGCAGTCCATTCCAAAGTTTTGGAGCTGCAACAGCAAACGCTCGGTCCCCTCTGAGCTTAAGCCGAGCTTTAGGCACCGTCAGGAGCAGCTGGTCAGCTGACCTGAGAGATCGGCAGGGAGTGTAGGGGTGCAGCAGCTCAGAGAGGTAAGGTGGGGCAAGGCCATTCAAAGCTTTAAAAACAAATAAAAGAATTTTAAAATGAATCCTCAAATGGACAGGCAACCAGTGGAGTGAAGCTAAAATAGGTGAAATGTGCTCGTACTTGCGTGTGCCAGTTAAAAGACGTGCAGCAGCATTTTGTACCAGTTGCAGCCGAGCAATGGAGGACCCACTAGCCCCTATATAAAGTGCATTACAGTAATCCAGCCGAGTGGTCACAAAGGCGTGGATTACTGTTTCAAAATGCTGTCTCTCAAGGACTGGTTTGATTTTTGCCAGCTGCCTTAGCTGGAAAAAGCTGGACTTCACCACAGCTTTAATCTGGCTATCAAATTTGAGGTCTGAGTCCACTTTTACCCCCAAATTTGTCACAATTGGCTTGCGATACTGTGCAAGAGAACCCAGATCAACTAGGGGGGTGGTCACAGACGAGCCACCAAAGACCATGACTTCTGTCTTTTCTTCATTAAAATTTAGAAAATTTAAAGACATCCAAGCTTTAATGTCGTGTAAACACTGTAGCAGTTGGTTAACAGAGTAGGAATCAGACTTTTTAAGGGGAAGGTAGATTTGACTGTCGTCTGCATAGCAGTGAAAAGAAATGCCATGTTTCCTGAGAATGGAACCAAGTGGGAGTAAATATAGAGAAAATAAGAGAGGGCCAAGCACCGAGCCCTGTGGGACCCCACATGAGAGAGGAGAGTTCGTACACATCTATATAGTAAGACCTCACTTAAACCACCCCCCTCTAGGATAATTTTAGCAGCTACGCAGATGAAAAAACACCACAAACAGTCACAATGACTTTACTACCTTTCCCCTCTGTTCCTGCTCCCTACTTAGCCTAAACATCTGTTAAAGCAAGAGACAGAAGGAGATACAGTTCAAAATGTTATGATCCCTTTCCACCCTTATCTGCCATGAAAGGAGTGACTGAGTTCTAAAAACAATAAATAACTTTCACAGAGAATAGCTTCACCTAGACTCAAGGTTTTATGATGCCAGTTGCTTCTTCTCTTGGAGTCTGAAAGTCTATTACAAAACTAAAGATTATTAGGAAACTCCTGTAAAGTATATAAGAGAATCTTGTAAGATATCAAACTATAATGTTAAAATAAAATTCCCACTACAAACCACAACAATTTAAAACCTGCACAAGCTATAAATACAGCACTTTCTTACCTTTTTAGAAGTGCTTTCGTCTGGTCTTCTTTGAAGAAAAGAATGTCCTTAAAATCCAAATCACGAAGGATGTCATGCTCAATAGACATCAGTGTGAGATGACTGACTCGGTCTTGCTGCATGCTTGATCGCAGTCTTTTTTTCACCAAGCCCAGTTTGGAGAAGGACCGCTCTCCACTCGCGTAGTCAGGAATAGCCGTAGAGCTATGTCTGTGTTTGGAAACACTGTATGGAGTTTTCTTCTTCTTAAAAACTCATCTCCCCCTAACTGGTTTGCGGCCTGGTCCTCTCTCTGGGGCTCGTGTGCTCCCCCCTCCTCCTCCCCTCCATTGCTGCGGCCTGCGCGCGGTCCCCTGCTCCTCTCCAGCTACATCCACCTGCGCGGCCTGCGCCTCCTCCGCTCCCTCCGGTGTGTGGGACAGCGATCTTCCTCCGGTGCTGGGTCCATCTTCAGTAGCAGCTGGTTTAAAAAATCCGGTGAGCTTTGGGATGCTCTTTAGTAGATCTTTTTTTTCTTTTCCGGGCACCATTCTCAAACGTCCTCCCCAATATTTTCCACTTAATGTCACTCAATCATAGAGGGACACACCCCAAAACTAACTATAGACATTCTGATAGGTAAGCCCACGGGCCATAGGCTATGGGGCCACGTGGGTCACTCCTAATTTCGATCAATCAGCAGCCATGTAACGTGCGATTAGAGTGATTGACAGAAAACCTGACAAGTTACAAAACAATATGACCTTCTGGTGTGATGCTTTGCAGAAGTGAGTCTATAAAGCTTGTTAGAGGGTGCCTGCACTAATAAAACAAGGGTTACAATGTGTAAGCAAGACAAGAAGTACCATGGGAAGAAATGAAGTAATAATAAATGTACCAATAAATATTTTCTCAAAAGGGGAAAAAACACTCTCTCTCTCTCCCTCTCTCTCTCTCTCTCTCTCTCTCTCTCTCTCTCTCTCCTGCATTTCTTTTACTCTGCCTCTCAGTGGCTCTACACTGGGACCAATCAGTGAATTTTTGCTGAGGTGCAAAACCGTGTGTGTGTGTGCTCAACACTCTGGGGAGATGTTTAAGGTATCAGAGGCGGGAGTGTTCTGAGCTAAACCCTTTGAAGTAACTCATCTTGATGTCATAGGACACCATTAGATTGTCTAACGTGTGTGGATGAGTGTGTGCATACTGTATATGTGAATGGATGGAGAGTCAAACATCAAAAATGTACATGTACATCTACATTTTCATGCTTATGTTGTATATGTTTATACAGTATATCCTTGTTTAAATGGCCTTCCTAAGTGCACCACACTGTTTTTACGCTTTCACAGTCAGTGTGAGCCTGATTGTATGGGTGTGCTTATAAACTCTATGAGCAATGTTATTGACCTTTGTTTCTATCATCAGTTAACAACATCAGACTTTTTTTCTCACAGAGTCAAACCATCAGCCAAGTTTATTCTTTCAACCGTAAAGTAGAAGAGTTTGAGTTGCTTCTGCTTGCTTCTTCCTCTTGAGATATCTTTTCTTGAAACATTCTTTGATGTAAATTCCAAAAAAGCTATTCACTGGATAATCAAAAATATCATAATTTAGCAAAAGAAATGTCTGGCTTCTTACCCTTGTGTGCTTTAGGCTGCATTAGTCTTTGCTTATGCCAGGTTTCATGAAAATTGAGCTATGTGTGTAGAAGGGTGACACTGTAATCTCCAATACTACTTTAGAGTGAAACATCTGTCAACATCTATTTGTTCCCTCATTTTAAACAATTTATCACAGTGAAAAATACCTATGGAGATGAACACCTTTTAGCTTAGTGCAGGTTACTTATAAACTGCTGTCACAAGGGTTTAATTAAATTGTACTACGAACACACTCATATAACTGAAGTGAAGGTTAAGAGAGAAAAAGGAAAGTGGGAAAAGGTGCACACAGACAGACATGGAAAAGAGAAACAAAGAAACATGGAGTGGAGGAGACAAATGCAATCATGAGTGAGACAACTTACACAATAAATTAAATAATATCCATGCAAACATGAGACTGAGAGAGAAGCAAAGCACAGCATTAGAGCAGACAAAGTAGATCTCAATGGACGGACACATGATCCTGTAGGTTTTATTTGCAGAGTGAGGTCAATCATAGCCAGAGTCTGCAGTAGTGTACAGTCTACTGCTGACCGGTCTGTGAAGGTATCTTAAGCCTGGGGGAGGTAAGAATAGACCTTTTATCTACCACAGTTACTGACAAAAGCTCACAGGAGCAGAGTGGGTTGGAGAGAAAAGGACAAGAGCTGGAGAGGAGAAAGGTGTGGAAGCATGAGAAAAGATATTCTTAATACGATATTTGCTACAGTATATTAGTGAAAGTTGCAGGTGGGGGGTATATTATGCAAGATTATAATGGCTGCATAGCTACAATACATTAGTTAATAGGACAAGTGACAGGGAAGGAGGAAATCTGTACGATCTGATATGGTTGGGTAACTATAATAGATGAACTACTTAATAGATAAGATAGCTAGTTAATTAGTACACTGATTAATCTGCTAATAGATTATATTTTTAGATCATTTTTTGTTGCTTTTACACCTCCCTTGACACCTTTGATCCCACATAACTCTTTCATAAACATGTCCTAAAGAGTAGTTAAGTGCATCTACAGTACATGCAAGTGAAATATCTGCTGGATATTATCTCTGAGAATACACATGCAATTAATTTAAGTAGGATGAACAGACAAATATACATAACCCAAGTGTAGCAAAACACAATTTCTATGCCCCTCCAAATTGTATTTAACAAGACCGAAGTAATGTTGTCCTCAGAAACATTCCAACTGAGTGGGTCAATCCACCTGTGGAATGTAGCTTTTACAACTTGTAACCAGCTGTATGTGTATGTGTGCTGTGAGAATATTGTTGCAGAAGATTGTACTTGCGTGTAATGGACTGTGAACAAACAGAAGTCTGAAAGGACTGGACTGGATGGATTCTGAAAACTCTCTTACAATAAAAACTGGAAAGTTGCTTAGGGCAGCGTGGGTGGACAGATATTGAAGCCAGACTATCTGTGTGAAAGAAAACATTAAGAGAAAGAGAAACAAACATGAAAGAGAGATGTGAAGAGTCAAATTGAGTGTGAGAGAGTGAGAGAGAGGGAAACAGGAGAGATGTACCATCCTATTACGAGTCCCTCACTAGTAAAGCACTGAGGTTTGGTCTGTGAATTATGGATAGAAATATATCAAATATGGATGGGTCCCTCCCTACTATATAGCAATGGGGTGAATGAGAAGTGTCTGTCTGTCTGTCTTACACACACAAACACACTCACACTCAACAACAAAAAAGATACAAATATGCAAATGCATTAAAATGTACACAGTTATGATTGCAAAAAAAAAAAAAACATTCACAATCAAAAACCCTGCCAGACCAGCCCTGGTGTGCTTACAGCTGCTGTCAATCAACAGAAATTTCATGCATATTAACACACAAATCACAAAGAACAAAAGAGGTTGAGATTTAAAGGCAATTCTTCTGCAGTAAGACATGAGTCCATGCCCATTTTTTGCACCATAGTAATAGAGAGAAGGACAAAGACAACAGACAAAACAGGTATTGAATTTAGCCTCTGATAATACATTCCAAAAACCCTTAGGGCAGAATAGTTCATGTTCTTTTTCATTAATTAATGAATTTATAGTTTGTCTGTGAAAGGCATTTGAATGCAGTTTGCTAAACACAAATAAACCCTGTGTATAATCAGTTTGTCAGTTTATCTATAGGTGTATATTTAATACAGATACTGGCCTATAGTGTCAACCTCATGGTGGTGCCAGAGCAAATATCAGGGGATTATCATAGTTGGAAAAATTCCTCATGCAGGTTCATGAATCTCCACACAAAGGTACATGACAATCTACCCTTTAGTTGGTGAGATACTTCAGTCTGTACGTGGTGGGCAGGCTGATAAACAGAAGGACATTGCCATTCCTATAGCCATGCCACTAGCATGGCTAAAGAGTGAAAATAGAAAGGACAATGGTAAGACGAATTAAGAGAATACAAAATAAGGAAAAAGTTATGTATACTACAAAAGTGCTGCATGTTGCAAACTGTATTTGGATAGCATAATCCATTCCCTGGAGAACATCACCAGGAAGTTTTGAGTTTCATCAGGAGTAACCTAACATTGAGAAAGCACAGCAAAGCCAATTGGATCGCAATAAACAAGTGAGAGCAGAATCTCACAGCAAAAGAGTAATGGGTATAACATAACTGTGTTGGTTTGCTGATATTTAATAGTGCAGTAAAAATGTACATTATGCTGCATTTACAATGCAAACCATGTATGTGCTTGTACCAGTAATTGTGTTTTTCATCTTAATTCCCCTGATCTTTCTTTGGCCTTTCAATAGAATGTGGCTATTAGTGGAGACCCAGCCACTGGTTAAGTGCTAGATTTTGTTTGAGAAGTTACGGTATGGCCAGATGAAATGCATATAGTACATGTATTACACACTCGGTTAGCACACCATTATGATAATTTCTGCTCGCCATCAGCCTGTCCAATGAATGGTTGTGTTATTGCCAGTTAAATATACAGCAGAGGCATAGAATGAGTCTGGGTTGTAATTAAACATTGACTTTAATGTAACAATTCAGTCATTTCTACCTCCAACATTGCTCTTTTCTCCCTTGTCTGGCACTCCCCTCCACTATACCTCCATGGCTTCTTGCCAGTGGGAACATGCTATTATGCCACTTAGTACTCTCACAAAGTACTTTCACTTTACAGTGGCATATACAGTTGTGTTCAGAATAATAGCAGTGTGTTTAAAAAAAGTGAATAATGCTCAAAATCCTTAGAATAGCTTCTAATTCCATAATATCAATGCATTGGGAACACTGCACATTCAGTTCCAAATCAAAACATGACCAAAATTGATCAAGTTTGTGTTATACCTTTACAGAAAGTGAAGAAAAAGGAATATTAAGCTGTTCAAAAAAATAACAGTATTTGCATTTTTCTTTACAAACTCAAACATTTACTGTATAAACTGAAAAATGTCTCAAGGGTTTGCTTTACTTTGAATCACTGCACTAATATTTAGTTGCATAACCATTATTTCTGAGAACTGCTTCACATCTGTGTTGCATGGAGTCGACCAACTTCTGGCACCTGTGAACAGGTATTCCAGCCCAGGACGATTGAACTACATTCCACAATTCCTCTGCATTACTGGGTTTTGCCTCAGAAACAGCATTTTTGATGTCACCCCACAAGTTTTCTATGGGATTGAGGTCTGGGGATTGGGCTGGCCACTCCATAATATCAATCTTGTTCATCTGGAACCAAGACTTTGCTCGCTTACTGGTGTGTTTTGGGTCATTGTCTTGTTGAAAGACCCATTTCAAAGGCATTTCCTCTTCAGCATAAGGCAACATGACCTCTTCAAGTATTTTGATGTATTGAAACTGATCTATGATCCCTGGTATGCGATAAATAGGCCCAACACCACAGCATGAGAAACATCCCCATAACATGATTTTTGCACCACCATGCTTTACTGTCTTCACAGTGTACTGTGGCTTGAAGTCAGCGCATGGGGGTCGTCGGACAAACTGTCTGCGGCCCCTAGACCCAAAAAGAACAATTTTGCTTTCATCAGTCCACAGAATGTTGCACCATTTCTCCTTTGGCCAGTCAATGTGTCCTTTGGCAAATTTCAACCTATTCAGTACATGTCTTTTTTTTCAGCAATGGGACTTTGCGGGGGCTTCTAGCTGATAGCTTTGCTTCACATAGCCTTCTTCTGATCGTAACAGTACTCACAGGTAACTTTAAGTCTTCTTTGATTTTCCTGGAGCTGATCATTGATTGAGCCTTTGCCATTTTGGCTATTCTTCGATCCATTCGAATGGTAGTTGACTGTTTTTTCCCATGTCGTTCAGGCTTTGGATGCCATTTCAAGGCATTTGAAATCATTTTGGTTGAGCAGCCTATAATTTTCTGCACTTCTTTATATGTTTTCCCCTCTCCAATCAACTTTTTAATCAAAGTCCGCTGTTCCTCAGAGCAATGTCTGGAACGACCCATTTTGCTGAGTATTTCAGTGTGAAATGCACTATAACCAGCATGTACAACATTTGCTTCCTTCCTTCCTTAAATATGGGCCATAATTGACACCTGTTTCTTCACAGAATCAATCACCTCACTAATTGAACACAACACTGCTATTATTTTGAACATGCCCCTTTCAATTACAGATTCAGTTACACAGAATGAGCAGCATGCATGTCATGACTGTTGGGTCTGTTGGTTTTCTATGACTCTACAACACAATTATTTGCCATGTGGAAATATCACTTTTACCAAAACATTTGATTTATTTGGTTAGTAATGTTGGACTGCTATTATTTTGAACACAACTGTACATCCAGTATGTGTACATGTACGGTGGCGCAGATTTACTGCACATAGACACAGACAAATGGGCAACATACTGTGCAGGAATTTTATACGGTATCCTTTGCTTACATTTTGTACCCACATCAAATTTGCTTTGTTCCCTCTTGTTCTCTGTTGCTCTCTCTGTATATTAATTTTTGTACCACTTAAATGGAAAGTGTTACCATACAAATATACCTGGTGTTTTCACTGTTGATCCTTATAAAAAAAAATAAACCATCAGTTACCATGAAGGGTAAATATACTGTTCATAACCCTGCGGTTGTTAAATTACATGAATCCCCCAAAATGAACTTCATTGATTTTATTAATCTGCTTTAAGACAATAAATAGCTTGGAAAAAACCATGCAACAATGGTTATACTGTGTGATTTTACAAATGCTTTCAGGGCACACTTTCTCCTTTCCCTTTTGTTATGATGCAATGATATAATAGTGCAGCAATTAAAATCAAAGAGATTAGATGTGCTACCACATTATTAATACCAAAATCAGAGAGGGACCACAGAAAGATGGGTAAGTATTTAAGTCTGCTAAGTAATGACGATGTGTTTTGTGTAAAGATTTGTGAAATGAAAAGGTAATACCCTCCATTAGTCTTTATCCCAGGATGACTATTATAATAGCATGAGAAGAACCCTAATATATTCCAACATTCAAGAGGCAGCAGTGTTGCTGGATTTAACAAAGTTTAGGAAAAGATAGAGTGGCCATACGTGATTTATGCAATAAGTATTGTTGAGGTTTTTATCATACATTGGGAGGTGATGGTATATTAGCCCTATCACATTCATTCAAAGAACACAGCAGGATTATGCAAGGTATCCAATATTGTAATTTATTTCCAAAGCAAGTCTTGATGACAAAGCTCGACAAACTTTTAAAGCTATGTAATACCATGTGTTCTTGAAACAATTAAAACATGGTGGATTCCCCAGATACAAAATGAGGCAATTCTTCTAAATCCTAATCCTAAATCAATCTTGATTCAATTTTAATTTTTCTTGGTAAAATAATGTATTAAAGGTATTCTATACAGTTATTTAATTCACAGTTTCAACTCCATCACTTTGAGGAAAAGATGAAGAGAGAAATATCAACATATAGTATAATACATACTTTACATATTTAGTCCAGTTATTTAGTCCAGTACAGTGCATCATTCCGAAATTCCTACAGCAATTGTTAAGGATGTTAACAGCAAAATGTCGGACAGAGTATCCCTGAAAATATCTGTACTATATATATATATATATATATATATATATAGATATATATATATATATATATATATATATATATATATATATATATATATATATATATATATATGGACAGTGCTCTACATTAAATTATGAAAAAAAAAGATTTTTTTTTATTATTTTTTTTATTTTTCCTCATTTTATTCTGGTGCAAGCAGCTGCAACTGAGAGTGTTAGAGGTTATTAAGGTGTTACACGCTTCCTGTTCCTATTATTAGTTTAGACAGAGCTCCAAAAGGTAAACCTACACATAATATTACCTTTTGCATGTGAATGGGCCACAAAGTCAAATCTCATCAGCTTCTTGCCTTCAAGGCAAGTACATCGAGTCTTGTAGCAGTCAAGTCCAAGTCCCAAGTCTACAGCTGCTATCTACTATCCTCTGTTACACATCCCATGAACCTGGGTTTCTCAGAGTAATAGGAACGGCAAGGAAGGGTGAGTTTTCTATCTGTCAATTATGCATGTCTACTCTGTGCAATCTATACCTGCTCTACATCCAACTTGTGACACACGTCTTATACATTTTGAGCTAGCTTCCATACTGTTGCGCTCCCATCATGCATGTCATTTTTATCTTACCAGTAACATGTAAAATACACAGCACTGAGATATACCCAAGCACTCGAGTCAGAATAATATCAAGCCTGTGCAAGTTTTTTACATATATAATACTGGGAAAATATCTATCCTACCCACTCTAGCCCTAGTCATGTGAACGACTGTACCTGGGTCTGGAGATAAAAAAAAATGGTTCTCACGAATTTCATGTATTGCCCATGGCATGCTTCTGTTCCTATTACGACTAGAGTTCCATGCTACCTACAGTTGTAACATGTCAAATAAATGTATTCTTTGGATACCACCAAGTGAATGTTTCGTTACAGTATCTGCAAGTACCGCAAAGATCACTGGAGTGTGAATACCAAAAGGATTATCTGTTGGCCTCACATAAAATTGTTATTATACTTGCTCACATGCCATGCACAAATCTGTAAAGTGCCTTTCAGTTGCTGTAAAATTTTAGTTATTGAGGTGTGTGTGTGTGTGTGTGTGTGTGTGTGTGTGCGTGCGTGGGTTAGGGTCATCATGTTATTCTAATCCTCTGTGTCCTCCTTGGCTACAAGTAACTGTTTGGGGGGGGGGGGGGGGCCGCGATTACGGAAGGCTTGTGTCATGTGGATGCAACAACAGTGGTGTTGTCATTATTTAGAATTCCTCATGGGGGCGACAAAAACTTTCATGAGTATAGCTTTCATGAGTGACCTTGTTAACGCTCGACTTTTAGCTGAATGCGTCTGTGGTTACTCGTAGAAAGTTACGTAAATGTTTGGCGTAGATTTTAAACACAGATGAGTATGTATTTCAAATGAAAACAAGTAAAATTGAAGGCTTTTAAAGGGGTGATAGAATGCAAAACCGATTTTACCTTGTCATAGTTGAAAAACGACAGTTCAGTGGGTAAATAGGACATACATAGAACCTCAAAATTCCATTTACACCTCTTTCCTCTGCAAATCTCACAATTTGAAACTGCTGCTGAAAACGGGCGAATCTCAACAAAGCTAAAAGTTGACGTCAACTCCTCAACTCCTACCTTATTTGGCTCTAGTCTCTAGTCTTTGTCACACCCCAACATTTACATAGGCTACACAACTGACCTGAGGTCAGCTTAGGCTTCTGAATCTAGGTCACGCAGATCTCATAAATTTTATACATTTTTCGTCTGCTATTTCATTACTACATTCACTTCTGAGACTTTTTTATGCGAGAAATCAACTATGTAGAGGTCAAATATGTGCTGTTTTACGAAAATTGATGGCTAATTGCAAATTTTGTCCGACTGTGTGTCGAAGTTCAGCAGGAGCTCAGCAGGCTAACGTGACAGCGGCCGATGCTGCTTCGCCGCCCGGCGTGTCCTCCTTCACAGACCCCGGCCCGCTGTGAGCTAGCTGGATCTCCGTCACGGCCGCCAAAAGTGTTAGCTAAGCTTTGTAAGACCTTAGAGTAGCTGTAATATACATACCGTGATGAAATTCAAAGTGTAAATATACTATAGTTATGCCGAAAGTGTAGCTAGCTAGCCGTGATCTTTACCCATAGAACTGAAGGGACACTAGCAGCTAACGAAACCCCTCACATTCACAAAAATGCATTAAATTGAAATCGGACACAAGTGTTAGCTTTGTAAGACCTTAGGGTAGCTGTAATATAAGTGGTGTAATGAAAGTCAACGTGTAAATATATTATAGTTATGCCGAAAGTGTAGCTAGCTAGCTAGCCGCGATCTTTACACATAGGATTGAAGGGATACTAGCAGCTAACAAAACCCCTCACATTCACAAAAATGCATTAAATTGAAATCGGACACAAGTGTTAGCTTTGTAAGACCTTAGGGTAGCTGTAATATAAGTGGTGTTACGAAATTCAAACTGTAAATATACTATAGTTATGCCGGCAGCTGGCCAGCTCTGCGGAGCCCCGAACCCCGGTAGTCCAGTAACCCAGAAATGGTGACTTTGCCCTGGGTATGGAGCGAAGCGGGCTGCCGCTGTCACATCAAACTGTGTGGACCTCCTGAAATCCAACACATCTTACCAAATTTGCAATTAGCCATCAATTTTTGTAAAACGGCCCATATTTGAGCTTTATATAGTTGATTTCTCGCATAAAAAAGTCTCAGAAGTGAATTTAGTAACGAAACATTGCAGTGTCTGAAATATGAGACCTGCTGTTTTGTCTCCAATGTATGTGTATGTGGTTCGCTCAACCAATCAGCGCGCAGCTCATCTAAATATTCATGAGAATACCATATTTGGAAGAAAAGCTCTCGTTCCAAATAGGGCCAAAACACAGGGATGCATAAGGGCCCATAAAATAGCAACCGGCCATTTTCAGTCCAATCAATGTTACATACCCTATTAGGAGACCTTAAGGAACAGTGTGAATTAAAGCTGCAAGCAGCGATGAACGGGCCCTCGCCTTCTTGCAGTCGGGGGTACTGGCAGACGCAACATCACATGTAGACCACACATTCTAAGTTTCATGTAAATCGAAATAACTTTTGCCAAGATACAACCATTCATGTTTTAACAGCCACCTACAGGAAGTTGTTCCTCCATAACTTGTGCATTGTTTTAGCTATCAAAATTCTTTTGATAACTTTTAGTCACGAGGGTCCAGCGAGTCTATATCCTAGTTTTCGTGCAGATTGGACTCACGACCCAGGAGGAGTTAGACAAAGTATGTTTCCCATATATCGCGATGTGGCTAATTAATAAAAGAAATTCTAACAGTGCCATCTAATGACCGATTCACTCTAAATTTGGCATGGATGCTCAAGCCCCTATGCAGAACAACTGTCATGTCATGTTTGGTGTCAATCGGAATAAATTTTGGTAAGATACGCAACTTCCTGTTTCGAAAGCCCCCTACAGGAAGTTGGTCCTCTGTAACTTGCGCATTGTGTTAGCTATCAATTCAATTCAATTCAATTCAATTCAATTTTATTTATAGTATCAAATCATAACAAGAGATATCTCGAGACACTTTACAGATAGAGTAGGTCTAGACCAAACTCTGTACTTTACGAAGCCCCAACTATTACAGTGGTTGCCTCAAGAGCAAGCATTAGCAGTAGCTATTGCGACAGTGGCAAGGAAAAACTCCCTTTTTTTGTTAGGAAGAAACCTCGGACAGACCCAGACTCTTGGTAGGCGGTGTCTGACGGCACCAGTTGGGGGAGTGGTGAATGGTGGCAATAATAGTCATAATAAAGATAGTGAAGCAGTGATCACAATGGTAGTCATAGTAGTTCATGTCATAGTAGGGCACAGCAGGGCGTTACGGGGTGTAGTGTGGCACAGCAGCCTGGGTGGACGCGGTTGGACGCGGCAGGACGCAGTCGGACACTGCGGGGAAACGCAGAGCGTAGCAGGGTGTAGTAAGTCCATAGCGTCAGCTGCACCCAGGACCCCGGTGTAGGTGCCACCCAATTCCAAGGCGATGTTCTGGGTGAAGAAGAAGCAAAGGGACTCCGGGGAGAAAACTCCCCAGAGCTAGGTTAGTAACAGGCATTTCTGGGACTAAGATGCACACAAAAGGAGACAAGTGAAAAGAGAGAAGAGGGAGCGGCTCATTGTGTCCTTGGAAGGAGCTTCCCACAGCAGTCTAGAGTTATAATAGTATAACTAAGAGAGGCAGGCTAAAGAGAGGGGCCCTGGACCGGGCTCGTACTCTCCCCTGCCGGAATGGGCTTGTACTTCCTGCCTCCCTCTACTCTACTCTACTATGCTGCAACTCCTCACTCCCTAACTATAAGCTTTATCAAAGATGATGGTTTTCAGTTTATTCTTAAATGTGGCGACGGTGTCAGCCCCCCGAACCCAAGTTGGGAGCTGGTTCCACAGGAGAGGAGCCTGGTAGCTGAAGGCTCTGGCTCCGATTCTACTTTTAGAGACTCTAGGAACCACAAGTAGCTCTGAGTTCTGGGAGCACAGTGCTCTAGTGGGACAATAAGGTACTAAAAGCTCTTCTATGTATGATGGTGCTTGACCATTTAGTGCTTTGTAGGTCAGGAGAAGGATTTTAAATTCAATCCTGGATTTTACAGGAAGCCAATGCAGAGAAGCTAATACAGGAGAAATGTGATCTCTTTTGTTAGTTCTTGTCAGAACACGTGCTGCAGCATTCTGGATCAGCTGGAGGGTCTTGAGGGACTTATTTGAGCAGCCTGATAGTAAAGAATTACAGTAGTCCAGCCGGGAAGTTACGAATGCATGGACTAGTTTTTCAGCATCGTTTTGAGACAGGATGTTCCTGATTTTGGCAATGTTACGAAGATGGAAAAAGGCTGTTCTTGAGGTTTGTTTTAAGTGGGCGTTAAAGGATAGATCCTGGTCAAAAATGATTCCTAGATTTCTGACAGTAGTGCTGGAGGCCAGGGCAATACCATCTAGGGTAGCTATATATTTAGATAATGAAGTTCGGTGGTGCTTGGGTCCCAGCACAATAACTTCCGTTTTGTTTGAGTTCAACATCAGAAAATTGTGGGTCATCCAGGATTTTATATCTTTAATGCACGCTTGAAGTTTAGCTAACTGACCGCTTTCGTCTGGCTTGATTGACAGATATAATTGGGTGTCGTCTGCGTAACAGTGAAAGTTAATTGAGTGTTTCCTAATAATATTGCCTAGAGGAAGCATATATAAAGAGAATAGAATTGGTCCAAGCACTGAGCCTTGAGGAACGCCATGGCTAACTTTAGCGTATTTGGATGGTTTATCGTTAATATTAACAAATTGGGATCGCTCAGAAAAATAGGACTTAAACCAGCTTAGTGCGATTCCTTTAATGCCAACTAAATGTTCCAGTCTCTGTAAGAGGATGGTATGGTCAATAGTGTCGAATGCAGCACTAAGATCTAATAAGACAAGTACGGAGACAAGTCCTTTGTCAGCAGCAGTTAGAAGGTCGTTAGTGATTTTCACCAGTGCCGTCTCTGTGCTATGATGCATTCTAAATCCTGACTGAAAGTCTTCAAATAGACTATTTCTATGCAGAAAGTCACACAATTGATTAGCGACTACCTTCTCAAGGATTTTGGAGAGAAACGGGAGGTTAGATATAGGTCTATAGTTGGCTAAGACCTCAGGGTCGAGGGTGGGTTTTTTCAGAATAGGTTTTATCACAGCTACTTTAAAAGACTGCGGTACGTGACCCGTTAATAAGGACATATTGATCGTATCTAGTAATGTGGTGTTGACCACGGGTAGTGCTTCTTTAAGTAGCTTCGTTGGAATGGGGTCTAAGAGACAGGTAGTTGGCTTAGCTGAAGAGACCCTTAACATTAATTGTTGGAGGTCTAAAGGATAAAAGCCGTCTAAATAAGTATCAGGTCTTATCGTTCTCTCTAGCCCTCCTGCGCCCAATGGTGAGTCGTTGGAAGCTGTGGGCAGAAGGTGATGAATTTTTTCTCTAATTGTTATAATTTTATCATTAAAAAAGGTCATGAAGTCATCACTGCTCAGAGCTATAGGAATAGATGGCTCAATAGAGCTGTGACTATCTGTCAGCCTGGCTACAGTGCTGAAAAGAAACCTTGGGTTGTTCTTATTTTCTTCTATTAGTGTTGAGTAATAGTCTGATCTGGCATTTCTGAGGGCCCTCCTATAATTTTTTAGACTATCTTGCCAATCCACACGAGATTCTTCCAGTTTGGTGGAACGCCATTTACTTTCAAGTTTTCGTGAGATTTGTTTTAATTTGCGAGTTTGGGAGTTATACCAAGGTGCTAGTTTCCTTTCCTTCATCATCTTCTTTTTGAGAGGAGCAACCGAGTCTAAAGTAGTCCGTAGGCAGGCCGTAGCAGCGTCTACAAAGTTATCAAGTTGGGAGGGACTAGAGTTAACATAACAGTCCTCTGTTATATTAAGGCATGACATTGAGTTAAGTGCTGTTGGAATAGCTTCCTTAAATTTAGCTATAGCACTGTCAGATAAGCATCTAGTGTAGAAACTTTTATTTAATTTCGTATAGTCTGGTAGTAGGAATTCGAAAGTTATTAAAAAATGGTCTGATAATAAAGGATTCTGCGGAAATACTATTAAATCGTCAATTTTGATGCCATATTCTAGCACAAGGTCGAGGGTGTGGTTAAAACAGTGCGTGGCCTTATGCACCCTCTGACTGAAACCAATAGAATCTAGCAGTGAATTGAAAGCAGTACTAAGGCTATTGCTCTCAATGTCCACATGGATATTAAAATCACCTACAATAAGTACTTTGTCTGATTGAAGGACTACGCATGATAAAAACTCTGAGAATTCAGATAAAAACTCAGAATATGGACCTGGTGCTCGGTAAACAACAACGAATATAATTGGCTGTACTGTTTTCCATGTTGGGTGTTGAAGATTAAGAACAAGGCTTTCAAACGAGTTATAATTTAGTTTAGGTTTAGGATTAATTAACAGGCTCGAGTCAAATATGGCTGCAACTCCCCCTCCTCGGCCTGAGCCTCGTGGAATTTGGGTATTATTATGACTGGGAGGAGTGGCTTCGTTTAAACTAACATATTCGTCATGGCCCAGCCAGGTTTCGGTGAGGCAGAATAAATCAATGTGGTTATCTGATATCAATTCGTTTACCAATAATGCTTTCGATGACAGAGATCTAATATTTAATAGTCCACATTTGATTTTCCTATTCTGTATCAAAATTCTTTTGAGAACTTTTTGTCATGAGGGTCCACTGAGTCTACGTGTACATTTTTGTGCAGATGGGACTCACGCTCTAGGAGGAGTTTAAAAAAAATAGGTTTCGCTCAAAGCGAATTTGCAAATGAATTAAAAAAATGAAAACAGCGCCATCTAAAGGCCGATTGACGCCATATTTGGCACACAGCCTCATTGGCACATGAGGAACAACTGTATTAAGTTTTGTGTCCATCGGAATAGCCGTGTGCAAGATACAACCGTTCCTGTTTCGACACCCACCTACAGGAAGTTGGTCCTCTGTAACTTGCGCATTGTTTTAGCTATTAAAATTCTTTTGATAACTTTTTGTCACGAGGGTCCGCCGAGTCTATATGCCAGTTTTCGTGCCAATCTGACTCACGCGCCAGGAGTAGTTAGACAGAGTAGGTTTCCCATATATCAATATTTTGCTGATTAATAAAAAGAAAAACAACAAAAAAAAAACAGCGCCATCTAATGGCCATGACGAACAACCTTGTCAAGTTTCAGGGCAATCGGAATAACTGTTGCCAAGATTTAGACAGGAAGTTGCTGTAACTTGCGCATTTTTTCAACTATCAAAATTCTCTGGATAACTTTTTGTCATGAGGGTCAACAGATACTAACTGCAAAGATTCAAGAAGATTGAAATCACGGCGGAGTTCGAAAGAATGGAAAACACATGAAAAATGCATAATTAAAAATGGCCGCCTTCCGGTTGGGCGGAGCTAATGAAGGTAAATGGGAAATATGTCCGCAATGATTAGAGCAATATGGTTATTAAACCTGGTGAAGATCGGAGCAACTATGTCCAAGTTAAGGCCTTCCAGGCATTAGGGGGCGCTATGGAGCCCACTTACAGGTTTGGGCCAAATTGTTGTAGAGTCTCGCAAAGCTCCCAGGTGTTTATGTGGGCGCCAATTTTTGTGAGTCTTCGTATATATTGAGGCCATCAAAAATGTGCCCAAGGGCTAAAACCAATTAGGGTCCCATAGGCCACGCCCACTTTGACCAATCAGTACCTTACTGTAGGGGTGGCCTCATGAGTGGCCCTAGATGGTACCCATCAAATTTTGTAAAAATTGGATGAGCCGTTCATTAGCTATAAACTTTATGTACTTGTAGCGCCCCCTAGTGGCCAATTTTCGTAAAATGTGTGGGGCACTTCCAGAGGGTCATGGCAAACAAGAATCTTAAGTTTTGCGTTGATAGCAATTATTTTGGTCGAGATATGGCAAAGTTGGTGTTTTCATACTTAGCTACACAAATTTGTTTGTGCGTAATATGTGCAATTTTTATCCTATAAAAAAACTTTTTGTCAGGTCCGAGATGCAACCTGCCAAGTTTCGTGCAGATCGGTCGCACGGTCTAGGAGGAGTTCGACAAAGTAGGTTTCCGATAAATCGCGATTTTTCACGCATAAAAGTCTAGGCGGAAATGGGCATGGCCTATATCAAGAGATTCAGCTGGATCCAGGGAACACGAAAATATATGGTTTTTGAATGTGAGATGTACGGTTTGGGAGTTATAGGGCCAAACGCTTTTTTTCTGCAATAGCGCCACCTAGTGGTGGATATGTGTAATTGTTTTTTAATCTTTGCAATTTTCACCAGTTGTGACATGTGTGCAAATTTTTGTGAGTTTTCGTGCATGCTAACCCCCTCAAAAATGCGACAAGGAATTCGGAAAAATAATAATCTGATCAAAAACAATAGGGTCCTTGCAGTTTCACTGCTCGGGCCCTAAATACCCTATATAATCATTCTATCACCCCTTTAAGAGCACACCTACATGTTCTGTTCTTGTTTTCAACAGCTGCCATCGCTACAAGCAACTATGACGCATTCGGCCGAGAGTCACCAGTTAACACGGTCATTTGTTAAACCGAAACACCGTCAATCGGTTAGGCTAAAAACAAGCCTCACCCGGTAGGCCACATTTTGGCTTTTGTCATGGCTCAAAAACTGACATTCATAGAAAAGTTTGGTCTCATTTTGAACTGGAGCATCTGCAGATCAATTTCAATCAAGTTAGGTACGATACAAGATTAAATCAGAAATCCACGTTTTTTTTGTAATCTTCGCCACCATCTTGACTCTACAGGAGCCAGAAGGGGCAACTGAGTGAGATCCAACTCTTCTTTGTTTGTAAGGGGAGATGGAGGTAGGTAGGGTATTTATTTATGTTGTGTGTTACATCAGAATGTTTTATATAAATAAAAATGTTTAAATTGAGACGTTTAGACATATCATCCGTTTATTGTTTCTGTATTAAAGGGGTGGTTCAGAATTTTGGACATAGGACCTCATTTCCAAGTTAGCCAGTGTGATATTTATCAGTGGAGACCATTTTCAACACTATCCAGTCCTTCCAGTTGCACAGTTCGCTGGTGCTAGGCTAGCGCAAGTCAACAGTATCTGCTAGCCTGCCACTAAAAACAGTCTTACCCACTCCACAGTACACCCGAGACAAATGAATTATAACGCCAGACTGTTGATGTAAATGCCTGTGTTGATAGAATAATGTTAGAAATAAAACTACCCTTACATTGCATTGCAATAGTTATACTTTGTTCCCTGTAGTTGGTAGCATAGGCTACAGCAGCGGCGGAGTGATATTACCTAGGCTACTGAGAAAGCCGGTTTCCATGACAATCACACGTTTATTTACCTGCCGCTGCAATTTGCATGTAAACTGTCCGAGCTTACATGCTTTTTCTGTCAGCAATTACCTAAAGTTAGCGGTTAGCCCAGCCAGGTATCTACCAAGAGTGTAGCTATACCGTTAGCTAACGTTATCACTCTCCACAATGCATTGAACTATAATGTTATCTCCACTAACGCTGTCAGTCTCAATCTATCAGTAGCAGCCAGGCTAATGTTATAAAATGGGCTAACTTTATTAGCTAGAGTAGCCTACCAAAAGTTATTACCTGTTCATCAGTACGCTGTTGGTGAATCTGGAAAGACAGATGGAACCGCATTTTTTGTCAGTCACTTGTGGTCCTTTAGATTGCGGGGTTTGTCAAAGTCGTTTGGTCTAAAATGATCACTACACATTTGCCACTTGAGTAGAGTCTCCACCTTGATGTCCAAGCCAGCAGCAAGAAGCCACAGTTGGTTCCTTTCTGGATCTCCCAGTGGAAATTTGTGGAAACTTTGTGGTGCCCATCGGTTTATTTTTACAATTTCTAAATGCACACTGAATCACCATGTTGCCTAGTCCTTCATTTCCAATCCAATGCTTCAATACCAATGTACTAGGCTACTACTAGGTGTCCCGACTGTAGTGCGCTTCTCTGTTTACTTTTCGCCGCAGTACTACTAACCGGAGCAAAGTAAAATTCTGCCGCTGCTGAGAAACTAGTCCCTCAAAATGTAATGTGATCATTGAGATGCAAGGGTAGTTTTGTTTCTAACATTATTTTATCAACACAGACATCTACATCGATAGTCTGGCGTTATAATTTATTTGCCTCTGGTGTACTGTGGAGTGGGTAAGACTGTTTTAGTGGCAGGCTAGCAGATACTGTTGACTTGCGCTAGCCTAGCACCAGCAAACTCTGCAACTGGAAGGACTGGATGAAAAGTGTTGAAAACGGTCTTCACTGATAAATAACACACTGGCTAACTTGGAAATGAGGTCCTATGTCCAAAATTCTGAACCACCCCTTTAAGTTTATACAGTTAGGTGAACCCAGGACGCTCGGTTACAATACCATTACACTATCCTATGCATCTTAAAGAAACTTAAAGACTATACCGCAATCCCTGATCCCCACCCACATGCCCCCAGACACACCTGGTGGACTCTACCGAGTGCACTTTTTTAGTTCAGGAATGTGTTAAATATATCCTTATCACCAAGCAAATGAGATAGATATGGAACTATAAGGGCGGAAAAGGACAAAAACAATGTAACCAAGAGAAGGCAAGTTGCATTTGAAACCAATGCATACATACAGTGTATGCACACTGAGATAGTATTCGCAAATGCATGCATACACATTCATACAGCTTTTTACTATTTCAACACATCAAAGCCTGAAAAAGCAGGAGGGGACAATACATTATTTTAAAATTATTTTCAAAAACGTAATTAATTCTGTCAATATAAAGAAACAGAACAAAACAAAACAACAACTACAAGTTTATATGTGATAATTTCCAGATGTTGGCTGCATCACAGGAGTGCATTGTCTCTTGGCTACAACCTTCTGTCTTACTTTCTCCTCAGTGTGTTATCACAACTCTACACACACTTTTATTGTGTCTCTGTTACACTGGGGATATTTGGATATGTTCTTTCCTTTTATTCTGGAACAGAGTTGCATTGAAATGAGGGAGATCAACCGGAACACCAGTGCCAATCTAAATCTGACCTTCCGATACCGGATTCCTGCGGAAATATAATTATAATTAAATCTTTATCTTCCCTCCTGACTCTCAAAATGATTAAATTGCAGTTGGGGCTATATAGTTCTGTGACTGCTTCCGCCTAATGTGATGCAAACTATACGTTATATACTTCTAAATTCTGCCCTAGACTGTCTGAGTTATATTCTTTGCTGAAGTTATTATGCATCATCTTTACTAAATGAGCTGGAATGGGTATCTCCAGCTAAATGAGCCTACAGTAGAGCATACTGAATGATAGGCCAATCGGAACCAGCAGTTCATCTTCTTCATTATGCAGAGGACAAAAGTTTTAAAAGAAAAATAAATCTATTTTAGAAACTCAAACTGAGGAATATGTTAATAATGCTGTTATGGCACTCGCATAACTTCTACAGAAGTCCTCATTTAGCTATTGCCTTAGTATGATCATCAATCTTCCACCTCCTTGCCAGTTAGTATGATTGATCGGTGGCTGCTGGCCATGATACTTTGTCTCTCCCAGATGGTGGTGTTTCTACGATCCCCTATAGGTTTAATGTGTAGAGGCCTAGCAGGGACATCTACCTATATGTGTCCCATTCTTCCTTTTCAAAGACAGTGACAAGTGTTGGTTGTTTTGTTGGCCTGATTGTTGGACTGTGTCAGGGCAGTGAGGCTTGTAGAGGGTGGCTTTCCCCTTTATGCCCCTACTACAGATGGGTGGCAGAGCGATGGCCTGCATCTTTCCACGATCCAAAGTCATAGCCTTGTGTCATGTTGGTCTCACAATAGTGAGGGCAGGCATGTAAGGTGCTGTAGGTAGGATTGCGAAGATCCAGGACTTTTGAACATCGAAAAATTTGAACATCGACAACTTCTCAGTCCCTCCCCCCTTTCTGCTAAAGCCGAAAACGGTCTCCTAAGCCCCTCCCCCCACAAGGGAGAATGAATGTGTGTGCATGAGCAGTGATTGACACGCAATTAGACACCTCCCCTGGCCCTGATTGGTGCATCTGAACAGGGAGCTGTGGATTTTTGCAAATCGCACTACAGGCTGTAGGTGGTGTCAGAGGAGCCGGATTTTTTTTTTAATTACCTGCTTCATGTAGTTCTACTCGAACATAGGGTCAGTTTCAGCAAATATGACGATGATATGGTAGTGTTTAAAACAATCAATGTTGGCTAAATATGTAATAAATACGCATCTAATTCACTCGTTCAAATCATTTACTTCTCAAACTGTAAATAATGTGCCCGGGGTAATTGTTCCTACACTGATGTTCACGTAATGCCATCCATCATACAATACATTGCCCAGGCTACACATGCAGTATATAATGCTAGATGGGGAGCAATTTCAAGGAAATTCACTTGACTCCTTCATACACAATCCTATTGATTGATTTTCAAGAACCCTTTGTGAACATAAACGTGAGAGTATTTAAAATAATAAAGGAGACACGTTCACAAGACACAAGAAACGTTCAGGCAGCTACCATAAGGTAAATGATGGCTAACAATCTATTGCAGGTTATATAGTAATTTTCTCAGCCTTGACGCTGAATGTGAAATATCCATAAAAGTTAACAAAGGAAGAGTTACCATCTGGGCTTATTGTCTGCTGTCAAAGACATACACGCTTCAGCTACCAATGGCAGGCTGTTGCTCACTCCCCTTCTGTCTCTGCCTTCTTGTCTTCTCTCTTTATCTCTCCATTTCATGCTTTATTCACATGTTATCTCTTTCTCTTTTTCTCTGCTTTTGTTGCTCTCCCTCCTCCGTTCCTTGTGACTCTGCCAGGCGTTGAAGAGGAATGATTACTAAATGATTGCTGGCTAGATGATTGAATGGCACAGTTGACATTTTCCCCATCAGTAATATACAGTGGAGGAAGGGGGGTGCACACACTGACCTTCCCCTCCAGCATTATGTATTATGTGCAGCTATTGTAGTTGGCTGCTTTCTTCTCATCATACTCCCCTGACTTCTGAGGGGAATAGTTGTTACAGATCCAATGATGTTGACTCCAGTCCTTACTGGTTGGTAGCACCTGTACGTAAATGTGTTTGTGTACTGGACAATGTCTGTGTTTTCATATCATACCGTGTAGATACAGGAAGTGTTTTTAAGGCGTACCAACTTAAAACGTTTGGGGGCAATAATATGTGGTGAGTGACTGACATCAAAGTGCATGACCAAATATCATTTGATGAAGTACAAATATTGAGTCTAAAGAAAGAATCTTGCCTTTTAGCAGCAGCTATTGGCTACACTGCTTCTTACACCCTGTATGACCAAAATTAATTAGAACTAGTAACGCAGTGACCACAATTATCCATCTACACTTTTGCCATGCTTATTATGTTTTAGAATAAGTAACTATCCATATGTTGCAGCTGGGTGCCTGAACATTAAATATGGTTTTCAAGTTTACAGGACTAAATGTACTACTGTTTGAACTGCAAATACATTCTTACAGTACTTTTCAAGGTATTCTGGGCGAGTTTTGTAGCAAACTGTGTGGGCTTGTTGCGCAGAACAAATCCCAGCTAGCGATTGCTGCATCCCTGACGAATATGCCAAGGTAATTCAGTGTCTCCACACTAGACAAAATAAAAGGAAATAAATGTAGGCTATAATGTACAAAGTATGATAAAAATCTAAAATATATGTATACCTTTAAATCACTGTATCCATTGTGTATAATAATAATGTGTTTACTCAAAATATGTGTATGCAACACTTCAAAGCCTCCTTCTGAAAGCTTTCTGTCTTCTGTCAAGACTTTCCGTCACTTATCTTGTGTACTTATGAAATCCCCTCTCACCCATCTATACCTTGCTCTCTTAGCTTTATATATTCATGCATTTTTGGCAATTTTCATCAACAGCACTTCCTCTTAAGCAAATCTGTCAGAGCCCGAGGCAAAGTCTATTTCTCTTTGTCCTATCTAGGAAAGAAAATGAAATACCTATTCTCTTAATTATACTAAACATATGTTTCTAACTTTCCCTGAGATGCCATCCACTTTGATACACATTCAAAGTAAAGATAAACCTTTATGGTACATGCATAACTAATGTATGGACGAGTTCCCCAGCTGCCAGGATGTGGAGTGTTTTATTGTTTTATTGTTGTCCCTCTCCACTGTGTATGAAGTTGTGTGTATTAATTATAGTTTGTAAATAAAGTTGTAATCTATCTCTGTAAATGAACAGCTGTCTGAATGCCTGTTGGGATGTTCCCAGGTGAGCTTTCTTTATGTCCCCCACACCGTCTAGAGATATTTATTCAAATGGAAGAAAACAAAAGATGAGGGGATATCATCTATCATGATAAGCATTAATTTAAAGGAACAGTACACTGCCTGATTGTTGTTACAGCATCCAGTGGCACTCTCAAATCCACAATTTTCACTGTTGATGTGAGTATGATGTTGAAAATCATCATTCAACACATCAACGGAGAGCTTGGGGAAAATCTGGATATTTGGTATATCATTCAACTCTATCGACAGACCAGAACATCTTTATTGGACGATTCTGCAAAACCTTGGATTATGTTCATTCTTTTTTTTATGTCCAATGCCAACATTCTTAAAATCCATACCACTATATCTGCAATATAGATGGACAGCAGCCGTGTACTATCTGGTAAAGTCAGTTGAACAGGTGAAGATCACGTTGTCGGAACAGGTTACAAAGGCTAGGTGGTGAACGACACGGTAACATGCTGCAGGTCTTGTGTTTTTAGCTGAGCTAGACAGACAATATTCGGTTAAAATAGATTGGTGATGCTGTTTTCCCCTCATTGTTCACCATGAAGTTAGCAGGAGTGAATGTAGCCCCGGTGTGTTTTATGTGGACTCCATCTGACTCTCTTTATATACAATCTATGGTTGGACCCCGTTTGAAAAATACCCTTTGTTTCTGCATCTTTTTTGTTTTATAGTTTATAGTTTTGATCGTTGTTCTATTCAAGCGTATATACCAATTGATATTTTTTATCATGCAGAGGAGGTTATACACTGTTTCTGCCCTTAATAGTATCTGCAGGTATTCCCTTTAGGCTCCCTCTAGTGTATCAACATTTTTTTATCTACTCCTCTCTTCTCTCATGACTATGTTGGCCGGACAATCAAAGTACAAGAGAGGGGGATTCTCTATTTTACAGAAAACATTTTACATTCTGTGGTTACATATTGCACACAGCCCAAAATACACACACACACACACACACACACACACACACACACACACACACACACACACACACACACACACACACACACACACACACACACACACACACACAGTGAACTTGCACCTCTCCAGCTACCAGTACACACTACGTACTTGGTCCGTTCCAGGACATGAACCAGCGCCCTTTCAGATCCCAAGCCTAATCCCTACGGACTGAACTACTGCCATCCTCCAAATATCAAACTACAAGAGTGAGGGGAACTTGGCACGGAATCATTTTATAAGGACAACCTTTCTAGGGATACTTTAAATGCTGTCTTTGCTGCATAGCATCTAGTTGTATATGTGTGCTTACATAATTGTATGTATATTTCCATCTCCATCTTGTTATGCTTACACTGCATATGTGGATCTGTATGCATGCATGTCTATGTCTCCTTGTGTCATTTAGTATTCTTGCTTGAGTGTGTCTGTGAGGCCCTCTTTCTTCCCTTTCTTTCCACCCCTCCGTCTCAGTATCTTTCTTATCTGATGATGTTATCCGGTGAGCAGTCAAATCTCTAGCAGTGCAAATCTACCCCAAGGGAATTCTGACACCTTGTTATCATAGCACATGCAGAGCAGCAGCTAAAGCGTCCTCTCTACATGACATTCTCTTACCCAGGAGGAGACCGGAGAATCGAGTACAGAGACAGGGGATGGGAAGAGAAAGAGGGGAAGCAGTGTTTAGTGTGTGAGAGAAAGGGGGAGTTGTTTCATACTTCCATGTACGAGGTACACATTTAGCCTTCACACAGTGGCCTGGAGGGATTTTGAGGCCTGGCTTTCTTCTTCCTCGTCTGTGTGCTTGCCTATTCATTGTCTCTGTTCTTTCTCTCTTCTGAACTGAACTACTCATTTGTCATCTTTCTTCTCTTCTTCCGCCTCTACTGTTTTTTTAATCCTTCTTCTGATTGTCTTTCTAATTTCTGGCATGTGGACATTTAACTTGATGGTGGGTCTTTTTTCTACCTTTACCTTTCATTTTTTATTTTTCATCAAAATATTGTCCAATTCCAAACCCCCCCCACACACTTGGTACCCATGAAAATCTAGAACTGAAAAAACTCAATATGTAAAGGTAGAGTTTGCAAACACATTCATCTTTTTTTCCTGCTGTCTTTTTTCAAAATTTGTCCCACTCTCTCTTTCTCTTTCCAATGCATGTGGTGAATTCTGTACGGTCCTATTCAGTAACCATCTGTCTTGTTTTGAGGGGGCCATTTTGGCTCTACACATCGGTGATGATTGAACGATACCAGATCAGTTTCCAGGCAGTTACAAACCATATCAACCCAGAATGATTCTGGAAGGAAAACCAGTTCAGCCACTGTTGACTAATATCCTCTCTCATTTCTACCAACATGTCCATTTATTCAGTGCCATTTCATACCAACCCAGATATGACTTCCACCACACATATCTCTTCATCTCCTTCCCGTTTTTCAATCACTTTATTCTTAGTTGATTGAACTCAATTAATCTTTAGCACATACTCAAACACATCTTTTTGTTAACAGCACATAGATTATTTAACAATTAAGGGCTCAATGAACAAGAATGCTTCTTCTTTACTACACAGTGGCTGATTCACCACTTTGCATGTCTTTTAACAGACAGTCATTATGGTGGTTATTTTGCACTCAGCTTAAATTTAACCCTCCTTCATTATCCATCAACCAAACAGAATACTTACAAGTATTTTAAAGCCAATTAAACACTCATAATATGAGAGGAGTGCCGCTGGTGGACCCAACTTTGAAAACAAAGCCCTGATTAAAGGCATGCAAGAGGGAAGGCTCTTGACAAATGCTGGGCAGAAAAAAGGGAAAGAGGGGAGAAGACAAGAGAAAAACAAGAATAAAATAGGAGGATTACCGCGGCACCCCCATCAGCAAAATGTTTGATATAGTTTGGTTTTAGCCACTTAAGCCCCATTTAAGGCCTATTGTTTCCCTAAACCAATACTGTGATCCCCCTACTGCAGTGGAGAGAGGTGAAAAGGGAATATAGGTGATTCAGAGAAGAGGGACATAGGCAGGAGTATAGCCACAGTTATAAAAAAAAAAAAAAAAAAAAGAGAGAGAAGAAATAACTACAAGAAGAAAAAAGGGGGATGGGGAGTGAGGGAAGAAGAGACAGAAAGGGCATCCCCAATTTGTGAAAAAGCAGAATGTTATAGAAACAGACTTAAGTACTGTTTCCATCCCCAGTCTGTCAGCTTTTTTTCCTCAAACTCTTTTCACAGTCAATATCATTCTGTCTTTGTTTCACCCTCCATTCATGTCTGTTCTCTTCATTTCAATCATCATTTCAAATAGTGGAAGCTAGCACCTCTCCCTGTCACCCAAATACAAAAGCTGCTTAAACAATCTGCTCTTTCTTTCTACACTCTTGTGCCTTCTTTGGTTTACTGCCTTTCTTTAAATGGGGTTAATCGGTAAAACTCAAAGTTATATCCAAGCTAGAAGTAATTAAGTTGTCAAAATAGGGTTCTTTCAACTGTTCTCTATTTCTTATGGTGGAACACTCATTCTCTACCTCCTGCTGCTCCATTAGCATATTTTTTATTATCCATCATTAACTCAGTGTTGACACATTGTTCACTCTGCATACATGTTTATGTGGGCTGAAATGTGTGTCCTCAGGCTTGCATATGCCTCTGACCCATGTAGTTTCTGGAATATCTGCATTGAAAAACACACAAACTCACACAAACGGATACAGCAGACGAATAACACCAAAACAGACACTCAGGGTAAACAGAGGGAGGCCAAAGATCACAGAAAAGAGGAAGGAAATGAAGAGAGAGAGGGATGAGACAAGGAGAAGTAGAGTTGGAAAGCACAGGAAAATTGAGCTGTATTAAACCATAATCCGGTTAGTGGCGGCTGGGTGTAATCTTACTCATTAATAACATACTACTGGTCTAATCTACAAACCATCAAAAGAGAGAACATTTTCCATGGAGGAGTTCAGTTGCTCTTAGCGAATTTATGAGGATTCTTGATGCCTCATTTTCACAGACGTCAAACGTCAGACGGGTTGACAGTTTGGCAGGCGGGGAAGAAAAAATGTAAGTTGGAATTACAAACACCCTCGAATCCTGATTCCTAGTAATTAGATAGGATAAACAAACTGTATCATGATAAATACCAACAAATACATCACTGAAAAGTGAAAAGGGTTTCCTTGTGAGGGAATCAGAGGGAATATACCCAACTTTCCTACGTTGTTTCAACATTTACATCCCTGTTTTTAGTGGTGACAACATAATGTAGCATATTTCTTTGGGACATGTACTGAATAACTACCCAACCCAACCCCCCACACACACACACACACACACACACACACCTTTCTCCCTCTCACACTTCTTCATGCTCATTATTTACTTCCGTTCTCCATCTCCCTGACTCTCCAACCTACATGCATTGTTAATCCCATAGAAAACAACAACAAAAAGTTCTATATGAAGGTGATGCACTCTGATTTCAATTTCATTCCTCTGACACAAATTGAACTTGTCCATGTAATACAAGAGCAGGGACACACTATGCCACGGACACACAAAAACACTGTCACAGTAACATTTCCTTTCTCTTACACAGGCAGGTGCACGGACTCACATATACAAATTGGGCTTGTCTGTAACAAAAGCGGTCCAGATGTGAGCAGCACAAGCCACTTGGTCGGCTGTAGGCATTAGGAAATCCAATATAGATGTGTTAAATGAACGCTAGCAGAGACGGAGAGAGCAAGCAAGCGGCGGCGCAGAGGGGGAGGCAGGAAGCGAGGGACACGGACAGGAAGGCAGGCAGCTTGTTGATTACTCTGGTGTTTAACATTAGGAAATGCCAGAATGGAAATGGTGCTCATATCACCCTGTCAATTGCCTTGTTAGCTACAGCCAGAGAGAGTGAGAACAGGCGACTGGGTATAAAAATCAGTTTTCTGAAGTGGTTGGTTTAAATTTCCATTTGTCTCAGCAGGGTTTTAGGGGAAAGTGCTTATAATATGAAAAACCTATGGCATGGCCTTCAGTGCACACTCTCGCTCTAACTAACACACACACACACACACACACACACACACACACGCACACACACACACAAACACACACACACACACAGAAATATTTACACACAAACCCACACACACATACCTTGACTGGGAACACTTGCACACAATCTATCCTTTACACGGCCACAGTCCCTCCGTAGCTGTCTCGTCAATCTCTGGACTCAATTCCCTGCAGGGGAGGTGAATTGAGCATTGGAACATTCCACAATGAGATGAGAGAAAAGAGATAACTGCCGATTGCGAGCGAAGAGGAAAATATCCGCAGCCTTGATGAGGTCACCAAATACCTGCCAAAGCAAATCTTCCAGACTCAATGTTCCGGTGGTGGAAGGGCACTCCAGGTTTAATGGATGTGTAAAAATGGATTCAAGGTAACTCTTTGGTAACTCACAATGGCTGTGAAACAAGGGCTCAAAAATTGTGGAGTGAGTTGAGTATTTCTGTGACAAAATGACAGTTTAAAATACAATTTAGTTTGTGGGTGTGAACACACCAAATGGAAAAAAAATACACCCAGCTGTCAGTTTATTAGGTAAACATACAGTAGCTAAAACCAATGCAGTCTAATACAACAGTCCTGCAATAAATCATAAAGATTATAATGTTTAGTTTTTGTTGAAACATCAATGAGGGTAGGCCTAATAACAGAAACACCTCTCTGTAGGATGCAATACAGTTCAACAGCACCACAAACTGCAGCCTCCAAACTGACAGGCACCGTTTTAATAACATAATAACCTTCAAGTAGGAAGGATGTAGGAAGGATGTATTGCAGGACTGTTGTTTTAGTCTAAATAAGTTTGAGCTAGATGAACCTAATTAACTGACACCTGAGTGTAAGAGAGAGCAGGTACAGTTTTATTTGGGATATACTGTATGTTATATGGTTTGCTAAAACACATTTTTTTTCAGTAATCCATTCAGAAATAAGAAATGAGACTCAATAATTGGCATACAATACTTGCCCAAACCCACTGTACCTTCACCTAATAAGACACCTCTAACTGCTCCAGGTGCTGCTGAATATCTTTTAACAGTAGAGTTTGATTTAATGAGCTTCTGCACAATTTAAAATGTGTGAAGATTACTTTTGAACTTTTTCTCGATGAAAAGAGGTACAAATCGACAAAACCTAGCATTAATTTAATGATAACATAAAGTAGGCTATTTAACAAAACATTTCAGATCACTAACTGATTTCTATTACATTGCTGGATCATGACATTTTATCTATGTCAAATACCTCATCAAAGGCCTCCGGGGATAGATGTTCATAAACATCGCAATGACAGCGGTCTATAATAATGATAACAAGATGGAACACAATCTGCCCCATGGGCTGCAATCCTATGACACACCTTAGTTCCTACTTACGGAACGGAGGTAAAGTCAGAGTCTGGAGCAGCAGTAATAAATGTCCCTGGTATTGGTAGCTATGACTGGGAAGGGACACTAATAGCCCCTTTAGTAATAATCATGCCATTGGGATGGGACCTCCAGATCTCAAGGGGGCGATAATCATGTTGACTTCAAGGTAATTATGATATTTCCATTACTGTTCTCCGGTAGCCACAAGTGTCCTTGCTCATTATGGCAAGTATTCTTTCTGCGATTACTTTTCTTTGGTCTCACGTGTCTTATCATATTATCTGGTCACTTCCCTGTCTTTTTTTTATTGCTCTTTGTCATGCTCTTCTTTATCTGATAAAACTGATTCAACATTCAGCTCGCTAATCCCATTAACATACAGAGACTGGCACATGTGTACACACACAATAACACACAAACACAAAACAAACAGCCAGACAGACGGACAGACACACAACTCTCTGGCAATGAGGTAAACACAGTCCAATAATTATGGATGTGGTTTGCTGTGAATGTGACACCTGTGTCCCACCTCCTGTGTCTCTTTGGATTGGACAGCTGTGCTAACAGTACTACTTTGCCAGAGTGCGCACACACACACACACACGCGCACACAAATGCATGCATGCACGCACGCACGCACACACACACACACACACACACACACACACACACACACACACACACACACACACACACACGCATTGGACAGCGTAGTCGAGAAAAGCATACACACGCAGAACACAGTAAATAGATAGAGAGAAACAATATATAAAGACACTTAAATGAAATTGTAGATGCCATTTCTCCACACAAGTTTATATATATATATTAGGGCTGTCAGCGTTAACGCGTTAATCGCGATGCGATTAAGGGCCGACGCGATGCGATTCATTTTTTTTAATCGCATTAATCGCATGCCGGCATTTATTAATTTATTTTACACTTCACTCGGCTTTGCGTCATGCCTAACAGGCTACTATTTTGACCCTTTGCAGCACCATTACTTATCATCAAGCTGCCACTTCCTCGTAACACATCCTCCTGCTGCAGGCTGCAGGCATGATGGAGAAAGACAGCAGCAATGAAATCCTGAATGGCGCTTTTTATTTTCCAAAACTCCCGGACGGCTCGTAGACAAGTCGAAAGCCATATGCACATTGTGTAAAGCCGAATTAAAATATCACCGAAGCACGTCAAGCTTGAGCTACCACCTACGGAGCTAAGCATAGTAGTACAGTTAACGTGATGCTAGACCACCGGTCCTCGGGGGGCGGGGGAGAGATGAATGTTCGGGGGGACATCCTCAGCGGTGAAACGCGAACGGGGGCTGGAGTATAACCTAGCTAGGTGGAAAGCTAACGCTAGCCGGCCACCTGTTCCATCAATCCTGCTTGCAAGTGTCCGCTCATTAGACAAAAACTGGACTACATCCAACTTCAACGAAACTACCAACGTGAGTCCAGAGACTGCTGTATTTTTGTTGTTGTGGAAACAACAGTGTACCAGACTATCCAGCCTGTTTCTCTGTCGCCGGGTAAGAGTGGAGATGGGCTGTGTTAACACGGACTTGTGCAGAAATGAGCTGCTCATTAACCGGTGATCACTGGACGTCAGTGAGTAATCAACATTATTTAGGAGTTACTAAACACTATATTAACTCTGGTAAGGATAGGGATTTTTAGTTTTTTAGTTAGGTACTTGGAGGAATTGTGCAATGACAGATTCACACATTTTTCTTTTGTTTACAGTAAATAAATAATTACAAATCTTAAAATCAAGTTCATAAAGTAACTTTCTTTGCATTCATTTGATTCCCAATCAAGATACACTGGTAAAAATTGCTTTTGATTGTTAATATGTACTTAAAAACTGTTCTGAAATGCAAAATAATAGAATTTTAATCATGTGATAAAATATGCGATTAATCGCGATTAACTATAGAACTTCAGCGATTAATCGTGATTAAAAAAAATTAATCGTTTCACAGCCCTTATATATATATATATATATATACACACAGTATACTATATATACACATCACTGGGAATGATTCAAGCCTCATATCTACAGTAAATATGTGCACTGAAACCACACAATCTGGATTGACAGAGGACCCATTCCTATTTAAAATATAATAACTGAATAGTAGCCAAGCACACACACAAACTCAAACAGACAAGCATGCATGTACATTTAGTTCTTACAGCTACCATGAGTCATCACAGATCATTTGAACTTCTCAGGTGTAGCTGCTTTTGTCACGTGTATTGCACTTTTTAGAGTCTAAAAAAGCTGTTGGTTCAGATAATTCCCCATTATTGAACTCTTGATTTAATCTGCAGCTGCATCCCCTGTCAGTGATCTTGGAACAGATTGTTCTTAAGAGCATGATTATTCTTGCATAATGGGGTGTATCCTTCCACTGAATGTTATATTTCCTAGTGTATCCTTCCACTGGATGTTATATTTCATAGTGTATCCTTCCACTGAATGTTATATTTCCTAGTGTATCCTTCCACTGAATGTTATATTTCATAGTGTATCCTTCCACTGAATGTTATATTTCACTTTGTATATCTACGCATCTATTTTATGTTATTCATATGTTACTCATTTGCTTCCAAGGACCACGACAGATGTGAAAATGAAAAGTCAAATCAGATCTAACATATAGAATATATTCCCTTAACATTGAGCTGCTCAACATATGGTTTCCCATTGCTAGATGCACACATGCAAGAGCCTATTTAGACAAGAAAATAATTGCTTTTTAAATTGAATTTGTAAGTGCTATAATTTATTACAGCAAGTGCCATCCCTTTAACAATGTAGTTTCCAATCGCCTGGGCATGATGCATCACACTACAAATGTCACTGATATCAACGTGAGGGTTCATGGTTTGAATTTATGCATATCGGGGTTGCATAAAGTAAGCATGAGGAATGGAAGAGATATGAAACAAAAGAAATCAGATGCACTTATTGAATCCCTACATCCTCCAATGGTGCTGTGTTCCTGACCTTTGATGGCTGATATACATTCTCTTTTTATTACAATGGAGAAAAGAAAGTAACTAATGTTATAATCTACATATTTGCATATGTTTTAATACTTATTATTTATCCATCACTCATTACAAGTCACTTTGGTTACATGCCTGGGTCAAAGAGTAACTTCAAATAATTTTTAACACTTTTTTCAACCTGCAAAAAAGACGGCTGGGATTTTCATTAGCAGGGCAATTCAGATCAACTCTAAAGTTTTTAAATACAAAAACGGGGGAAAATACATGAAGTTATAAATATCTAACAGTGGTTGATAGGTCTGACATTCTGAAACATTTCCATCTGTCCAGAAAAAAGATACAACAGGATTAATTTCCAAAGTAAGTCTACCTGCTCAACAGTACATGTTATCATGTGTAATTACCTTCATCATCTACGAATACACCAACCATTACAATATTTATGGATTTAATAAATAATTTTCATATCCCAAGTTAATTCTTAGTTAATCACATTTGTTCATATGCTTTCACACACTAATGTTATGTTGCAATGGACAGCTGGCACACTGATCCACTAATTATTATCATTTTTTTCATCTATGAACTCTGAAATGAAATGAATGAAACATGAATCATCATCATCTCATTGCTAATGTGATATGCATGTCCACGGTGGTGAACTCCAAATGAACTTTGTGAGCATGTTAACATGCTGACAAGCATTGCAATGCTTACGTGCTGATGTTAAGCAGGTATATGTTCACCATTTTGGTTTAGTGTGTTAGCATGCTAACATTTGCTAATTAGCACAGAATGTCATTAGTGTTGGATGTATTTGATTATAAACCAAATTATGTTGATCTGATGATGGCACTATAGGGAAAGTCTGGGGATCACCAAAGTTAGGATTCATTCTCTGGGAAACATGGATGTCTGTACCACATTACATGGCAATCCAACAAATAGTTGTTGAGATGTTTCAGTCTGGCTAAAACAAATCAGCGACTATATCTGTTTTTAAAGAAGAAAAAAATAATATGTCAAAGCAGTGTCTTACCATTTAACAGCTGAAAGTTATATCTCAACAATTCAATTAAAATACACAGTGTAAAAATATATGTACTTACTTGAACCCATCTATAGCTCCCATAGAGCTCCCTATCCTCTTTACAGTGCTTCCAATGAGAGCTTGGCAAAGTCAATCTTCAGAGTTAAAGGAAGTGAAGGAAAATGAAAGATGACCTGACTTAATACAACGGAAAAGTCTGAGGAAAAGAAAAACATTAAAAGCATAAGTACAATTCTCTATGTGAGGCTTTTGATAACAAGAACTGTTTTTTTACTATTTTGCGTGAATTCTCCTTCAAAGTAAGGTTGAAGTGGATTTGAAGACTACTGAGGAAATCCAAACCTAAAGAAATCCTTCTTTGAAAAATAAACCTGAAGAAGGTAAGAAAAAAAGAGAGGCAGACACAAGATAAAACAGTGCAGGCTTGGAAGTAGTTATTAGTGATGAAAAACAAGCATTTGATTTTTGAAAGGGACTGAAGAAAAGCAAGAACCCTCTTGAAGTACATAACTAGAGAATCCAGCACATGAATGAATATACCTCTCTTTTAGACTGCAGACAGACTAACAGGAAATCACTCTTCAGACCATTTGACAACATAAATCAACTGATAGGACACGCACATGTACCTGTGTGTGTCCTCACACTCACCTGGAGCCACATTTAATCCCTCAAAAGACATAAATCCACAGCAAAAGTCAGGTAGCTATCCCCAAAGTTTTAAAACAGCTTCCACGATGAATGATTTAGGAGACAGAACTTCTCTTTTAGGACTACAATAAAACCCAAGTGTCATTTCCATCAAGCAGCCAGCCTGGAGACTGACAGTCTCCCTACTCCATTTAGCATCATAAAGTATATCACTTTAATGCAGACTTTTCCTGACAAAATCCCTGTCTATATCTTCATCTTTTTTCCCTTCTCAGGTCTCCTGCAGCCGTCTGCCTCTGTCTCTAAACACTTAGAACTTTGTATAAGCTTTGCAAGTCAGCTCTGTAGTAAATGTGAGTAGATATTACACTACTACAGACAAGCAAAAGAAGACACAGATCAGATGATTTGGATTTAAAAGTAGCCAAATGTAGTGAAAAGTAAAAGCATAAAGCAACATTTTGCTTTAACCCAACACTCTGGGTTCAACTTGTAGCAAGAACAGAGCTGTATAACGAAGTAGAACTACTTCACTACTCTACTTAACTAGGCTACTAAAAGGCTCTATCTGTACTCTACTGGAGTATTATTTTTTTCTCCTACTTCCACTTTTACTTGAGTACATATTTTCGATGAATAAAATACTTTTACTCTGATACATTTTTCATGTGCTGCATCGTTACTCGTTACTGTTGTGAATTCCTCACGCTACGGAGACTGTGTAGGTTACAGTGTGTGTAGTTACGGCTATGTTAATTACGTACGCTAACTACGTAATTTACGTAAGAAATCCCGAGATCGCGTCGTGTTTCTTTTCATTATGGTGCCCGTTCAGAAGTCAGAGACGATGTAAGTTTGTACTCTTTCTATTAAAGCCCATGTTGCAGGGTTTATTTTCTAATGAATTTGCGCAATTTGCTTGTTGGTAATAAACATTTAAACTGTTACCCAACAACATCAAATACAATGGATATCACAAAACAAAATAAAATACGAGAAAGTAGTACTATTTTACAGCGGTTTGCAATGATTCTCCTTTCCCCCACAATGCATTGCATTACGTCACGTTGGGGAGACGACAGACGAAAGCCCCGTCTCTGTTGTGGTCTCGGTCTGTGCCACTGGTGTTGCAAAATATGGCTTTTGGTCTCGACCGAGTCCATGTGTCTTTATTATGTGTATAATAATATTGGAGGGAAAGTGAAACACAGCTTGGACGAGGATGCTGTTCGGCTTTTCACAAGTTTAGACAGCTAGCTACGCCGACGTTTGCTAACGTTAGCGCAACAGCGTTAGCCTAGACTGCTAGCTAGCTAAGTAAATATATATAATATATAACGAGATGGGTGCGTTTTTGTTACATACAAAGCTAACTGGCTATAGTTAGCCTGTAGCTATGTATGCTAGCGGAATTAGCTAACACTGCGTAACCAGCCAGCAACTTCGGCAATAGTTTCGGTGAGCTAACCACGACAGTATTGTCGCCCACAATCAACCTCTGCTACTAAAAGCAGTCAACCTGCAGTGATGATTGAAATAGAGACGCTTGTGGATGTATTAGCTGTCGTGGTTAGCTCGCCGAAACTACTGCCGAAGCTGCTGGCTGGCTACGCAACGTTAGCTAATTCCGCTAGCATACACACAGGATAACTATAGCCAGTTAGCTTTGTGTGTAACGTAACAAATATCCACCCATCTCGTAGGAGCGAAGCTTAACATTTCATTCAATATAATTATGGTACAAAAGGAGCACTAACGCCACAGGTCTTATGTTGACAACGTGGACGCAGATATAGGAAACTCCGAAGGCAGTCGTAATATTTACCTAGCCGTCTAGGCTAATGCTGTTGCGCTAACGTCAGCAAAACATCGGCGTAGCATTAGCTAGCTGTCTAAACTTGTGAAAAGCCGAACAGCATCCCCATCCAAGTAATAAATAAGCACTAGGCAAATATGTTGTTACTGGAGCTAGTAGGCTACCATCAAAACGTGACATATCTAATCGAAAATGTGTTTACAACGTCGGGGGATTTCACAGGTTGGACTGGCAAGTTAGCCCATAGCTAGCATGATGCCTTCTATTTCTAGATCTAGCTAGCTAGATTACCAGTACTTATCTGAACTAACGACATGATCACCATCACTAGATATAAAGAAAACACTGACTTTCACTCGGTGCTATTAAGAGAACTATTCACTGACAGTAAAAACACCTCTTCCTCATCCCAGTCAGTCACCATAGTTCTAGTACTAGGCTGAGGCATGTCTCCCAACGTGACGTCATCACCGAATTGCGTAAAAAAACCCACTAAACAACTAAAACGGCGAAAACTGGCCTTTAACACTATTTGGAGACATTTTTAACAATGATATACATATGTTGAGTGCTTTATGTACCCATTAATCAAAAGTGGTGGTTAACCTGCAACATGGGCTTTAAGCTATTGTTGCAGCAGATTAAGCTATTCCTGAGTTGTTTCAGTCTGCAATGAGTAGCTACTGAATGTTAACCGTTTTACCCTGTGATGTGGAGCTGCTAGTTTATCTGTATTTTGCTAGCTTGCTAACTTTCCTGTTCATCACACGTTACTACCCAGTAAGCACACATACGTCGGCACGACGTATGCAATTGATCGCTTCATCTGCAATTGATCGCGGGTCATAAAGAAGAATAATGAAGCATCGTTTATTGAGCGTCTGGAGGTCTTATTATGATCGCAATCTATACATCGCAGCGACGTATTAACTATGTCGGTGAGATGTATTAAAAGTTCCTCAGTTGTTCGCGGGTCATAATGAAGCGTCGTTTATTGAGCGTCTGGAGGTCTTATTATGATCGCAATCTATACATCGCAGCGATGTATTAACTATGTCGGTGAGATGTATTAAAAGTTCCTCAGTTGTTCGCGGGTCATAATAAAGCGTCGTTTATTGAGCGTCTGGACGTCTTATTATGATCGCAATCTATACATCGCAGCGACGTATTAACTATGTCGGAACGATGTATTAAAAGTTCCTCAGTTGTTCACGTGTCATTTGGAAGCATCGTTTAATGAGCATCTGGACATCTTTACTACACACACTGTTGATGTGATGGACAGTGAATCTGAATTCTGCCCAGCAACTTTTAATGTGTTAGTGTGCTATTTTCTATAATAATCTGAACTTGTGTAAATTATCTTTGAGTAGCCATATGTCTTCACATAGTAGACAATGGCAAAATAAATCAGAATGTTTTTTTGGTGAAGTGTCCCTTTGAATCATTTTTAATCATGTTAATGAGGAGTAGGCCTATGTAATAATTTATATTTATATTCACAAACAGTAGCCTATTGAAGAATTTAATTTTCAAACCCTTTACCCTATTTATATTAGAATGAAACAGACAAATAATTGTTAACGCTTTAAGTTGTGTTCTATTGAAAGGATCTAGCTACATGCTAACGAGAGCTCGACTCGGCGGAAGCATAAATACTTCAGCGCGGAAGGATACATGAGTGAATCGACAGTGATCCAACTGTCAGTCTCCGTCAGTGTCTATCAAAGTCGGGGGGATGGCGCTTGGACATTTAGCAACGGAGGATTTAATCACGGGCTTACTTTGTTTTGGAATAAAGGTCACTGAAGAGGAGCGAAGTAAATTCAAAGGTAAATTATGTGCATTTTTAATCTGTTTGTGGTGTTAATATTCAAAGTTGGAAGTTAACTTTACCGTTAGCACTAGCCAAGTTCATACTCTGTCAACATTAGCTAGCTACACTCGACATTGATGATTGCCATTATTAACATTAACAGGTTAGTTAGTTAAAACATTAGCAGTATTATGTCCCATATTGCCATTCTACATGTTACGACATGGTACTTAGCTAGCTAACGGTACTTAGCTACAGTTGACCATCGAGCTAGCTAGCTAACATTAACGTTAGCTATAAAACTACTGCGTCAGAGGAGAAAAAAGCGTTTTTGCCGCCAAAAAGTCTTTTCTTCTGACTTACGTTAACGCTAGCTATAAAACGTTAGCTGGACTGCGTCAGAGGAGAACGATAAAAAGCGTCTTTGCCGCCTAAAAGTCTTTTGTTCTGATATATATGTTAATGGTAAAGCAAAGCCATTTGGGCGGAATGTGACTATCGGTAGCCAGTGAGGGTTTGAAATGATGATTTATTCTTTATTTTGTCGTCAAACTGTCTTAGAACATTTTCGTAAAACCATGTAATGTTAACGTTAATTAACCTACAAAGACTAACGTCAAGTTACAACACTAGTCACGTTAACGTTAACTGACAGAACCGACCAACGGTTAACCTCCCTTTCGAGTAGCTAGCTAAGCTTAACATTTAACGTTAGCTAGCTAGCTGCTGTTTTCAAAATAACCCGATTATTATCATTAATAAAAAAAGTAAGATAGGCCTAACGTTACGTTATATTAATATAGTGTGTGTGTGTGTGTGTGTGTGTGAGAGAGAGAGAGAGAGAGAGAGAGAGAGAGAGACACTTTTCCAGCATCTCTAATGAGGTACGCCTAAATACTTTTTTTTTTTTTTTTTAAAGATTATTTTTTGGGCATTTTAGGCCTTTAATAGACAGGACAGCTGAAGACATGAAAGGGAATGACATGCAGCAAAGGGCCGCACGTCGGAGTCAAACCCACGGCCGCTGCGTCGAGGAGTAAACCTCTATATATATATGGGCGCCCGCTTTACCAACTGAGCTATCTGGGCACCCTACTTTGTGTTTTCATATGGATATTAGGTCCGGACCAAACGGAGGATGATAGAGAAGCGTGATTGCATAATGTGCCTTTTAAATGTGTAACGTTACATTATGCTGTTACCACAGTGGTGGTTAACATTGCTGTTTTTCTTTTCTGTATTGTACGTTAGATAATGAAGTTGACGGAGAAGCAGTGGACTATGGATTGACTGAGAGGATGGTTTCATACCTCTTTGAAGGATCGTTTAAGAAGCAAGCCAAATTCAACCGATTTGTACAGCAGTGGAAAGAAACCGTGACACTAACCGTTGAGCCTGTCCCGGTACATTCAGAGAAGGCTACAGTGGAATAAAGGTACCGGTAACAGTAATGTTATGTGATTGTTATAACATTAGGCCCAAGTAGAACCATGGAAAATAACTCTATAATCTCATAGACATATAAATAATATAAAATGTAAAGGTTACTACTGAAGAAGTTTTTATCTGGATCTGAATTCACCTGGCTCCGGTAGTTTATGTAGTGTAACATTATGCATTAGGGTGTACACACTGTAATGCATAATCTTGCACAGTCTTTGTAGTCCGAACGCAGGGGTAGAATGTAACTAAGTACATTTACTCCAGTACTGAACTTCAGTCTAAATGTTGAGGTACTTGTACTTTACTTGAGTTTTTTCTTTTCATTCCACTTTCTACTTTTTACTCCACTACATTTATCTGTTACAGCTTTAGTTACTAGTTACTTTAGTTACTCCACTACATTCATCTGTTACAGCTTTAGTTACTAGTTACTTTAGTTACTCCACTACATTCATCTGTTACAGCTTTAGTTACTAGTTACTTTACTCCACTACATTCATCTGTTACAGCTTTAGTTACTAGTTACTTTACACATTAAGATTACTGCTCACAGAACACATGTAGTTTATAAAATCTGATGTTTGATTCTAAAGTAAACTGAGATGATTAGTCCATTAAACACACAACTGGTTGGATCCTTTACACTTTCTAACATGTTTTAATGTTTAACTACATTATCCTGATAATACTTACAGACTTTTGCTTAAGTAACATTTACACTGCAGGACTTTTACTGTAACAGTATGGTTAATTTGCCATACATTTTAAGACTATTGTTTTATTGTAAGAGTCCATGCAGGGTTTGTCTACATGTTTTATTTCCCTATATTTGTGTTGGAGTTCATATTAAATTACTAAAGGCTCTCTTTGAAATTTAATTTTAAAATCCTATGATCATGTTGTGACATGTTTCCTGTTTGTTGTTTGTGCTGTGTTGCAGAATGAATATCTGCCGAAGATTTTAAGATGGCTTTAAGATCCTAGTACCCACAGTGCTTAGACTGACTCAAAGGAAATCTCCCCTTGCAGATCTGGCTTTGGAGGAAAGAGAGGCTGCCCTCACAGAAGATGTCCCTGGTAAGTGACTCACTGATCAGCCGTGGTCACCCCTAGTGTTGTGGAGCCATTTAAGGTTAATTTCTTTTCTATTTGTCTTCAGACAAGATAAGGCCTAACCAACCAAAATACACTGTACATTCACCTAATACACTTTCTTTTATTTTTTTACTTATTTTTCAGGGATTGATTTCAGAGCTGCAATCCTGCTGTTGCCGATCCTGTTCAGGGAGAAAAATGACATTCTCATCATACTTGGAGAGGTGTGTAATTTGCGTATACTTATTTTTTGTTTACATTACTTCACGCAGAGACTGGGAGAATTATATGCATCCCTTGGATGTCTTATTTCATAATACAAAGTTTCTAGCTGTCAATACTGGGCCTTGGTGTGGACATGGGGGAACGCAAAGCTAAATATGGAAAAAATAAATGCATGCACAGTAAGAAAGATCTCTGATTTCACAAAAAATGTTGTAGTCCTTTGATAGGCCATTAAATGATGGTTAAGGTTTTTACTTACCGGAGACGTTTTTGTGGGTGTGTGTGTATATATATATATATATATATATATAAACAGTTGTTTTTTATGAATGTTTGTGGTATACTACTTTATGATCTCTTGCAGGATCAGCCTGGTTGTAGCGCTATCCTATTGCATGCAGAGGGAGTTTTAAAGACAACCGTTTATCCCAACATCTTGATGTGGGTCTGGCCAAGCCTCCAGGAAGAGCGCCGAGTCTGCACCCCATGGCCCAGAAAGACTTTTCACATAGACTTTGCATGGCGAAAGAAACGTCTATATTTCAGCGGATAATTTGTTTCGGGGTATATCAACTTACCAGCCCGAACACTGAAAGGGTCCTTGGTTAAAACGTTACGTTTTTAACATTTTTAACATTCACTAGAAGCGAATCCAGAATTATTAATAATTAAATTTTTTAAATATATATATTCCACTAAATTAAACCAGTCTCTTATTCACTTGCTGTGCAGAAACCATTCTATACTATATTTACCTCTATAGAAAACTGAGAAGACTAGATAAAACAAAATAAATGGTATGATAATAATTCGAATCCAACGATTTTATTACAGCAGCAGTAATGAGGAACCCGGTCCTCCAGGCGCCGATGGAAGTGGAGGCCGAGAAGGCCATCAAAGAGTTTTTCCGGCTGGCACCTAATCGCCACCACCGCTGGCCAAGATAATTCTTTATTTTAATGTTTAATGTTTTAATATTTGTTAATGTTTTTTCATGTTTATTGATTAATTATATAGTTCAAAATAAATGTTTGTTCAGCAAAAAGTGAGAAGTTTACTGGTCTTGTTTATACCAGCGATCCTACAGAGTGATTTAAGATGTTTTCAAGTAATTAGGTTAATAATTGTTTGTCATCTTCTAGACTATGATTTCTACAGATTAGACTGGTATTATTGGACTGTAGCTATAGTTTATCATAAAGTAGTAGTAGTTATAGCAGTAAAATGTTAATTAGGCCCCCTATCTAAAATCTTCTCGGTGTACTAAGGTAAGTAATTTGTAATTTATTTTATCAACATTTAAAGAGTAAAGGTATGTTATGATAACATATACGGTATATAGCGCCTGACATCTGCAGACGGTATAAATGATATCTGGTGGATGTAAAGCCTGACATCTGTACTGTATAACAGGAAGATGACCACATCTGTAAGATGTATAGCAGATGTTAAAACGATGTATATAAGCCTGCATCTCTACAATGTATTGCATACGTTAGAACGACGTATAAGCCTACATCTCCACGATGTATGGCATACGTTAGAACGATGTATATTGCCTGCATCTCTACGACGTATGGCATACGTTAGAACGATGTATATATGTATACATCGCGGAGAGAGCGGCTATATGTCGCTGAAATGTAGCGCAGCGACGTTGCGGGGACGTCGTGCCAGTGAGCAAACTACCAAAATACTACGTATCCCCGATGCATTTTGATTACATCGCCAATACGTCGCCGCGACGTATGTGTGCTTACTGGGTAGCTAGTGTGTGATACGTTTTTTTGGGGCTTTAATCGTTACTGTGCTGGCGAGGATGTTCATTTTACTTGCACAGTGTGATAATTGTACATTTTATTTCAGTATTTGTTAATATTTGTTATTTTTAATATAATATATTTAATATTTGTTAATTCCTTTGGCTACAGCCTTAGGCTAAACATTTGAAATAATATAAACAATATGATATTCAAACTTTTGACTGCTTTCTTTAATAACTAAATAACACAATACTTGCACTTTTACTTTCAGTACTTGAGTAGTAGATTTGAAAATTAACTACTTGCAATACTTAAGTACAAAAAATGTTGAATACTTTAGTACTTCTGCTTAAGTGTGGTGCTTAAAGAGCACTTCTCCTTCTACTCAAGTCACTTTTTTGATAGAGCACTACCTTTACTCAAGTATGGGTCTCTAGTACTTTATACACGTCTGAGCAAGAATGTTCTATGGTGAGAGTGTTAAGTGTATTAATTAGTGCCACGCTAATTACTGAAAGTCTCTAGAGTGAGTCTCTACCAGCACTGGTTTTCAGTAATTAGCCTGTTCGGAAAACTAGCCTCACTCGGTACTAAGCTACTGTCCCTGGCTAGCCTAGCTAGCTTACTCTGTACTTTGTTATTGGTAGGAACGTTCCATCCGGAGAAAATGCGGATCTCATATACAGTCATTAAATGCTTTTATCAATGCTGTGACAACTCACAGATATTCATGCATTCGTTTTTTGTTTTTGTTTTCAGAAACTAACAATACTCACACCACTATTCTTTACCGTTTGTAACGTTATTTTTAATCTGCAAGTAAAAGGCTTAAACCAATCTGCGCTCTGTGCTGTCTTTACAGGCAAATGACGAGGCATCGCTGTTGTGAAAGACCAGGCACAGGTGAACTGCAATACACAACCAATCAATTAATAAAAAACATTTGTTAAAATACCACGTGTATTTATTCAACCTGTGTACTAATATATGCAGATCTATGCATCAATTACCCATTTTCGTCTAGTTAAACTATTTACTATTAAATAGAAGAGATCTAGTAACAGTGACCCGTCGTTACGTTACAGCTTTATTTTGTGTTTTGGGTTAAGGCTAGATATGTGATTGCACTTTATGGTACGGTTCTGTTGTAATGTGTCACAAATGACCTTCTAAGGAAGTCTAATATGAGCTAACAGTGGGAAATAACAATAGATTTTGTGTTAGATTACGGAACTATTCTGTTCTGTGTTGCTAATTACCTTCTAAGAAAGACTGAGAGAACTAACAGTGGGAAATGTATCTTACTTTAGATTTTGGTAAACTTCTGTTATAATGTATTGCTACTTACCCAATAATAAGGGTTTAAATTGGAAATAAAGATGCAATGTCCTGGCAGCTTCGATAGCCTATGTTACTGTGGTCGGATAGTAACGGATCGTGTTGGATGCCTTAACTGGTCCACGGGACTCCGGAGAATACCATTCAGGCCATGAGGAAATGTGTCATAGCGACCGGATGTGACTCGACATGGTTTGAAATTACTTAACGGTAAAGTTTTCTTTTGATGAGCAACAAATGACACTGTAAGAAAGTGGAACTATGTTAAATAAATGCCAAATTTGGGGTTTATAGGGCAATATATGCGTTTCTAATTACTGCATAATTTAGGTGTATGTCTAATTACTGTAGGGTATGACAGTGTCCACTTTCTGTCTAATGAAGACCACATTATTTCTTGGATTAATTTGATAAAAAGTATGGCTTATCACGTCTCATTAATTTACCATAAAATAAAGTGCGACAAACATGGTGGTTTATTATATTAAAAGTAAACACAACATCACTGCATTGACAATACTCACTTACAGTAGCTCTAAATCTCTCCCTTCTTATCTGATGCCAAGTGGCTGGATTCCCTGACAGTGACAGCAGGGACAAGGAGAGCAAGATGTGATTTTGTGTGTTATTGGGACAACCTCCAAAGATTAAGCTATTAATTAAAGTGGATCACACTCCTGGTCTCCCTTGCTTTTACGCATGTGTGTCAGCTATAGGACAAAGTTATTAAGCACACTTACACTACACTGTAAACAATTAAGGACATATTTGTTGCTGCCTCAGCATAATTCCTAAAAGAATAAAACAATTGCAGGAAAATCTTGTTGCCAGGATTTGTTCACTTTTTGTCTCAATTTGTTCCACAGTGCTGTGAATTATCCCTATCTGACCTTTTAATTCACTAGTATATTAGATTCTGTAGATTATAATTATTATGTCAACAGAACCAATCAGCGGAGTACAAAGGGGGGAGAAGAAGGAGAAAGGGAAAAGGTTGATGAGAAGATGGTGTGAAAGAGCATGGGCAGAGTCTGAAGAAGTGAAAAGGAAAACTTCAACTTCAAGGTGGGATGGATCAAAGGATTAGACTCTCTAATCGGATTAATTGATTGAAATAATTGGTCTGGTCCCAGCCTTTGTTGATCTGCAATATCTCTATGATATTTACACATCATATGCAATGTTTCAATTGCTGTGGTGCTTCAACATTTTAGTGTTATACCGTAAAAAAAGAAATAATTAAAAAATTTGTCAAAACCACACTTCTTCCACCATTTATGCACAATCTACATATTCTGTATCTCAATCTCTGTCACTATCTCCTCCCATTACCTATCCTCCCCATTTCTGAAGTGGAGATGATATTGTTGATGTAATCAGTAAATCCAAGGACACACTCAAGGATTATGGGGCCAATTTACACCAGATCTACTCATCCGGACAGCTGGAGGGTATATCTTGATCAGAGGTTTGGTCGGAACTGATTGTCAGCACAGATTATCTGGTATTGTGAGGATTTCATAGATTTAATTCTAACCACCCCAATCGATTGCAGGCTGATATGACCCGTCCTGATAATATCACGTGTTGACATGACATCTACACTGGTCCTACAGTGTGTGATGATTTATGTTGGGCAAAAAATCGACCAAAACTCAATGGGATGTTTGTACAAAGCAGAGGTGGAGAAATGTTTGGTGTCACCCTGACACACTTGTGTTGCTTAGAGATCCACTCCTGACATCATTCAGTACGTTTACATGCACATAATATTCTGGTTTTTTGCCGTTATTCCGAAAAAGACGTTATTCTGACTGAATGGTTTACATGGCTAATGAAAGTGAGCATTCCACTCATATTCCCGTTTACATGTAGCTGTGCAAAACAGGATTTTTACCAGCAGTGGTGGACTTGTTGGACCATGCGAACACAGCGTCGCTCTTTCATTCCTTCAACCAGCTTCTTGAAAAGGTCGGCGTAGCGATGTGTGCGCATATCCAAAAACCTCTTGATAACCAAGTCTTTGATAATGTTTAAAAGTAGCTGTGTTTCGCCTTCTTATCAGGTCTCCAGCCTTGCAAACTGTTGGCTGGTTGGTTTGTGTACAGAAACCATAGCAACGCACAGAGCTGACCATAAGTATGCGGTGAAAACCCTGATTGAGATGCATATTCCGAATGCGCTGTATACATGTCCAAACAATGCCTCTAACACCCAAATATTACCGGAATATCCCACGTCTTAATCAAAATTGGAATTAGGAAAAAGGCCATATTCGGAATATCCAATATGCTGTTTACATGACCTGTATCAAATTCGGAATATTGTCATATTCTGAATAATAGTGGGATATTGGTGTGCATGTAAACGTAATGACTGATGTTTCAGAGGTTAATCACAGTAACACAACTGATAGTTATTGCTGAGACACAGGTTTGAGTGACATCTTTTGTCAAGATGGATTAAAAATTGAAATCTTCTACTTTGCCCCCAAGATTACACCTGTGTTTACATGGTCTGTCTGAATCAGAGAAAGAACAGATGCTGTAAATATTTGCTAACGCCTCCTCCATTTCTCCCAGCGTAACACACACTGGAAATGTAAACTGTTTGGCAGATGGCTACATCAAAATTCAGAGCAAAGACTTCCCTGTTTCTTCAATAAAATGTCACTGCAATCAACATGATGTATCAAAGTAGGGTACCAGACTTTTATGCTAAATTCTGTTTTGAAATCACTGAAAACGTTAAAGTGACTTTGGGTCTATTGTGTATTGATTTGCTAATTTGTTTGTGATGCATTGCATGCATGGTTACGTTAAACTCCTTATTTTGCACTGCTTTTGAATTGCATTCCCTTGTATTGTAGTTGGCAAGGTTTCCTTACATACACAAGGGATATGATAAAAAGAAAAACAGCCATTCCTCAGACTCGGAATAGCTGGATATTTTTGATGCATGTCTTTGTTTGCAAACCAATTTCCCCAAAGTCAAAGTGCTACCGGAGAAAACAGAAACCATTTCCCTCCAAGTGGTGTTCCATGGATTTACGAGTGGAGCGGAGCAATTTATAGGTCGGCATGACAAAAGGAGAAATGGGTCTGTATAAGCACACAGCTTTACACGTTTGATGGAGTTGAGAATGTAAAGACTGGATTGTGAATATTCATTCCAGGGACACACACCATTTGTCTGTCTGGCAGACCAATGGGTGGATATCAACTCCCTTGTTTTATCATCTGTGGTGCATCTTGTCTTGAGTCTCTCCCTCCCTCTCCCTCCCTCTTTAAGGTTCTGTCGTCGTTTCGAGCCGGAATTGTCTGCGGCCGATGGAGGTGCTTCTATCTGACCCAGATCATTGGAATGAGTTTTCTCACTGCGAGCATTCTGGAGACAATTCCCTGGCCGAGGAATGGAAATAAACCAATGGCTGAAATATCAGATAAGGGAAGAACAATCAGTCATTGTACTTGTGTAAACAAGCATTTGTTTGTGTGTGTGTGTGTGTGTGTGTGTGTGGGGTGTATTCGCTTGGGAGCACTTGTTCATGCAGGCCTACATGTGTGTACATTTGTCAGTGTGTGATGAAGTAACACAGATCCTATCAGGCTAATTCCTCTGTTGGGCCTTTGACTAGGCTGAGTGCATCTCCATGGTAATTCTGTCCTCAGTGTGTTTGTCCTCCTGACAACTGAGGGACAGAAAAAAAATAAAGGGAAGGGAAAAAGGGGATAAGAGAAAGGCAGGCGCACACGCACACACACACACACACACACACACGCGCACGCACACGCGCGCGCACGCACACACACACACACGCGCACGCACACACACACACACACGCACGCACGCACGCACGCACGCACGCACGCACATACACGCACGCACACACACAGGGAAATTAATACTGAGAGCATGTTAATGTTATTGGATGTTGTGGAGTGCAGGTGATCAAGCCCAGATGAGTCAGTGGGAGTTGAAGCGGATTGTGTTTTGTGAGTATGTGCTTGTGTTTTATCAGTGCCGGGAAACCTGGTAATGGCGAGTGTGTGGATTACACGATTATTATGTTCAACTTCCTCTCCTTATCACACGCTGAGTGTAAATTATTTCCCACTAGGCACGGGAGAACACACACCAACACTCACTCAAAGCCTGCAAATTTACACAAATGTCCCTGTGGTGAAAGGTAAATGACTCTTAAAATGTTGAAATATTAGTTGTACATTTGTAATGTTAAAACCAAATACAAATTTACCTCACTATCTTTCCCAACCTGCAACTCAGAAGGAGTTTTAGCTACGCGAGGACTGCAGATTATGAACGTCACATGCACATGATATCTGGATAACAACTTTCATAAAACTACTTTCTCTTGCTGCCTCTTGGCAAGTTAAGTGAAGTGCAAATTTGAAGAGAAGTTTCCAAGAATGGCTTTAAAATGCTGAAATGTGTAAATTACTGCACACGTGTTTCTTTGAAGGGCCAGTCAACCCAAATCACAAGTAATATATGCATTTCCCCCACTTGTCCCACAGTCATTTTATGAGCCAAGGTTTTGATATGTCCATATCTGAAACTTGTGCCGAAATCCAAATACAAACAGAGAACTGAGTTTTGTTTGTGCAGCTTAAAGCACTCAAAGATTAGGTTTGAAAACTTCTTTCCAGAAACAATGTCCTCTGTACTCTAGATAATCCACAGACTGTAAGTAGTTCCAATGAAAACAAAAGCAGTGAGAGAGATATTTTTTAAAATACTGCCACATATGTTTTGATATAAATTATTTAATTATTTATTTGGTGAAACAAGCCTTTAATAATGTGAAAAATGATAAGTTCAGGTTGTAAAATGTCAGTACTCTGTGTATCACAGAGGTACCCATTCCAGATTGTCGGAACATTGACGATGTTGCGCCTTTATCAAAATCTAAGCGGTGGGCGTCCTTGTTGGCGAGAAACATGTAACTGCAACATCCACTGTTTGATTCCAGCTGGAGGTTTTTATTGCATCTCATCGCCTTCTGTTTCCATTTACCCTTTTACTAGACCATCCATCCTCTCAACTGCTTATGCTGTTCAGGGTTATTTTTGCTAATGTACCTGAATTTTGTATCTGTAGAATTACCACAAGAGGCTTTTGGATGTGCTGCCTCCTATCCCATCCAGATCATTCTGAGCTGAATGGATAATGTGTGAATGACATTACAAATTATGAATTTTGAATTGAAACAGTCATTGGAGCCAAGCCCTTATCATGCAGACACAAGAGCAGAGCTACTCCTGAAAAGAGACTCTTACACAGAAGAGCTCTCAATCTATCCAAAAGCACATGCAGATATAATATAGCTGCAATTTAGAGAAGCATATCATTGATGCCATTTACAAATCGTGTATCTCCCATTTAACCATTTTATAAGTGAAAGGAGTTCATGCCCACACAAATGTCATGGGAAATTTTAGTTACAAATGTTGACACAAAACCACAAACGACAATCTCATGTTGGCATTAGAAGTCAAAAGTCACTAGAGCAGTGATCGTCAACTGCTTTTAGTCTGTCCCGCAGAATAATCACGAATTCAGAAAATGTGAAGAGGAAAAAATGCGTTCTGTTATTTAGCATTTCAAGCATTTACAGCAGGTAACATTACACAGGTAGAGTGCAAACCCAGCCCCCTCTATTTGCATCTCTATTCACATGCCGGGATTCTGTACAGCGATGCCCGCGCTCCGCACACACAGCTGAGCCGAGATGTGTGTCTCGTTGCTGTAAGTAGGCTACAATAAAACCTTTGTGAGTAAAAAGTCAATACTTATCAATGCACTCACCTGTATAGACAGGCATAAACATGTAGAAAGCGATATTTCAATCTGCTCTGTCTGCTCAGTCCACCGCGCTGTTTTATGCAAACACAGCTCTACTCTGCAAATAGAGAATTTTTACAAACAAATTAAAACAAAAGGTGTCTGTTTGTAGTCTAACTGTTTATCTTAGTTTGTTGGGAATCTTGAAATTTGGACAAATTCTTCTAAATTTAACTGCCGGCTGAATGAACCGTCCTCTCCGCTGGAGCGGTAAATCTATGGATGTATTAAGACCAAAACATATACATGTGGCTACTTAATATGCACGTGAATGACGCGACCATTATGTTTGCGTTCTTCATTCTTGATGATGATGATGGTTGTATTATTTTGCAACAACATCGTTTCATTGCAAATGGGCATAGGTGACGAATGCATAGCCTGCTTATCTGTCCATTCATCATTAAAGCTGGGCTTTTCCACGTCAACTTTTCGCTTCAGCCTCTTTGACAGTGACATTCTTACCTGACAAAAGCCGTTTCTTTCTGCAAGCATTTCCACCAATCAGGACGCTGCATACTACAACCATGTTTCCCAATCACAGACTTTAACCATCACTCCTCAGTGAACTGCCTCATAGTCTGAGATCTTTTTCTAGTTACAGAGCCAGTTATCATTATGGAGTTTCCATGTTTTTTAGGAGTTTGCTCACACTAATACATGTAAAAAAAAATATATATATATATATATATATATATATATATATATATATATATATAGCATTTCGAACAAAAATAGGCGTATTAAGAAGTCCGGCCCCCAGTGTCTGCTTAGAAAAATTCTGGCCCTTGGAAAAATGTAGTTGATGACCCCTGCACTAGAGTCAAGAGGATTCACCCTGTGGACACATAGGGCCTGAAGTTAACTTTTTGGACACCCACCACTGTGGCAGCTGGATTTTAAAATCTACTAGCCACACAGGCTTTTTACCAGCCAATTTTATTTTGGTGAGGTGAAAATACAGGAAATACACATGTCTGTACACATGTATGTTTCCCATTGATAAAATGAAATACCATGTTAAACATAAATATAGACTTGATTTGATTTGATTACAGCAAAGACAACGTCGGCAGTATTAACGGCAAAATAGGCTACAGAATATTTCGTTCTGTATTGACAGGTGCAATATTAGAAAATATATTTTTTTTTTTTTAAATTACATTTATATCTGCATTTATGTCAAAACATAGAGACTTTGAAACATCAACATGTCATTTATTAATATGTATTTGTGTCAAAATGACATATAAACATCTTTTCCTATTCTATTTTGCCTGTAAACGCTTCCAACACGCTTGCGTGTCGCGTGAAAAATAGGCGTTGGTTCTATTTCTAGCATGCCCACGTTTTCTCCGCGACTGATATGTGCCTGAGACGTGCGTGTCAAGCAGGCAGTGTGTAAGCTCTAACCTGTTAACATGGGACCCGAAATATAAACGGACACGCCACGCAGCTGACACGCTCACGCGATGCAACCAGTGTGTAGCCGGCCTAAGTTTTTAGTCCTGATTACAAAAGGATTTAATTTTGTTTTCTCTGAGCCATACAAACGACAGTCACTGCAGTACATTTGTTCTGTACTTCTGTCGTAAATCAGCCACTCAAGAACCTTGCCATTGTCGCCAACTGTCCACTTGGTATTAAAACGTTTTCTTTGAATCAACCTTATGTTGGTTGCTTGTTTCAGCCAGCTTCTTCACTCCACTAATGTGCCACCACATTTTTAGCTCAAATCCAAGTAAATGGCAGACTTGGTTGAAATGTGACCAAACCAAACATCTGTTATAGTGTCAGCTATATTATCACATGATATTGTTCCACGTGTTTTGGAAAGAAAAAAAAACAACACTCCAAATCGACTATTGACTCCAATTGTTAATTTTACAAACCGTATGTGTATATCTATGTCTACGCAGTCAACTGTGGCCAGCTACACTTACAGATGTTGAGATAACTGAGGGTTGACTCGTACAGATGTGTGTGCACTGTAATTCAGACATCAAACTGACAGCTTGGCAGCTCTAGGTGCTCAGCCAACTGTGCTGCTGTCACAGGTTCAGGCCTGGCTGCCTCGATACAGCGTACACGACTGATGTACAAAACACAAAAAAACACAGAGCTGGTACAAGTCAACTGATCTGATTTGTCTCCAGATATGTCTCCTAAAAGTGTGTTCAATTATTGGAATGTAAGCATGTGTGAAAGACACCTCAAGATGTTCCATGTCAAGGATATAATTGCTTATATGTAACAGCCACTGATCTATGTGTGTGTGTGTGTGTGTGTGTGTGTGTGTGTATCTCTGTCTATTTATGTCAACTGTTGCTATTGTACATTCACCACCGTGACAGTTAAATATGCAGAAGACGTGTCAGGATTTAATTGTTCACACTGTGACGCTCTCATCTTCAAGCTGATTTGACTTCACATCAGCAGTAAAAGGTTCTTCAGTGGGAAATATTCATGACAAACTCATCTATTTGATGAACTGGAAGCTGTCATTAAATCACAATGTACCTCTTTTTTAACTGTTTAAGACTCTAAATGCTATACAAATACATACACAAAATAAATTAGGAACAACTGGCTTAAGGAAATATATTAAAAATACATTTATCCAAATGTCAGCGTAAAAGGTGGACAGTCATGTACATTGCCTCCGTAGGTTGTTTGACAGTATGTTTTACATGGCGTAGTTGATGATACTGTTTTCTGTTATCGTATATCCTTGAATTCCTAAAAGAGGTAAATAGACTTGGATGGATGGCCTTTTGGCAGCCTACTTGTCAAGCAACACAAAGGTTGTTTCTGTCATGACGATGAGTCTAAAATGGCACAAACTGACAGATGCACATAACATCACATTCACATTTTTGCTGAATGGTTACGCTCTTTTTCTCTCCCGACTTGAGCATAAAACATTCATACAACAATGTAAAGGAGTTATGCTCCTGTATGGGAAAAGCTCCTTTTTTTCTTGGATGCAGGCAGCCACTTACAATCAATATACAGATGATTATAAACTAATTTAATGTGATGAAAAACGGTGTTTACATGGTGACAGTGTTGAGCATTGGGCAGTAGTTTAAAGTTAGATACAGTAATTGGGGGTATATATTAATAATAGTAAATAATTGAAGAACACTGGGGGGAAAAGCTCTGTTTGATAGATCTATTTGTTACATTGATTACATGGCTCTTAAATCACCACAGTCATCAGATTATTAAGGCTTTTCAGACTGTCAGAAAGTTGATTATGTAAAACTGTACTTCCTGAAAGTGTCTGTTGGCCATAATAACATTTTGCATCTTGCAAATCTTTAGTTATTGAGTAGTTGATTGACTGTTGTTTGTGTTTGGAAAATAGCAATGATACTGCAAACATGCCTGGTGATGCAGTTGCTTTCATTTGCCTAGACTGTACTATACTATGTTAGTACAATATTTGTGCTATTTCACCATTGGTATCTTTTTTGTGAATCTGGCCTTTCTGGAAAGCTTTTCAGCTTTTAAATGCCAAAAATCAACAAAAATGCTCAAACTCTACATAAATATTAATTGCATTAAAATATTGATATTTGAGGTATGTAGCAGTACTTCGCACCAAGACTATGGGTTAAAAAAATTGCAAATAAATGTTTTGGTCATTAACCATGATTAGTCATCAGAGTTAGACATAAGTAAATTTGACATAATTTGGAAATCCCACATCAACAAGGTCTACCTGTAAAGTTTCTCTCAGTATCTCTGTCTGTCTCTCTCCCACGCACATAATTCTACTCATCTCTGAAGGGTTTGTGGGTCTTTCGCCCTTTCTCCAGCCAACACACATACACACAAACCCACATACACACATGCACACAGCCCTACCTTAAGGGTGTGTGATGCATTCAGTCTGGCCTGATAAATGGAAGTGTCTAGCAAGAGAAATGAGTTGGTGCCTTGACCTCCCTCCTGGCATGGGCATCCTTCTCCAGACTGCCTTATCACCAGACAAATGGTCACTATGGTACATCACTCGCAAAAAATCGTGCACCTCTAAAGTAGCCCACCAAGTATTCAAGCCATCAACCTTAAAAAATGTCCAAGATCATACACAGAGGACATGCTGCTTCTCACTTCTTAGAATATTTCACTGAAAACAACTTAAGATAAATGGTCTCAGCCACAAACTGATATTGCTGATTGCAAATATATTGGGAATTCCAGTTCTCTGTAGCATTTCCTACATGACAGTTTCCCTCCAGTTTTATCATTGTCCTGTCTGATTAACCCATATCTATCAACAAAAATCTAATTACCCTTGAAAACAATAAGTAAATGGTCTAGCTCACATTAATCTCTGCTGGAATATACCATAATTATGCTGATTATTTGATACCCATGAGCATGCTGTTGAGCCTCTGTACCATTACACATTTCCACTGAAATTCAATTGTCCGTAAAGTAACAACTGACAGACTCAAGAGAGAGAGAGAGAGAGAGAGAGTGTGTGTGTGTGTGTGTGTGTGTGTGTGTGTGTGTGTGTGTGTGTGTGTGTGTGTGTGTGTGTGTGTGCGTGAGAGAGAGAGAGAGAGTGAGACGATATGGCTGGCAGTTGGTTCACCGTTTAGACTTAATAATTCATCTCTCAAATGGATCAATAAAAAGAAAGTTCACTTAAATGCTGCTATCCTTTCAGCACTATTAGAAGAGTGTGTTTGTGTGTGAGTGATACATGCACTACAGTATATTTGTATTTGTATGTTTACACAGTAATCATACAAGTACTAAACAGTGTGTGTGTCTATCCTTGTATAGGCAGGAATGCCAAATGTGCGTGCTGACTGTGTACAGACTTTGACCCCATATTTGAGGACTCCTTCATCTCAGTCAAAAGATTCAGTGCACCACATTAAAAATATTCCCCCTGGCCAAAGCTTACATTTGGAAAGGTTCCATTGCTCTTCCCTGGCCTCATCAGTAAATTGAAAGATGCCATATGAGGCATTATTGCATAAACGTGTGTGCGTGCGTGCATGTGTATAAGAGAAAAACATGTTCTATATCTATCTATCTATCTATCTATCTATCTATCTATCTAACCAAATGTCACAAAAACATTAAACACAACATTTTCTGACCAATATTCTCTTGTTATCTCATGCCTCTGATTGTCTCTTTGATGATGCCTCTCTTCAGGCGAGTCAGCTGTTGTGTAGTCATTAGTTTTGATTATGCTTTGCATAAGAAACAGAGAGAGAGAGAGAGAGAGAGAGAGAGAGAGAGAGAGAGAGAGAGAGAGAGAGAGGAGAGAGGAAAGGACAGCAGCGGGCCAGTTCATATCTGAGTATCAGTGAGGTAAAAGTCTCCATGTCATTGCAGAGATTTAAAATGGTGTATATTATTTTAAGTAAACCACCTGTTCGCGTACGTGTTGCGTCACACAACGTGATGTAGAGTGGTGCAAAAGGATAATAAAAAGAAATAGAAAAGTGACACATGATGTACACCATGAGTCATGTTTGCAGTAACATGAATATATGTTCTACCTTATTAGACAGAAATAAGGACAGAGGACAGCAAGGAGAGACAGTAAAGAGGTTTGGACTCATGGGATTGAAACAATATTATGACTGGACTGTATGCATTGTATCTAGCCATAAACTTGTTTTTAATCTCGTTTTCTATCTCTTCCATCTTTGTAGTTTATCTTTTCTCTGACAGTGATTTTCTCTGATACATTTATATTATGTTAAGTGAAATGGATGTTTATATGTGTATGTCTTCTAACCTTTAAACAATGATTTATCATAGCTATGCTAATGTGACAAAGAGAAAAGAAGAGACCAAGGAAGACGATGAGAAGAGATGTTATACATTTCATAATATGTATAGCTAATAACCTGGTTTTAGGCTTGAGCATTTTATTCAGCTAAATTTTGAGATAAATTAGCATACATAAATCAAAGAGGTCATTAAATGTTGAGGAACGTTGGTGCATGCAAAACCACTTAGACAACCCACTCGAACTGTGCACACAGACATGCGAGTGAGTCAACGGAGCAGCAGACAATGTGTGAAGCAGTCATGAGTTTTACTATTCCTAGTAAAGTATGCTCTATAAAGTTCTGTTGTTAGTCATGCTCCCATAAAGCTCAATGTTACCAGTGAGAAAAAAAATATAGTATGCATACTGTGATACATTACTCAAATACACATATACACCAATTTACCGTTATGTCGCTGTGTTGGCTATCTATGTTATTCTTTTTTGTATGGTCATATATAGATCCTTGTAAACAGTAAATTGTCTTCCCGAATACACTGGGCCACATGGGCACACACACACACACACACACACACACACACACACACACACACACACACACACACACACACACAAGATTTCAGGTCACAGTGTTTGCTAACAGGGCAATAAGTAATTTTAAGTGTGGACAGTAAATTTCTCTGGAGTTATGAGAGACAATGAAAACCCGTGGCTTCCTCATGAGGTCAAAAGGTCCTAATAGTTCCTCTCTGAGGCAGCCATTTGACTCTCCTTACAGGCAGTATTTAGTTTAATGCAACCAACAATCTTTTTTTTGTCGATTGATCTATTGATCGGTTTTCCAATAAATTGTTTTGTCTTTAAAATGTCAGAATCTAGTGAAAAATGCTCATCACAATTTCATTACAATGATGCTTTAAAAGGCTGTATTCAGCTAACAGTTCAAAACCCAAATATTTCAACTTCTGTAGTACAGAACAGAGAAAAGATAAGATATATTTGAGAAACTGGAATCAGAGAATGTGACCCTTTATGCTTAATAATTGACTCAAACAATACATTTTAAGCAAAATTGTTGCAGATACATTTTCTGACAATCAATCTGCTCCAATCCCCATCCTATTTATCCTCTTGAACCTTTAAGAATCAATCCAATCCAAATGGTAACACTAAGATTTGCTCTCCAAATGATCGTCAATAATTTCCCAAATCAAAGGGGATGATCCACTATCCTTGCTGGAAACTTGGAAACTTAATGCCACATTAACTCTCACTGCCCCAGGCCTCCAATATTTGTCAAGGCTGTTTAATAAGATTACTTTTACGGCGCAACCCAGCATTACTAATAGCTTTCGGAAAATCGTGTCGTTAATTTGGGTCCCAGGATCTTACCTGGGTTGTTGCTCAGCAAGGGCTGTTGATCTTTTGGCACATTTTGAGCTTTGCCTGGGTTAATTTAGCTTTGACGAGGAATGGGTTCAAGCTCTTAGGAACCATTTTAGGAAGTCCATCCATACAGAGTTATTGAAAACTTGTCAGTTTGTTAGCTCCTGGATTCAATTGCCCTGTTTGTCGTAAACAGTCTACTTGTATCACCTTTTCACTGTGTTCTGCACTTTTAATTGATGATCTGCTGCAAAAGTGCATATGACACATTTGTATTGTAATTATAAAAAATAGGTACTTAAAAATTTAAAGTGCCCATATTATGAAAAAATCACTTTTTCTGGGATTTGGGGTGTTATGTTGTGTCTCTGGTGCTTCCACACACATACAAACTTTGAAAAAAATCCATCCATGCTGTTTAGAGTGAGATACAGTTTCTGAATGTGTCCTGCCTTCAGTCTCTGGGTGAGCTGTTCAAAATCGGCACAGCTTGTGACGTCACAAGCCGAAACGAGCAGGCTAACCGCAACCATTAGCTCGTAGTGTTGTAGCATGCTAACGCTAGCATGCTACCTCTAGCATGCTACCTCGTTCTCAATAGCAAAGCACTGCTACAACACACACAAGTTCACCATAATCTACAAAAGAACTACTTACATGTACGCCCTCATTTAGAAGTCTCCCAGCTAATCCTGCCTTGTAACTGACCGAAGTTGTAGAAACAGCCTTTCTTTTACTGTCTATGGAGTTAGCTAGCTGACATGATCTACACCTGAGCTACTGCACATGTGCAATCAAAGATAGTACAGAAGAAGAAGAAAATAGGTCTCACTCTGTAGCTAAAACAGAGACCAGCTGAAAAGAGGATCTGCAGCAGTGAGAGAGAGCGGTGCAGTACAACAAAAATATGGTGTTTTTTGAAAATTAAACCATGTAAACCTATTCTGGTACAACCTTAAAATACAATTATGAACCTGAAAATGAGCATAATATGGCTGCTTTAAGATCATTGCCTATAATCGATGCAAGCGTTTGCCCATCTTTAAGTTCTCTGAGATGAAATGCATGAAAAGCCGAGGGAGAAGAGCAGGAAGAAAGGAGGGTAGGAGCAGAAATGTTATGCCTTGTCGTGGATGATATAATTCAACCCCAGATACTGCTGTTATCTGTGAGAAATCTGTCACATGGCATGACAAAATACAAAATGCACGCACAAATGCACCCACAAAGCCTTAAGGATGACTTGGGAATAAAAACAAATACACAATGATATGCACACACATACACACAGTCTAGGAAAGAGCCTAAATAAATCCAATAAATTATTTTCCAAATCTATTACTCAGACTGGAAGCTGAGAGGCCACATGGGCAATAGTGCACAAGCACAGTCATACAGATACAACACCGCACACACATATATATATATATACACACAAGGGATGACAGAATGGCCTGGAGCTGTCATGGGAGAGTGTGCTGTCATTTGGTGAGGTGAGCTTGGGGACCAGGAGGAAGGGATGGAGCAGAAAGAAGAGAAAAGGCATGCGGCCGTGGGGGTAGAGATCAAGAACTTAAAAACAAGTGATTGAAAAAAAAGACTCTGTGAGAAAATGAAGGTTACAATATTGTAAACCTAGTTTTATAAGCAGAGCCGGAGCCCTCTACTCGACTCTATGTGTAATACTTTCCTCCAACTCAGAGTATGCATTCGCCCACTGAAAATTTGCACGAATGTAACCTACCTGAATACGTACCACAGTTTATCAGGCAGCAATACACTGCTGTCTGCTATCCTACACACTCTTCAGCGAGCGTCATAGGAGCGACAGGGCCCCTTGGTAGAGGGCTCCGCCTGTGCTTTTAGAACTAGGGTAACAATATTGTAACCTCCGTTCTAACTCACACAGGCTCCGCCCTCTACTGGACTCTATGAGTACAGTGGCTGGAGTCAGATGAATGAACGCCCTGTCGCATCATCACACCGACCCAGCCACACTGATCCTGACCGACTAAAGGCTAGTCACCGCAGCCTGCATACTTCTTCATAAACTAAGCCGCCACAGCAGAGGGCCTCAGCCAATCTAGGTAGTATGCAACTGAAATGGGTACAGCCAGGCCTAACTTTGCAGGGGGCAATTAAAAAAAGGTTCCACTAGCCTTGTGTTTGACATTGAATGTTGACTGACTAATAGTAACACTGTAAGTCATGACATTAATGTGGGAGTAAGCAATACTTTTATTAACATTTAAAAATCCAGCTGTGGCTCTGACTTCCATTACTTCCACTACTTCCAATTTAGGCTCTGCAAACAAAAAATCTACTCAAAACAAGAGAACCATGTGTGTGTGTGGGGGGGCTTTAATTTACATTGTCAGATTTATTTCAATGCACAAATAAATAAATCAATGTGATCCATATGTCAGCAATATTATTCAATAATTTGCTAATTGGCCCCAACCCTAAAAACTAAGCAGTTATCTGCAGGTCATTATCATGTGGGTAAATACAGGTTAAACAAGTTATAGTCAAATCAAGTCTTATTTAAATCAGACTGAAAGTCACGAGCCACTGTGTTGATGGACGGTTCTTGCTCTGGTTCCAGGCTTATACATCACCTCTCACAAGCTTGAGTTGTGCTAAAGTGTGGAACGTGCATCGCTTGAAAGTGGTAAAACTCTGGGGTATACAGCTTTTCACTGTCTCCTGTGGTAGTGAAAGCAACAGTTATGGCAGATTAATGGGTGTCTACCTCTGAGAGAACGCAAAGTGCAAACTGTCTCTGATGTGATGCCAAGTATGTGAATTTGTTTGTAATGCATGTGTTGGCTTGGTTATGTATATGTATACAGTATTTGTGTATCTGCAGGAAGGTGTGTGTGTGTGTGTGTGTGTGTGTGTGTCTGCTATCTCATCTTTTATTCTGTGTTTAGATCTACAATCTCGAGTGACCTTTTGTTTAAAAAAAGCTGCGTCCGTTTTTGACTTCAAATAATGGGTTAGACACAAAGCCTTTAGCAACATAGTGACACTGAGTCTAGAGTTTACTCTATTTACCCACTGTAACTGTGAGTAAATACTGTGAGATTTCATGCAGTTTTTCTCTCTTTGTATGTGTGTCTAGATGTGCGTTAGGCCCTTTGGAGATTGAACCGACGAATCTTGCTTTGCAAATACTGTTCACAGACCTACAACAAACAAATACAAACAAATCTACCCTGAAAAATAGATAAATAAAAAAAAAATGAAAAAAAAAAAGATAAAATAAAACTAAGTGTTATACATTAAAGTGCGGGAGAATAAGGGACATCAAAGACAAGATAAAAGAGATGGACCTGTCTGTTTGAGCTTCACTGATCCCTCCTTAGATGTGCAGAATGACTGCTTACAGGTCAAATAGAATGTCTTCTTTTCTGACATATTGGTTCACCCATACTGTATGGTGATGTGCAAAACCCGGTATTTTTGTCTTTATTTGTAAATGAGGCTATAAGTCTTCACATACATTAATAATCATGTGCATGTATTACGTAACAGTGTGTAGAGATGCTTCTATTTACAGTTGTGTTCAGAATAATAGAAGTGTGTTTTAAAAAAGTGAATAATGCTCAAAATCCTTAGAATAGCTTTTAATTCCATAATATCAATGCATTGGGAACACTGCACATTCAATTCCAAATCAAAACATGACCAAAATTGATCAAGTTTGTGTTATACCTTTACAGAAAGTGAAGAAAAAGGAATATTAGGCTGTTCATTCAAACATTTACTGTATAAACTGAAAAATGTCTCAAGGGTTTGCTTTACTTTGAATCACTGCACTAATATTTAGTTGCATAACCATTATTTCTGAGAACTGCTTCACATCTGTGTTGCATGGAGTCGACCAACTTCTGGCACCTGTGAACAGGTATTCCAGCCCAGGACAATTGAACTACATTCCACAATTCCTCTGCATTACTGGGTTTTGCCTCAGAAACAGCATTTTTGATGTCACCCCACAAGGTTTCTATGGGATTGAGGTCTGGGGATTGGGCTGGCCACTCCATAATATCAATCGTGTTCATCTGGAACCAAGACTTTGCTTGCTTACTGGTGTGTTTTGGGTCATTGTCTTGTTGAAAGACCCATTTCAAAGGCATTTCCTCTTCAGCATAAGGCAACATGACCTCTTCAAGTATTTTGATGTACTGAAACTGATCCATGATCCCTGGTATGCGATAAATAGGCCCAAACCACAGTATGAGAAACATCCCTATAACATGATTTTTGCACCACCATGCTTTACTGTCTCCAATTTTTCCCCTCTCCAATCAACTTTTTAATAAAAGTCCGCTGTTCCTCAGAGCAATGTCTGGAACGACCCATTTTGCTGAGTATTTTAGTGTGAAATGCACTATAACCAGCATGCACAACATTTGCTTCCTTCCTTCCTTAAATATGAGCCATAATTGAACCTGTTTCTTCACAGAATCAATCACCTCACTAATTGAACACAACACTGCTATTATTTTGAACATGCCCCTTTCAATTACAGATTCAATTACACAGAATGAGCAGCATGCATGTCATGACTGTTGGGTCTGTTGATTTTCTATGACTCTACAAGACTTACTAGTAAATTATTTGCCATGTAGAAATATCACTTCTACCAAAAAAATTGATGTATGAGGTTAGTAATGTTGGACTGCTATTATTTTCAACACAACTGTATATTTGTATGTATTTGTTCAGCCAACCCAGTGTAGCTGTGTATGGACACATCTGGAAACTGAATTTACAACAACTTTCAATGACAAAATGTATGAGACATGAATCAACATAAATACTTATTTTGAGGACTTATAACTGGATAAGCAATCTTATAGGCTTGGACACACTGAACAGGCAACTACCAAATGTATAACAAATAACTCAACTACATTTAATCTTTTGCACACTGGGAATAATGTGTTTTCTCATCACATGCTGGTATTCGGACTGACCAGGTTTTTATTCTAACAGAAGTCATAAAAGCATGGACATGTTTGTTGTTTATTGACATAGAAGGAAACATTTGCAGCTGTTTAAAGGGATACTTCACCGATTTAGCATTAAGCTTTGTATCAGTAGAAACACGGTAGTATTTTCGAATGACGGTGCTTCCCTCCCTCATGTCCCCCTGAGAGGAGAGATCTCTGTATTGTGGGCCTGGAAAAAATCGTCCAATGATGTAAAATAACGATTTTTGCGTCATCGGAAGATTTTTTGTCCAGAGGCAATGGACTACAGCCAGTTGTAGGAGCTACTTCCGCATGTTTTCAACCCACCCATAGGGGGTTGTACTGTACTGTCTTTACACGAAGCTTTCCGAAGCAAAACGAGCATCAGCCATCTTGAATCTTCGCTAAACTGGCTTCTCAGCAGAAAACTTTTACAACAATTATGTGCATTCAAACTACCGCACATGTGTACCACCGGGATACATTGGTACAGATCGGAGAATATGAAGGAAACTTTATTACAGAAGGAACACTCGACACACTGCGCGAGCTTCGCCTGCAACGGAGACCAGCAGCTGAGCCTGCGGTCTCGCTCTATGCCGCTAGCCGGTAAGGTGACATCTTCAGCGGTGAAACGCAGAACGAGGACTGGACGGGGCTGGACTATGAGCTAGCTAGGTGGAAAGCTAACACTAGCTGGCCACCTGTTCCATCAATCCTGCTTGCAAGTGTCCACTCATTAGACAACAAACTGGACTACATCCAACTTCAACAAAGTGAAGTTTGTGACGTTTGTGACTGTTAAATGCCGACCCTTCTATATTCCACGCACATTTACAGCTGTTTTTATACTCGGTGTTTACAACCCACCAAGCGCTAATGCTAGAATGCGTTAGCTGAACTTTACGGAGCCTATAAATGTGTGTGCACTAAATGTAGCCTGTTTCGTATGTCGTTTATATATATTTTAAATGTGTAACACCACTTGAGCCACGGTGAAACGTTGTTTTGTGTATATGGTTGAAATGACAATAAAACACACTTGAGTTGACTGTCTCACTGTCTGTCTGTCTGTAAATGGTAGGCGTGGCTTGGAAGTAGACTCTAAAGCAGTGAAGCAAGTGCATTCTGGGATTTGGTCTTTCATCCACATGAGCCAAAAACATATTTTCTGGCATTTCTCGGCCTAGAAGCCACCAATTTCTAAAAAAAATTCACATTTCTACTACATAAGTGACCCAATTTAAAGACATATTCATCTTTCCAATGGTGAAATATCCCTTTAACAACCATCCACTTATCTGGTGCAGGGTGGCGGGGGGCTGGAGCAGCACACACACTGAACAAGAGGCAAGTCTGACCCTGGATAGGTCACCAGTCTATCACATACAGATAGACAACCATTCCTACGTGTATTCACACATATGGACAATTTAGGTTCTCTTCAAGACAACTAAGGTTCTATGTATACAGCTGTGTAAATTATGTATTGTATTTAACTGTAATTATGAAACTATGGGTGTGATAAGTGTCAAGTATGTCAAGCTATATAATTTTATTGAGTTATTGTAAATAATGTATTAATTATTAAGGGGATAAGATTAAACAAGTTTATACCCCATTGTCGCGCATATAAATTGAGGAAATTCGCTAATGAAAATAATTATTTTATCTCTTTCTCTTTTTTCCCCTTTTTTATTTTGTCGGATATGTTAACAACTGCTGTTGTACATTTTCTAATTCAACTAACGTGCATGTCTTTGGATTGCAATGCTAATATTTCAAAATTACAATAAAAAAAAAAAATAAAAGTTTGGCATGTATATTCATGTATAGTGTATTACATATTAAAATGATCAGGAAGTTATAGCTACTTTAGCTAATGTAAAAGGAAGAAAAAGTAAATATATTTCAAAACAATAATCCACACCACAGAATGTGAGGAAGAGTTAAAGAGTGAAAGAGACAGTCTGCGGTTGGTATTACAACCCAGGGGTCAGCTGAAGGATTATTTGGTCAAATGAAGAGCTGTTTGTTCTGTTGACAAGACAGAAGCCAGCTGAAACCTTGATACACCAGACAGCTGCATCGATGCTGTATCATAGCACAGAGATGATGTTCAGAAGAGAGATGAGGAGGGGGAGGGACCAAAAAAGAAAACAAGATGAAGAGGAGGAAGAGCAAAGGGTTCATGTGTATTGTACGGATAACCCATGTGACATGGCAGCCTAGAAGAAGGAAGGTCTGAGGAATGGAGAAATGGGGAAGGAGAGGGGTAGACGGAAACAAGAGGTCAAAATGGAATTCAAAACATAAAGGCAAAAGGGGGAAAAGAAAAAGTGTATCTAAATGAGTGTTCCTTCCAGCCAGTATTTTGTAGAAATCATTGTTACTTCCCAACCCCTGGCTGTCCTTTTGTCTCATTTCATCTCCTTCCTGCCGAACCTCTCTTGTCAGCCTCTCTCATTTCTTTTTACCTAATTTCTCCTCATCTCGCTGGCCTATCATACACTCTCCTCTTGAAGGTTTCAAGATGACATTGGTGCTGCTTATTCATTGGTCCCATCCTTCAGTGAACTGCATCTATGACCTGACAGCTGCCTGAACACTCTCTCTCACACGCACACATGATTCAGATGCACATTAACATACAAGGACAGACAGACTCAGACATATACAAATACACACACACACACACACACACACACACACACACACAGGGCCAAAAGGAACAAAGAAGATGAATGACAACTGACATAAGTGGCTAGAAGAAGGGCTCTCTTGAATATCAAAAGACCTTGTAGAGAGGACAGAGTGACGCTTCCTTGTACATCCTTTCCGTCATCAGTCCTCATCCTACCATTGATATTCAATTTTCCAACTTGACTCATGATTAAAACTAAGCATTCATGTGGTGTGTCTGAATGTGTGTCTTTGTCTTTTTGTGGTATTATAAGTATTATGGTATCAGTAACGTTAGAAATGCTGGATGCATCTACCTAGCTAGCCTAGCTAGCTTGCTCTTCATTTACGTTATTGCTGTGTGAACCGTGAACATTTCAAACCAGGGAGAATGCAGATCCCATTTCCAGTCATTACATGCTTTTATTAATGCTGTGACAACTCAATGACAATTCATGTATTTGTATTATTTGTGTTTTACCACTTGTTTTAACACTTCTGCGGCGCTCTGTGCTCTTTATCCTCTTTAAAGAGATCCTCTATACTAAAACGTCTCTGTCTTTATCCACAGGCAAAGAAGAGGCGGAAACAGAAAGGTCCCGCTGTGAAAAGACATGACACAGCGAACTGCAATACACAAATCAATCAGTAAATAAATAAATTTGTTAAAATACAATGTGTGTAATTTACCTAAATATATGCATGCAATTAGTCATTTCCGTTGTAATTTGTTGCAAATTACCTAGGGCGTTACTTTGGGTTCAACATTGGGGGGGTTGAAATCTCCACTTTAAGCAATGGCCAGTTTTGATTATTGGGGTTTGTAACCCCCCCCCCCATGCCCCCTGTAATATACGCCTATGCAAATGTCCCTTCTTATAACATAACAGTGGGAAACCAGACAGATATCACTAATGTTACAGTTTATGGTACAGTTCTGTTCTTATGTGTCCCTAATTACCCATTAATAAGGTGAAATGTACTGCAGCTTCCACAGCCAGATATGTGATAGGGTAGTAACAAGGCATTACATGTTTTGATGTCATATTACCAGATATGGGAGTATAGCGTCGACGAAGCATAATAATAATAATAATAATAATAGTTTAAATATACAGTAATGTATGTATGTATGTACCACCTAAAACTCCACGGGACTCCCGGAGAGCATCCATGCATGACTAAAGTAATGACCAGATGTGACAATGTGACATTACTAGTACTGAATGACACTAAAAGGCTCTGCCCGATATTTGTTTTCTATAGAGTGTAATTTGGTATAATACTGTCTAAGTATAGTATATTTTGGGTTTAATACGGCAATATCCAGTTTCTAGTTACAGCACATATGTATGGTGTCTAAAACGTTGTTTTCTGTCTAATAAAGGCCACATAATTGTAAGATTACTTCCTTCGCACTTCATTGCAATGTGTCCCAAATTACCTTTTAATACATTCTAATAAGAGTCTTACAGTGGGCAATGACAGTGGCTTTCACTTTATTTTACAGTACAGTTTTGTTATAGTCACAAATTAACCTCTAATAACGCACCCGTTGTGTCAAACTAGACTGAAACTAGAAATAAAGTTTTTATTACGCAGTAATGATCACCATTATACCCTTTTATTTTGAAATTTTAAGATTACTTTTTTCGCACTCCCTTGCAATGTGTCTTAAATTACATTCTACTAAATTCTGATAAGAATAACAGAGGGAAATAAAGTTGCAATGTCCTGGCAGCTTCCGTCGCGTAGTGACATGGCATTAAATGGTCTATAATGTCTTGACTGGTATTGGAGTAGAGCGTTGATGAAGAATGTGTGTTATATAAATGTGTCTACAAACCTCACAGGACTCCAGAGGGGCCGAGAACATCCATGCTCCGAGGAATAGGGACCCGACGTGAGTTGACATGAGGACGGTAGCCTACAGTTTTCTTCTAATGACCATCGTTTAGGTTATAACTATGTTTGTTTACCTTCTAATAAACACCACATTATTTCTAGTTTGATTTAATATGAAACAAATGATGGCTTATTACGTCTGTTTAATGTACCGGAAAATAAACTGCGACCCCAATAGCATGGTAATAGTTTCGGTAGCATTATGGGGAAGTAGCACTCACCCAAATATTTTCAGCCTTCATTACAAATATGCAACAATATTGAAACCATAATCTTTGTCAGTAACAGGAGGCCTTGATATGACTATGCTTGCCATCCATTCAATTATTGCTGCTGAAAATATACACTAGATCAGTGGTTCCCAACCTGGGGTCCGGGGACCCCTCAGGGGGGCGGCAAAGATCACAGGCGCAAGTCTTTATCTGGTTTAAGGTTGAGGTAAAAAAAAAATATTTGCACATGTTAAACAAATTATGATAATACACTAGAATATATAATGTATACAAAAGTCTGTATAAAAACTATGTATTTTTGTTCTCGTTTAAAATTGTAGGCAGGCTACTTAGTAGGCCAAACCTCCGTGACCTCTTAACCTGTGACCAGGTCAGCTGCTAGCTGCTATCATCCTCATTTTTCCTGCCGCCACAGCATCACTATTTTATGAATGAAACATGGCGGAGAAACGTAAAAATGCTGATAACTCCTCTGTATCAAAAAATAAAGTAGGGCTCTATCTCGAGAGTTACCTCAACTTCGGTTTCGGAGGGGGGGCTCAGCTTTTCTTAGACATAAGTAGGGGGCAAGCCAATGAAAAAAGGTTGGGAACCACTGCACTAGATGACCTAAAGGATAAACTGACCGTATACTATTTTGTTCTATAAATCAATTACCTTGGTATAAAAATATTGGCTACATCTGACAGTGACTCATAAACATGGATGCATTCTGGCATTGTGACTCTATCCCCTGTGCAATGTATTAATAACGCACACACACACAAGCTGGCATTCTGACTCCATCCCTGGGCACAGCACATAAATCTTTCCTAATAACAGCAGTGGCATTTCAGCAACAATAGGGATTACACACAACCTCTGTCGAATGGTCTACCAGCCAGAACACACACACACACACACACACACACACACACACAAGATACACAATATGTTGCAAGTTCCTCAAGATGCACTAGAGAAAGAGGGAGTCAGAGAGAAAAAGCGAGACACAGACAGAGAGAAAACTATCCCTTGATTTCTCATTTCCTCTTGTCAGACCATCTTCACACAGTGCAGCCTCATATTGGATAAACAGGCATAACCTGTTTCATGTAATGCAGTCAAATGCATTGATTAATTTTAAATTTCTGCCACCATGGTATATTTATGTGGTGGTGTACATATATAACACCTAATCAATTAATTCAAAATGGATCAGGCTTTATACTGTACAGCAATCACACTTGATGCGGAGCATTTGGAACGTGGCAAGGTTGCTAAAATAGGTCCAACAGGGCAATAAACACAATCATACAAGTTGTAAACAAGCCAACACCATTCGGATTGTTTAAAACAAATTGTTAAAAACGGAAGTAAGCACACCTGTATTGTTAATAATGCTTCTTTGCACAAGACAAAAGTCTGTCTCTAAACTGTGATGGATGTCAACAGCTAAACCGTTTGGGTCGTAACTTAGCTTTATCATCGCCAATAACTGATGACTCAAGCTACATGAGAAAAAACCCAAGTTTCAAATTCAAAATAAAGCTTGTATAAAACAAAGGCCTTTTTTCAGTGAAGGTAAATAAAAGCCACTGAGATTTACAATATGTTCTACATTCATCTTTACTGTAATTATGTACAATGTGTCCTTCACATTTCAGTAGTTTTCTGGTAAAGCAGGACTTAAATTTACCACATAGAAAACCCAAACACATACAAACACACATGCATGCATTTTAGTGTTCCTTAAGGTCCACAGACAGCTGGGTGCTCTTGATTTAAAAGCTCATGGGAACCTTTTACTTCCAAATAGTTCTGCATGTTAATAACAGCACTCCAGTAAACGCAGAGTTTCAGACGGAAGTTCATCTTCAATATCAGCTGTCGGTAATTCAGCTATCATCGATTGATATCAATAGATTAAGTGAGATGCCTGTTTAAAGGGGCATTTTTTCACGACCCATGGGGGGCGGCACGAGCACTTAAAAGTGATTTAATATTGATAAAGGGATGGGGCACTCCCAGGCCGGTGGGCAGTTGTATCCGCTGCGCTACCGGACACCCTGCGACGCCATCCAGCTCTGCGGCTCAGCGTGCTATTTAGGATTCACAAGAAGGAGCAGCGCGCCGTGTGTTTGTGTGTGTGTGTGTGTGTGTGTGTATGTATGTGTGTGTGTGTGTGTCAGTGTGAGTGCCTGTCCTACCAAAGCAGAGAATTAGCTCCACACATACTTCATTATAGGCCAAGTCTTAAATATATTTGGAATATCCATTGAAATATTCACATTTTACATACAGTTACTCTAAAATGTGTCCAGTTTGAGACGTCACATAGCATTACTTTATGTGCTGGGGTACATTTTTGCATAATTTATATACAAGTGGACACCTGAGTATTATCCCCATATTGATATAAATACACCCAAAACATGTTTTTAGGGATATTGTAGTCAAATATAGTGATTGTGATGTCATAATGCAGCAACAAAGTAATCTGTATTTGCTGTCTTTAAAAAACTCCTAATCGATTAAAGGTTAAGGCTGGTGATAGTCTGTATTTTTCAATAAATCCCATTAAAGACCAAGACCACAGCCTGATAAATCTTCTTCCTCCAAAAACACATCAATGAGCAACATCTTGTTAAAAACACATCAATGAGCAGCATGTTGTTAGGAAGTGATTAGCTAGTGGTACACAGGTCATACTGTACATACTACAGGTAGCTAACAGTGCATGTAAATACGTAAGGCAAGGTGCATTCATTTACTACAAATTGTTTTAAGACTGACTTGAAAAATTAAAAATCGATTCTTTAACCCCCAGGTCGCCAACACACATCCTATATGCATGTTAAATATTGACGTTTTCAGTAGAAATAAATGGGCTTAGGAATGTTGGAAAGTATTGAGAGACAGCTTTGGTCTTTTCATGTGTTATAATAAAATTCTTAGTGCAGAATTTTGTGTTTTCTTTTGGAGGGGGGGAAAAAGCTAAATGTAGCCTCATAAACGTGTTCTGCCTTGATATGCCCCTGCTGGATCTGCTATGACAACAATGTGTCCAACAATAATGTACTAATGAGGAATGGTGAATGAGTTTCTGAAGCGTCTCCACAAATAATGGAAATTTGTCAGGTAGTTTGGGAGAGAAGTCACACTATTCATCACTGTCATCCTATCTCAATCTCCATCTGGCGGAGTTAAGCAATGAATACAAACTGTTCTGCTGTAGCAACTCTATACTAACTTGACTTTTAGCCACCACAGTATGTTGATTACTAAAACACAGCTCAAATCATCGATGAAGTTAGATAATGTTTTTGTACCTGATTCTGTGCATTATTTCAAATACTTTGTCTGCTGTTATGCTCAAGCATTCTGCCCACATCCTGTATGGTCACGAAGCCCAAACCCACAGAGAGATGCATGTACTGTCAGTGAATCCAATATCTTGAGAGAACAGTTGGATCTTTTCATTCCTGGCCAAGGTCAAGACTGAAGTGAAGTGATGTGTTTATTATCTTATTATATACTGTTCCTATTTCAGTAATGTTAATGATTGTTCGCAGAGATTGCTTATGGGATTACTGCTTAGGCTACTATTGATGCTTTGGTGGGTGGTTGGAAATTACAGCGTACAGATGATTGTAGTTTGTAATAATTCACTTTTTTTTTAATTATTTTTTGGGCTTTTCCACCTTTATTTGACAGGACAGCTAGGTGAGAAAGGGGAGAGAGAGGAGGAAGACATGCAGGAAAGCGTCACAGGTCGGATTTGAACCCGGGACCTCTGCGTCGAGGCATAAACCTCCAAGTACATGTGCGCCTGCTCTACCCACTGAGCAACCCAGCCACATTACTTTGACTTTATAGAAAAATAATCAGGTGTTAAAGTTATAAACCCAATAACCTACTGCCAAGCCTGAAAGTATTTTAACGTTTGTTTCTTATTGATCTGTCACTATAGCACTTATGAATAGATGCCTCAACTTACAAAACCTGTGACAGTTAGAGTTGCCGTACTCATGGCTCGGTAACAGGTGATGGAGATGCAGACCAGAAGAGTGATTTCCACACACCACGACTCAAGACTCTCCCCTATAATTACAGCTATTGATAAGAAGCAGCAAGCACTTACTCATAATTACTGGTTTCTCTGCTAGGTAACAGCTGTCGGCCAGACAATGCCAGAATTTCAGACTGGGATTTGTTAACTATTCAGAAACCGAGAAGAGGGAATTAAAATATGTAAATGAAAGGATGGAAGAGAGCAGACAGGGGGGCTTGTACAAAAAAGGTATGTTTGAAAGATAGATGCTGTGTTACCATCACTCATAAGTGTCACTAATATGGCTGTGGCAATGCCTCTAACAGCATTTATGGGGTGGTTTGTAGCAAGTTTACGTATGTTGAACTTAAATGTATGGTTAGAATAAAATACTAACATTATACTATGGTCAGCAGGGCAGGTGGTTTCAAACCATAGATTCTCGTCAAACAAGGTCATGTTTTGTTTTTCTATACCTAAAATACAGATACAGAAACAGATACAGATTTAAATACAGACTTAAATACAGATGTAATGCATGCTGGTGTAATGCATTGGAGTTGTCTGAAGGCACCTTGGACAGAGCTGTGCTGAATAATGTAAAGTAATGTAACCAAATAATGTAGCATGGTACTTCCGCTGTTAAGGAATTTGTAAGGTGATTTAGTGTCCAACTTTCTTGATTGAGAATTAAGAGAAGCAGTACTTCTGTTTCAGACTGATCTCAATAAGTGGCGTATGTATGACACGCCAATTCGTATGTCATTTTGGCGTGTTATCAAGACGCATAATCGCTTTTTAGTGTGTTTATCAACGCCATTCTTTCTCCATTGACTTACATTACCTTGCGATTGCGTGTCAATTTTCGCGTAGCGAGTAGTATGAAAGCCCGAAAATCTGCATAGGGAGGTTGGTTGGGTTGGTGGATGGGTCAAACAACACAGGACTTTCACCCAGGAGACCGGGGATGGTGTCCTGCGTGTCACGTTTCCCAAACCCAACCGTCGCTTTCTTCTTTTACTAAACCCAACCCCGTTGTTTTCCTAGACCCAACCATTATGCGTCTTGATAACACGCCAAAATGGCATACGAAGTGGCATGTCATACATACGCCACTTATTGAGATCAGTCTGCAACCTGCGCGGATAGCTCAAAATGCGTACAGATAACACGCCACTTGGCTTTGGAAAGTGGCATGTATGTTTACGTGAAGTCATGATGTCACATTGTCTGTTTTGTTTGATGTGAAGATTTGTATTTATGCTACTGTTGTTGAGGAGTTTGTGAGAAAGAAAATAAACAGAAAAGGAGGGGGGGCAATAGACAAAACGCAGAGGAATTCAGCTCAACTCAGAGGAGCAAAGGAATGCACAAATAGCAAAATAGATTTGTTTGTTTTCAAATGGCCATCGTCAAAGCAGGCACGAGGGATGTGCAAGCGTGTGCAAGGCTCTACTCTGCTGGGACACAGGAACAGATGATTGTTTATAGCAAGGATGCTCTTTTTTGTTTTCTTTTAATTCACTTGTTCTTGCTTAGAAAATAACATTTGCTCTGAAGCACCCGGGAAAATTACCTCGGGGAAAAATGTTTTTCCCTGCCTTTCCCTGTGAAGAAGCTATGGTGAAGACGTAAAAAGATGAGGCATGCCTCTCTGCGATAGATACTTGTTACAGGTTTTCTTTTTCTCTTTTACTCTGCCTGTTTCTTTCCCTCCCTTTCTCTCTGCTATCTTTTAACCACCTTGTCCTGACTATACCCTTATGTCAGAACAGATATGTAGGTCCCGATGTGTGTAGTCAAAAGGCGAAAAAGAGTTTTTGTCTCTGTGTAGGGGTTTGACAGAAGTGAGTGAGGAAGAGAAAGGGAAATAAAACATTTAATGACAGGATTTAGTCTCCCAAGCTAGGTTGTATTTATCTGCTTTATTTTCCCTGCTCACTTCTATTTGTTGTTGCTTGCCTCTCTTTTTAACTTTGAGTGTCTGCTCTGCTTCCTGCTCTGATCACTGCACTGTTCATCCCAGTCTCACGACAGTTCGTGAAATAGACACAAAATTGAATCTATTGATTTGTGGACACGATTTCCCGTTTTATTTTTCTTCCGTCAGTCGGGACTGCAGCAGAGAAACTGTATCGCTTTGCCGTTTTGGATATTTTTAGGACTATAACCGCTGCTTTAATCAACATCTATTCCAATATAGACCGACATAACATTAAAATAAAGAAATAAAAACCATGATAACATCTCGTAAATAAATGTTGATTAAAGCAGTGGTTATATTCCTAAATATACCAAAAACAGCAAAGGGATACAGCTTCCCTGACTGACAAAAGAAACGTGTACACACAAAACATCCTTCTAATTGAAATACATCAGTTTAAAAATCGTGTTGAGCGTCACGAAAAAAACGGGAAAATTGTGGCTGTGTACATGAATCAATAGATTACATTTTGTGACTATTTCACAAACTGCCGTGAGACTGGGTTACTTGTGCAAATAAATTGGGGGTTTCATTAAGAAACTAGGAATTAACAAAGTTCAATCTTTAAAAGTCTTACTAGCAAAAGCACTTATTAATATCAGACCTATGCTAATGCACTCCTCCGAGGTTGTCTGTTATGTTTGTGTGTACGTTTGTGAGTGTGTGAGTTATACACCACATAAAGGGCAAAGTGCACCTGACTGAAAGGAAAATAGTGATTCTCTTGTTTGAAATGAGTGCATTTCAGGACTGATGGGGGAGATGGGAGGGCATGATGTCACAGTTAAAAAGCATGGTGATAACTAAAAGCATGTACACACATACACATCTGTGCACACATGCGCCTACAAAAATGCATACACATGGACAAAAAATATAGACTCTTACAAATACCCCAACATTAAAGCTTAACTCTCGCCAAAATGCAACCTAGGATCTTTTTGTGAACGTACCCGAGTCAAACTTTCATTTAAAAGCATATTTAGGACGGAATCGTCACTTTTAAGATTCACCGTATTTTCGTTTTTCGGTCAAATGGCCTTTTGAATGGGAGTGCTAGGGGCACTTTTATGCTAGCCTCAAAATAGCTATTTTTAAAACACTAAGAAGGATCGACACAACATGAAACTTTGCTCGAAGTATTACCAGGGGCTCTACACCTTAACGAAAGCATTGAGAACATTGTTTGTGAACCCAGAGTTTACTAAAAAGAAAGGTTTTGAACAACTCACCGTAGGTCTTGTCGTTTCCGGCTTTTACCACCTCGGCAGTCAAAACGAGTCGATATCCGAATGCGAATGAACAGACTCCATCTGAGGCTCCTTTTTCAACTACGAGGTCAATATTGTTTTTCAATAACGACAAAACAAGAAATAATCCGTGCATTTATATGGAACTAAGCTTTAGGAGCTTTCCATCTTTACTCTCCTCCCTGTTATGTTGCATTCTGAAATCAATTGTTTTTGACTGATAAAATGGCTGCGGCCGGAAACAACAAGACCTATGGTGAGTTGCTCAAAACCTTTCTTTTTAGTAAACTCTGGGTACACAAACAATGTTCTCAATGCTTTCGTTAAGGTGTAGAGCCCCTGGTAATACTTCGAGCAAAGTGTAATGTTGTGTCGAGCCTTCTTAGTGTTTTAAAAATACCTATTTTGAGGCTAGCATAAAAGTGCCCTTAGCACTCCCATTCAAAAGGCCATTTGACCGATAAACGAGAATACGGTAAATCTTAAAAGTGGCGCTTCCGTCCTAAATATGCTTTTAAACGAAAGTTTGACTCGGTTACATTCACAAAAAAACCCTAGGTTGCATTTTGGCGAGAGTTACGCTTTAACAGACAGAATCACACAAAAACAAACAAAAAAAAAAAAAAAGATTATAGGTTTAAGATCTGTTAAAACGTAATACAATTGTTGGAAAATGTGTTGCAGTGGCTCAAATAAAAATGTGGAAATTAAGTATTTATGCCCAAAAAATTAAAAAATCATCATTGAATAAATTTGAACAAAAGTACTGAAAAAGGGGGGAAAAAAACAATACAAAGTTGAAGTGTTTACTCCTTAATTAGCCTCCTTGGTTTGATAAAGCAACTTGAAATAGATGTGCTTAATATGCTGAGTCATTTTAACTAAATAGTTTTAGAGCCACTTTCACTTCTATATAAAAAAAAGCTACAAAATAGTTGCAGACCAAAAAAAGATTACATACACAAAGATAAGAAACAAATACACATTCACAATAATGTCAAGTACTTAATAACAGAAAAACAAAAATACATATCTGCATAAAATAAGTCACAGGGTGGCTTTGTGGTTTTTAGTTAAATGTTTTGACTTATCCACTTTGGTTACTTTCTCTGTGCTCGTTAGTTTTAGGAGTTGTGTGGATTGGGTCAATAATTGCACCTGTGCTGCATATGCTGTATTTGTTGAGTAAGTGTATACAGTCGTGCTGAGTTTTCACAATTTTTAGCTATTATTTTGTCTTTCAGAGGCTTTGTTGTTCTCTGTTTCTCTTGCAGGCTAAATAGTTTTGAGTAGTAGAGTTCATGGTGTTTAAGCTGTTTAACAAACTAACGCATTCTCATGAACGGGTTCATATGATATCGTGCACACTAAAACATATATCATACGAAAACTAGGAGAGCGCCGGCTGGTCATGTGACATCAGCTACAGGCAGTTGCTTGCTGTTTAAGCCGCTACAGAGCTTTGTGACGCGGCTACAGACCTCAGTCACAGCTCGTCGTATCAGCAGCAGTTAGTAGATGTGTTTAGCTGCTACAGAGCTCTGCGACACTGGCTATGGTGCTCCTCATGGTGCTCCGTCAGGTCAGCGGTAGTTGGTGGTTCAGTTACCCGAGAATAGGTGACTGTGAGCCGGGTACAGAGCACCGCAAGCTGCTGGTCATTTCGCCGGAGATTACAGCTAAGAAAAAGACAGTGTTATGCGGCGACGAAAGTTAAGTTGAGGCACCAAAATGACTAGTTAAGTTTAGGTCGTTATTTGTATTAAAACACTCCCAAGGAACACACATTTCCTGGTTGAAAGTCATTTGTTTTCCCCGGGAAGCGAACTCCGCTCCCTAGCTTGAAAGTCCTGTGTGTTAATGCCCACCCATCACCCAGAGCACCTTCCTACGTGGCCAGCCGCTTTCTTATACAGCAGCAGTCAATGTGGTGTGCGCAGCAAAAAACGGTGTGGAAATCATACGAATTACAGTGCTTATCTTTTCGTAGCTTTTCGAACGTATGTTCATGAAAACAGGCTAACGCATAGACACAAAAAGTTTAACAACACAGTCAACAGCAAGTCCAACATATTGAGAATAGGGCATGATTCCCATCTGAACAGAGCTATAAGGACAGTCAGTAACCAGTGTTTAGGAAGCAACCAACCAAAAGATTATTCAGCGATGCATTCAATGCTCCTTTACTATCCATCCTTAAACAAGCATTGACTTCCAAATGGGACACACATTGACTTCAGAGAGGAACGTCTCTGAGAAGTGTGGCCTCGAAGGGGGACAAGTATCGACTTCAAAGGACACATGCTTTGAAACACATTAGATTCAACTGGGGTACATTCAATACAGCATTAGCTTCAAATGGGTCATCCTTCATAGTTTATTGACTTCAAACGGAGAGAAAGTGAACTGCAATAGACCCTGTTACTGATATGCAATACAAGTCCCCCCTGAAAATGGTGGGGCACCTACCTCTGCTGAAAGGTAAATGACAGTGGACACCTAAGAAGAAAATGCGATTTACAAAACCTTCATCCAAGACATAAGTAATAATAATATATCCCTGTGTTTGTGTTTCTTTAGGTCCTTAAAGGTAATAAAGACTAGAAACCTCTGCAGAGGTTTGAAAACGGTCTGTAACCCCTGTCTTGTTCTCATTTAAACTGTCAAACACAAAAATACAGGCATACACACAAGAAAAAGAAAAATATCCTTTCACACATATACACACATTCAAAAACAAATACACAGTACAAAGAAACACACACTCACATGCCTCAGCTCTCTGTACACTTTGATGAAATCAATGAACATGTTGACAGACCAAAACTGTGTGTGTGTGTGTGTGTGTGTGTGTGTGTGTGTGTGTGTGTGTGTGTGTGCGTGTGTGTGTGTGTGCGTGTGTGTGTGTGTGATGTGAATCCATCCTTAAACCTAAATATACACAGAAAATCCTGGGATATTACATTTTAGTGAATGTGTCCCAGGGCCAGCAGGGAAGTTGGCTGTCGTGGGTAGGCCTTCTAGACAGACCGCTGTCTTGGTCTGACCTGTGGAAGACTCCACAGGCCAGGCTAAGTTTTCTCGTCAGAGTGGCATATGACACCTTACCTTGCCCCTGCAAACCCCACCGTTGGAAGGGCAATGAGGAATCTTGCCTCTTGTGTAATGCTACCAATGCGAGCTTCCAACACATCATGATGGGCTGCAAGACAGCTTTGGCACAAGGGCACTACAGGTGGAGGCATGACCTGGTGCTGAAGAAGCTCGCTGAGGTAGTGGAGACATGCAGGCAGGAAGCAAATAGCAGGCCCCTTGCCCTAATCACACATTCCGTCCAGGTTGCGAGGGCTGGGGAGAGGGGTAACACCCACCGCCTGAAGGACCCAGACTCCTCACACCAGGCAAGAGGTGGACACTAGCAGTCAACCTTGGGATGCAGCTCCTTTTCCCCAGGGAGATAGTGGAAACGTTCTTGCGTCCAGACCTTGGGATGCGGTCCGCTGTTTGCAAGACTGTCCTGATGGTGTAACTCACAGTCCCATGGGAAGGAGGGCTTGACGCTGCCCATGAGCGGAAGCGGGCCAAATATGCTGACCTGGCTGCAGAGTGCAGGGAAGCTGGTTGGAGGGCAGTCACATACCCTGTGGAGGTGGGGTGCCGGGGGTTTGTGGGCTCTTCAAATTCTAGTCTGCTCCGCGATATGGGTGTGTTGGGACCGTCGAGGAGGTTAAACATAATCTTTTTCAAGCAAAGGGTTTTCAGTCAACATGTGAAAAGACCCAGAGACCATGTGATCTTTCAGACAAAGGATCTTGGCCTACAGTAAAGTCCACATCCCTTGCTCCAAACTCCTAAATGAAGGAAAGGAGCTAAGAAGAGTAAAATGGCGTCAGGGAGGGGCCTGCAGATAAGGTTCGACACCTTCAGCTTCACTTTGACTCTCCCATTGGATCAGAGGTACCATAAAACCAGCAGGGAGCCAGGTCTGGTGGCCTGAGCTATAAAACTCCATGTCACCCACCACTTCTCGTCTTTTGCCCTGTGACTTTGGTCACTACAGCATGACACACAGAAACAAATGCTTTCCACCTCAACTCCCGTTGACGACAGGTCAGCACGACAAGTTTGTGCTAAAACTTCCATTTTTGAAACAAAGTGGATTTAATTTCGGTGCTGGGAGCACCGTGGATCCTCTGAAACCACTCGACAGTGTTTTCATATCTGCAGGAGAAGGAAACAACGTTTTTCTTCTCAAGTCGACTCTAGCTCCCTTCCTTCTGCTCTTTTTGGAAGGAAAGCTTCCTCTGATCTGCTGACGAGCAGACACGGACCCCCGTTTCTTTTGTGGAAACCTACGGACAAATGGACTGAACACACAGTAAGAAGGCTTACGTCTGGGCAGAGATAAATAGTGTGTTTTATTAATGAGTAATTTGTTATTGTTGCTACTTTGTGTTACCATTAATGTGATCTGATTAATACAGCGCTACTGCTGCACGTGTAATGTATTAATCTAGGATTGTGACCTCTGAGTCAAATCTATTCTGTGAATGTACTCTGATCACGGTGCATTGTTGATATGTTGTGTTGAATATAATGTAGCTAGGGTAACTGTAAATGCTATATTGCTAGCGCCTTCCACGGAGTTTAGGTGCTGTACACCGGAGTGGTTATAATGAACGTCCCCTCAGTCAGACGAAATTCTCAGAGTCTGCGCCTAATTCCACTTTAGTCCAGACGTGAGTTGACTGAGAGGGTTGGTCATTATCGGTAACCAAGATCTAAGTATATAAAAATATATCTCTTTCTCTAACCTTTCTCTTACACACACATATATGAACACATAGCTAGTTACACACACGCGCCAAGGTGAACAGCTGGCCAAACAGCGAGTCACATAAACTGCAGAGCGTGCACCGCTCCACAGTTCTGCGCTCCTGTGTGTGTGTCTCTGGTCAGCCACACGTGTGCAGACATGTTAGCTTAGCAGCTAGCCTATTGTTGGTAGCACATAGTTTAGCCTGAATGAGCTAACGGCAAATTTTGGGCCTAGCCTATCAATACCGCCCTCTTGGGGTGAAACAGTTTTGTGCAGCTCACAGGAGTAGCCATTTTTGTAGTCTTTGGCTAGACTACACCTCGTCAACCCCCCCTAATCTTTCACACCCACTCTCTCACACCTACACACACAGACACAAACACACATACACACACACAGATGCACACATGCTATTTTGTTTTTGCTTTGTTTTGTTGTAGTTCATAAAAACGTATATTGGTTTTAATTGATCAAAGGATTATTGATTGGCCATTGATAATTTTGAAGTTAATAAATTCTACTATACTTTAATTAGCAGTTGTTTGTGATTATTTGTGTATTATTGTATTAATTGCTGGTTAAACACAGGTCAGTGCTCGGATTTCACCCTTCCACTGACAAATGAGACTATTCCACAGTTCAATATTGGCCCATGAAGTTTCAGGGTGGTGCCCTGTTTTGATTGTTTGTTGATTTGATAAAGTTATTAATAACCATATTCATAACTTTATTAATATTGATAAACATCTTTGATAATATGCCAATAATTGAATCTGTACCCCTACGAGTACCCAACAGGTGCAACAGGAGCAAGGCACCGGAAAGCCATGAAAGAGCTGGCAGAAGAGGCAGAAAGAAGCAGTTTCTGGCTGTGGCTGAGAAGGAAGGCAAAGAGTTGGGGTCCAGTCACCACCTAGGGCATCAGCAGGGGGTGGCAGGGAGAAATCCCTGCCATCGCTCCCCCACCATGAGATGTACTGGGGTTAAAGGAGTGAAACATCCGTGACTGGTGGTCCCCAGCTGATGACCCATAAATGCCCTCCGTAGTGTTCTCCAACATGTACACCTTAAGTACACCTTAATCTCTTAGGCATTGGTGGAGGTGCGTCAGGCAGAAATGCCCAGCAGGTTTCACCACCTACCTGTATTCTAAACTAGATACACAAAGGGTCAGAGCCCCCTTATCATGCTCCCTCAAGCCTTCAAGCTGACATTATTCCTCCAGCTCTCTTTTCTCATTTTCCTTCTCTTTCCTCTTTCATCTTTTCCGTCATGCACACTCTCACCCTCTTGCCGCTCTCCCGAATAGAGTAAATCTCCTCTCTCCTGGCTGTGAGGTTCGTTGGAGAAGCAGTGAAACTCCAAGCAACGTGGCCATCCTGATACTGGCTCCAAGTCTTTCTGGGGGATAAGATACTGACTAGAAAACAAAAGCATGCACACTCAACCCCTGGCACAAACCTTTCTGCCGAGTATTTGAGTCATCAACAGTAAACCTTCAATTTTACTGTATCTAAACCAATTTAGCAATTATGCATATTTCCAAACCAAAGTTCTTACTTTACAGGTGAAATTTGAATTTAAATTACTAAAAGGTATGCTGTAAATAGAGGTAAGTAGATCTGTGTTAGCATTCTCCCATAGAACAAGAACAAAAACTCAAAAAGGGCAAACAACAAAGAGTCTACAGCCATGCAAGCAGCTCAGTGAGGCTATATATATGCACAGCGGTGCTTTGAGGTAAATGTAATAT